>NC_136494.1:32165386-32272886 GCF_053919585.1 Euprymna scolopes | reverse complement strand
TTAAATGCTTAAACTTAAGGGGTCTAGAAAATGTAAAAAATTAAATGCATAATCTTAAGGAGTCTAGAAAATGTGAAAAATTAAATGCTTAAACTTAAGGGGTCTAGAAAATGTAAAAAATTAAAGTCGTAATCTTAAGGGGTCTAGAAAATGTGAAAAATTAAATGCTTAAACTTAAGGGGTCTAGAAAATGTAAAAAATTAAATGCTTAAACTTAAGGGGTCTAGAAAATGTAAAAAATTAAATGCATAATCTTAAGGGGTCTAGGAAATGTAAAAAATTAAATGCATAATCTTAAGGGGTCTAGAAAATGTGAAAAATTAAATGCATAATCTTAAGGGGTCTAGGAAATGTGAAAAATTAAATGCTTAAACTTAAGGGGTCTAGAAAATGTAAAAAATTAAATACATAATCTTAAGGCGTCTAGAAAATGTAAAAAATTAAATGCTTAAACTTAAGGGGTCTAGAAAATGTAAAAAATTAAATGCATAATCTTAAGGGGTCTAGAAAATGTAAAAAATTAAATGCATAATCTTAAGGGGTCTAGAAAATGTAAAAAATTAAATGCATAATCCTAAGGGGTCTAGAAAATGTCAAAAATTAAATGCATTATCTTAAGGGGTCTAGAAAATGTAAAAAATTAAATGCATGATCTTAAGGGGTCTAGAAAATGTAAAAAATTAAATGCATAATCTTAAGGGGTCTAGAAAATGTAAAAAATTAAATACATAATCTTAAGGGGTCTAGAAAATGTAAGAAAATTAAATGCTTATACTTAAGGGGTCTGCGGACCAAAGTCAATGAAAATCTTTAATATTTGGATTTTCAAAACAAGGGTTTGTGACTATACGAGTATTATACACCACCCTAAAACCTCTTTAAAATACGACAATGAAACTGAAATTCGAGATTATTTATTAATTTATTCTAATATCTATTGTTTAAATGTCATGAAAATCAAAGTTTTCGAATTTAAAAAACATGGATTCTACTTAAACTGAATCATGCATGAGATTAATTAAACTAAATATAGTCCACATTATAATCTCTTATTGTAACGTTACACATGTTTTCACGTGTAGACATTCGGGACCCACACGTTGCAGACTCAGTTGCAAAGGAGACAAAGAATAGGAAAGAACTTCAACTCCTGTTTCAGGTTTTAAGAAAAAACATTTCTTCCTCATTTTCCCACCACGTGTGGCTTCTCATTACGGATGTGACATCACCCACGTCTCAAATGTGATCGTCTCCTCTAACGTGCAATTTCTTCTTTTTATAGTCTTTTCCTTTTTCTACATCATGGGGTCAGTTCACACACGGCCCGGTAATTGCATGTAGCTGTCATATGCGTGTCCATGCACTGCTACATTATGTCTTCTTCCCTAGCTTGCACTGCATTCAGAATCCGTGGAGGACTATGCACAGCAGTCCTTGGCTAAGTCACATTGAAATATCATCGGAAACTTGTTTTAATTTGTTTGCTATTAACTATTTTCTATATTTGACACACATAGCAATCAATAAAGACCCTGGGTGTTGCAGTATTACTCTGCGCTAGCCCACAAGTCCAAAGAGACCCAGAAGGAGTGCTACGACTTTGTACCCTTCTCTTACTGCACCCTCTTCCCCGGACCTGAATTCGCTGGACTATTTTGTTTGGTCATACGTTAAGAACATCACCAACATGACCTCCCACAGCATTAAAGGCAGCCTGATCGTCACCATCTACTAAGTATTTGCCGAGCTCCCACCGATGCTTGTGGAAAAGGCATGTTACCAGTTCCAGATCTTTATTGAGGCAGTGATTGAGGTTGAAGGCGGATACATTGAATAGATGTCAGCTCTAATATAAAATCAAGTTATCTGAATTGATTTTTTCAATAAAAGTTCTGAAATAGAGCTGTAGTGTTATTTTCGTTAGGGCGACAAATTTACCGTTCCACCCCGTACTTAAAGTCGTAAAACGAGGATTTAAGTCAACGAATAGAATGGACGATTTCATTGCGTCACTGTATGATTTATTAATGAATGAATGGATCTGATATCTTGTGCTTATTGTTAGGCGCATAAAATCTTTTATAACCGTTTCAAATTTTAGCATGGGCCTTGATCAAAGACGCGGTAAAAGTATTAAATACAGAATAACATCTGAACAATGCTTAGCTGAATCATCATGAATCAGGCATAAATAGGGATTTATGTTGTAACTTACGTCGCTTTCATATTGGCCAGGATTGATGCTGTGTTAGATATTTTCACAATGGTGGCAAGATGATGGATAATGTTCACCTTTTGCATGGAGTCTTGTAGTAAAAGAGAAACAGCCTACTTGATGACAGATTTCATTTTTTTTAATCAATCTTTATTTATAAAAAAAAATAGCCAGCTATACTCTTTATAACTTGGTCCCATTTATCAACGAACTTATAAATGATTCGCTTGTAAAATTTAAGTTTTTATGTGAAATATGGATCTAATTCAGGTTCAATATCCTCTCGTGGTGTTAATTTAAGACGATCTAAATGGTTTTGCAAATCTTGAAATAATTGATAATCTACGGGAAATAGGAAAGATGAATATGAAGGTTTGGGTAAGATTTTTAAACTAAATTCTCCAAGATATTTGTTCATTTGTGAGGACGAATGCTATCATGATGGAAGATGATTCTATTTCTGTTGACAAAAGAAGGTCATTTTCGGATCAACATGCGTGAAAATATTGCAGAAAAATATGACTGATGTTTTAATAATCTGAAAAAAGAATTATTAATTAATCATGGTTCTTTAGTAATATGAATGAAATAAGTTATAATGATTATGCGCCGACTTTATATTTGAATTTTTAAAGTGTTGGTTGGTTTTTGTTTTACGGCATATCAACTCTTTTTAGGTCATTTAATGCCGAATCCAGTGATTTTGAAGAAAAAGTTTTTAATAGAATATTTGTTTTTTTTTTTATCAAAAAAGTTTCTATTCAACCCATAGTTGGAACCCTAACAGGTACTACCACTCCGGGTCAGAGTGGACCTGGGAGCAATCGTAATTAATGGGTGGCGCCACACTTCCTAAAGCCCGCAAGCTGGGGCCTCACCATCGGATATAGTTTAAGGTCATATCCAGGAGCGAATTTTTAAATGAAATGTTGCATTTAAAGATGGCTGCTAAATAACCTTTAAAATACTTTAAGGAGACTGACAGTTGGAGAACATTTATTTGATCTTTAATTGCTGTTGTTAAATTTTTACAAAATCAGAGATATCTGAATTTACACAAAGGTTTTCTTCCTCCTTTTTGCCCTATTTGCATGACAGAAAATTATATTTTACACTTAGTAGTTGTAGTTCAAAATTAATAATAATCGGTTAATTAGTTTAGGAGTAAATCCTGTACATCTAATATATAAAAGACAAAATGTGTGTATGTCATCGTATCGGCTGGATTGACTTTGCTTAATTTCAACGTTCTGAACTTCCGGTAGGACGATGGAGACATCGGCAAAGATGTCACGTGTTATGGGTTCAAACGTGCCTGCCTACTACCACTTTTTTTCTCTCTTCATCCAAACTGCCTACTGTTGTTTCGCCCTCACCCCGCTACTACCAATTTATTTTTTTTAAATCCCCCCTCCCCCGGGGGGGTTTCTTACTCGGCCAAGGCAACGCGAGGAAAAACCTCTATTATACCATCTTTTTTTTAAAACACCTTTTAATTCCCCCACCCAGAGTTACTTACTACACCTCCACACACCCGGGCAACGCCGGGTACCCCCGCTAGTACAAATATAAATGGACACATCTGCATACCTAACTTTATAAATAGAGATAAAGAGAGAAGGAAAACTCTTTGAGATCTAAAGTATGTGAACCGTGATGGATAACCCAGCGGAAATGTTCCGATTTGGTGTCTGGTTTGCTAATCTCAACTAATGGACACTAATGACGGATACTAAAGTCATTATCGTAGCCGAATCTAAGTTGTCACTGAAGTACAAACATTTAGGATCGGAGAGTGGATTGCAGCCGATGATATTCAACGAGGCTTCATGAGTGTGCGATAATCAAGGCGGTAATATAATTCGTCTTGCTGACGAATCAGAACTCCTTGCTAATTTGATGAAACTCAAAGAAAAAGCAAACAAAATAGGTAGTTTCGAGTACACTCGCTGATGGAACTATTACCAGTTTGAAGCAGTTGACATGACAAGCAGAACTGATTAATGAGTTATTATTTAACATCTGACCCTTGTCCATAAGCCCACCCCTCCAATGAAAGATATTTATGGCGTACATACCTGTGGCGTAAAAATATATCATACACCTAAAATCCTGTATATTGATCAAGTAGTTTCATTTATATAAAAGAAAATCAGTTTTCAGCGAATTTGAGTTTTTCCAATACCCCTACCCATGTTAAGAATGGTTTTCTAAAATATCGCAAGTTTGAATTATTTGAAGTTATCTCGCTTGTCCTACAAAAATGTCATCGAAGGGATGACGATCATCGTTTACCCATAAAATTTGATTTTCCTTTTTTTAAATAAAACTATATGATCAAATGGCATTAGTTTTTAGCGTACAATATTTTCTATTCCGACATGCATATGTGCAATATAACTTTTTTTTAATCTTTGATGTTTCTTGGAGGGAAGAGTTATGGACTTGCATCTTGTCTACACAACTTACTACAAAGCACTTTTTGAAGCAATGGAATGCAGAGAGGTGACGGCAACGACTTCGGCATCCAAATTGGGGTGGGCGCATTAATTCATCTTCAAACCATTTTTTTTCTTCGTAATATTTCTCAGTACTAGGACTTATACATGAGTCTTGGCAGTATACAATACAGAAGTTGACTCAGGGCATCACCAGATCTCTGCCTGCCACTGTAGTGACGTTATGTAAATCCGTCTTCAAAAAGCAACTTTGGGTGTAAATAAAGAATATGAAGGACTTTGCAACACTCAAAAAAGTACAGAACATTTGTGGCCATTTTTATATGCAAAATGGCATGGAGCATTTATTTCTGGTTTTCTTTTTGTCAAATTAGATACAGTTTTTGACAAAATTATCATTTTCGAGAATTTTGTGGACAATCTTAGTGATATGTGTGAAGAACATGGTGAAAGATTCTATCAGGATATTTCAGTGATGAAGAAACGTTTTAAAGAAAAATGGAACCCTGGCATGTTGGCAGACTACTGTTGGAATATAAAAATGGAAAAAGGACACTCAACATAAAAGGGTTAAGTAGACAAATGTAGTTTAAACTGACATTTCTGTGTTTTTCAGTGATAACGAATAATAATGACCTATGACTTATAGTACACTAGCCTCGGTGCACGGCGTTGCCCGGGTGTTTGCAGATGTGTGTTGAGCAAAAAAAAAGTGGTAGTAGGCAAGCAGGCTCGAACTCGTACCATGAAGTAAGAAAAGAATGTGAAAAAGTGACGTCTTTGCTGTGGCGTCCATCGCAAAACGGGAAGTGGCGAAGGTTTAAATTTAGGCTAGTCAATCGAAAAGAGGGGATGACTTTCGAAAATAGCGGCGAAAAAAGTGATCCATCCCTGTAGAAAAGTGCCTAGTTGAGGGTGAGGCAATTAATATTTTAGCCAATTTTTCGATATTTGTCGTCCGAAGGATCGAGCTGCAAAACGATACCAATCTCGTGAAAATCAGTCGCCTCTGTCGAAAGTTTTAGCCAGACATATACATACATTTAAACAGACGGGTGAGATTTATATTGTAGATGAAAACGGTGCCTAATCTATAGAAATAAAAGTTAAATTTAGTATCAGGATATTTTTCTTACGCTGAAACATGTCTCATGTGGCATGCACCATTTTGAGCCTGAAATTTGTTTTTTAATTAAATTATGCATCAGTATTATTATGTATTTATTGCATATCAATTATCATTTGACTGTTTTATGTCAAAAGTGTATATGTTGCAATATTTTGGAATTATAATGGGGTATGATCCCACACAGTCGGACGATTCTATTTATAAACGGTGCTGCTAGGAACTGACGAATCAAATTAATTCACGTTCTGCTACCAACCAATCAGAAACCAGAATTGCTTCATAAATATTAAACCTTTTCTGGGGCAATTTCACGTGTTCTTTTCCCGGGTTTCGACACGGTAAGAATGTTTTGTTCTGTGGAACTGTCTACTACAAACAATTCACCTCCCAGGACTTGTGTGTAACAGCGAACCATCTGAAACTGTTCTGAAACTCAAAATGGCTTACACTTCTAGAGGTTATGGGCCCAGCATGCGTCTTTATTTCGATGGATCCGAATCAAAATTCGAATTGTGGCAAGTTAAATTTCTGGGATATCTATGAATTCAAAAGCTACACAAAGTACTACAAACACAACCTGAGAACAGAAACGACCGCAACTTCATTGAAAAGAATGCAACTGTCTTTGCGGAATTAATACAGTGTTTAGATGACCGAAGTCTATCACTGGAAATGAGAGAAGCCCTGGACGACGGCTGCAAAGCATTAAACATATTGAGAGAGCATTATTTATCGAAAGGAAAACCCAAAATTATTTCTTTATACACTGAACTGACCTCTCTAAAACGAATGGAAACCGAAACTATTACTGATTATATTATAAGAGCCGAGACAACTGCAAATTCTTTAAAAATGTCTGGTGAAGTTATAAGTGACAGTCTGTTAATTTCCATGGTCCTTAAGGTATTACCGAGTGATTTCAAGCCATTTACCACCGTGATAACCCAGAAAGAAAAACCTATGACTTTTAGCCAATTCAAGGTAGCACTCAGAAATTACGAGGAAACTGAAAAAATGATCACAGGATAAAACGAATCCACAAATATCATGAAATTTGAAAATACACACATAAAAACAAAATCGAACTATACCCATGCCAGGAATAAAAAACGCAACTTTGCCAAAAGCAGGTTTTTTCCTAAGAAAAGTACAAAAATTATTTGCTATAATTGTGGACGACCTAATCACAAGAGTTTCCAATGTAGATACAGGACTCAAAATGGCGACTACATTAAAAATGTAGAGAGCTCTGTTAGCGAACATACATTTTTATTTTCGTGTACATTTGATGCTTCAAGAAACAATAATAATTTTCTTGTCGATTGTGGGGCCACGGCACATGTGATTACAAAGGAATCTGATTTTATCAATTTTGATCTCAACTTTAAGCCACAAAATCATTTTGTAGAACTAGCTGACGGGAGTTGAGTCAATGATATCGTTTTGAAAATAGGCAATGCTAAAATCTCGCTAAAGAACAATAAAGGTGAAATATGTTTCTGTATTCTAGAAAACGCTCTTCTAACCCCAAAATTTAAACAAAATATATTTTCTGTACAAGCTGCTACAAAACAAGGTGCAAATATAAACTTTAGCCCCAATAAATCAAAACTGGTATAACGGAATGGAACTGTATTCGACATTAAAGAAAATGGAAGACTATATTATTTAAATAGCGTAGTACCATCAAAAACCGCCTGCCATGATCTACAGACATGGCATAAAATTCTTGGACACTGCAATATTCCTGATATCAAAAAGTTGCCGACTGTAGTTGATGGAATGCAAATACAAACATCAAAAACCTTCAACTGCGACGTCTGTACGCAAGGGAAAATGACAAACTATCAAAACCAGACAAAAAGGCCAAAAAAATCCTATCAATGGTGCATTGTGACTTGAACGGTCCCGTAGAACCGATGGCCAGAGACCATTATAGATGTGTGTTGAATTTCGTAGATGACCATTCAGGTTTAATAATGGTTTACTTTTTAAAGAACAAATCTGACACCCTGCTAGCAACTAAGAAATATCTAGCCGACATGGCCCCCTACGGTGAAATCAAGTGTATTCGCTCTGACAACGGTACGGAATTTACCAATAAAGACTTTGAACCTTTACTAATTAACCATCATATCAGGCATGAAACATCAGCTCCTAGATCACCACACCAAAACGGGACTGCTGAACGTGCGTGGCGGACACTTTTTGAAATGGCAAGATGCCTACTCATTGAATCAAAACTCCCTAAAAACCTCTGGACGTATGCACTTATGGCGGCAGCCTATATACGCAACAGGTGTTTTTACAAAACACTATCTAAAACTCCATATGAATCTTTCTGCGGTAAAAAACAAATTTAAGCAGAATGCATATATTTGGTTCAACTTGCTTCGCATATATAGAGAAAAAGAGTAAATTGAATATTAAAGCCGACAGAGGTATATTTCTTGGATACGATAAAAACAGTCCAGCCAATTTAATATTTTTTCCCGAAAAAAATAAAATAAAAAGAATCCAGTGTGTAAAATTCACAGACACGTTTAATTTTACAGACGAAAACCCGTCATATGAAGAGGATGAAATTATATTACCTCAAATAATTAGAACAGATGAAAACAATAAAAATGACGGAGACGAGAGTGTCGATGATGATGATGATGATGATAAAGTCGAAAGATATCCCAAAAGAAATAGAAGACGCCCCGATTTTTTTGTGGTCGACAATATAAAAGATTATCAAATCGACTATTGCTATTCAATGGAAAATGCGCCAAAAATCTTCAACGAAGCAATTAATTCAGAACATTGTGATGAATTGAAAATTGCCATGAAAACAAAATAGATGCCTTAACCGAAAATGATACCTATACGGTAGTGCCTGCCTCTCCCAAGAGATAAACATGTTATTTCTACCAGATGGGTCTTTACAAAAAAGAGTACAGCATCAGGCGTAGAACAGTACAAAGCAAGATTTGTTGCTAAGGGGTGCTCTCAGATTTACGGTAAAGAATACTTTTCTACGTTTTCACCGACCACAAACCTAACGACAATCAGAATTTTACTGCAAGTCGCATCACAATATGACCTAAACATCCATCAAATGGACGTAAAAAATGCTTATTTGAATGCCCCAATAGACTGTGAAATTTATATTACCCCTCCAGAGGGATTTATAATGAAAAATAAAAATAGCGTGTGGTGACTTAACAAGTCATTATATGGTTTAAAGCAGAGTGCTCAGTGTTGGAACACAGTATTCCATGATTATATTATTAAACAACAATTTAGACAATGCGCTGTAGACCTCTGTTTATATACCCAACACAAAGACGATAAACTACTGATTTTGGTTTTGTGGGTCGATGATATTTTAATCGCACCAAATTGTGACATAATGTTAACTGATGTTAAGAACAAATTAAGTAAAAGATTCAAAATGACCAATCCTGGCAAAATATCCTGGTTTCTGGGGATAGAATTTACTCAAAGCAAAGGACTTGTTACGATGACTCAATCGAGATACATCGACAAAATACTATTAAAATTTGGAATAGGAGAGTGCAAGAAACGCTCTACACCGGTCGAAAATGATATTAATAAAAATATACACACAGAATCTGAAATAATAAATGACACACAATATCGCGAAATTATAGGTAGTCTTATATATTTGATGACCGCAACCAGGCCCGACATATGATATACAGTAACAAAACTGTCACAAAAATTATCACGACCGACAATGAAGGATTTAAACAGAGCTAAACAAGTCCTACGTTATTTAAAAGGAACCAAAGAACAGAAGTTAGTATTTAGAAAATCAGGAAATCCCCTAAAATTTGAAGATTTTTCGGGTTCAGACTGGGCAAACGACGAAGATCGCAAGAGTGTATCTGGATATTGTTTCAGACTCTCAGAAAATGGGCCTATTATTTCATGGAAATCTAAAAAGCAACAGATTGTATCTCTCTCTACGTGTGAAGCAGAATTTATCGCGCTCACACACACGACCCAGGAAGCACTCTACCTTAAAAATATCCTGAAGACTATTTTAGAGCTAGAATTGATTACAAGCCCCGTAGTAATTAATTGTGATAATCAAGCCAGTACAGTCTTAGCACAGAACACGATAATCAACCAAAGATCTAAGCATATTGATATAAAATACCATTTCATAAAAAACAAGATAAAAAAGGAATCCATTATTTTGAATTACATATCATCAGAACAAAATATCGCTGATGTATTTACGAAACCGGCGACACGGATAAAGCTACAACGTTTTTTCTCAAAACTTGTTGGTGAATTCGACTGAATAATTTTTTCTTTCTTTCACTGCCTTGTATGTATATAGATTTCTATATATTAAAAATACAGACCAGCGAAGTTCCACTTATGAGAAGGCTCTTACTTTTTTGCGTGAATATCAGCGGAAACACCTAGAAGTAATGCTCAGAGTATATAGATTTCTATATATATATAAAAAAAATAGTCCTGGACAAAATGTTAAACTGTATCCATTTTATTTGTATTAACACTTTAACCTACTAATGCGTAACTAATACTTTTGCTTAAAAAAAATCTTTGTAATTTTCCTTTTTGACGTTTGAATACAATTAAAAATGGCGTCTTTTTAAATGCTAAAATTCTAAGATCCAAATGATCTCTAATTTTTGTTATGTCTAAGTGAATATAGAAATATATATTTATTTTTGAGCAGAACAAACACAAGGGACTTCCCCATTATAAAAAATAGGGAGGATGTTGTAATATTTTGGAATTATAATGGGGTATATATTTAATTGCCGCCCACATCGGCAATATTTGGCACAAGGCCTGGAAAGTGGGAACCCCGCAGGCTCCCCTAAAGGAGGGGCACTCCTGCAATTTTAAAAATTGCCCGAGTAAACCCGTCGGCATTCCCCAGTCGGGGCGCCTCAGGCAGCAAGCAATAAACTTGCCCCACCGGAAAGCCCGGTGGCAAGGCCTGGGAGGGTGGACCTCCTAGGTATTACCCAGGCGGTGTACCTCAGTCCAACATGTGCTGGGCCGGTTCCCGGCCCCTCAGCTGTTGGGCTGAGTGTCAAGTGACGAATCCTTGACGTGTACTACCCTGTCTCCCTGCAGCCGAGGCCGCTAGGAGACACATCCCATCATAAAGGAATTATAATGGGGTATGATCCCACACAGTCGGACGATTCTATTTATAAACGGTGCTGCTAGGAACTGACGAATCAAATTAATTCACGTTCTGCTACCAACCAATCAGAAACCAGAATTGCTTCATAAATATTAAACCTTTTCTGGGGCAATTTCACATGTTCTTTTCCCGGGTTTCGACACGGTAAGAATGTTTTGTTCTGTGGAACTGTCTACTACAAACAAGTCACCTCCCAGGACTTGTGTGTAACAGCGAAGCATCTGAAACTGTTCTGAAACTCAAAATGGCTTACACTTCTAGAGTATATTTGTTTTCGTATTCAGATGATTTATGAATTAGTTTGAGTTTGAATAGATTTCTGTTACATAGAATACTGTTACATGATAAGGGCTGTCTCCTTTTCATGTAAGTATAAAATAGAGAGATTTAGTTAAAATGAAAATGAAATCGAATAGACGAAATTCGAACCTCGTAATTTAGGTTTAGAAATAAATTACGAGAGAGAATTAGCAAATGGAATGTAAAAACAAACCATTGTTTAGCTTAGAGATAAAATAGTTTTAAGAAAAGAATGTGCATTTGTCAATTCTGTTATGAAATTCAATTGAAGAATGCAACTATAAGATAATTT
Organism: Euprymna scolopes; assembly: GCF_053919585.1. NCBI lineage: Eukaryota > Metazoa > Mollusca > Cephalopoda > Sepiida > Sepiolidae > Euprymna > Euprymna scolopes. The sequence continues at coordinate 32,261,288 of NC_136494.1, read as the reverse complement.
AATAAACATGTTTTTAACATATTGGAAATATAGGTTACTGGGAATATATGTTAAAATCCTTTTTGTAAACAAAGGAAAAAGTGTTAGACACGCATTTCCAGAACACGTGAAAGAAGACACATGTTTTAACATGTGTATGACGTCATGGAAAATGGGAAGTTCTCGATATAGTTAGAAACTTTAGAGTTAAGCAGGGGAGTCTGAGAGAGAGTCCGAGGACGACAGACGACAGTCTGGAGTCGAGAGATGGGAGTCGAACGTCTGGAAGCGAGACGGTCACCTTTGAAACATAGAATGTAAAACTTTGAATTCCTGACTAAGAAAACTACGACCGGTCGGAGAAGAAATAAACCCATCATGTGTTTTTATAAACGTCATCTTTGTGTTGTAATTCTACCAAAAGGTAAAGTGAAATTGTCATTATATGTCTTATATATCATGTGTTTTAAAATGTCTTTACATACACAATGTCTCGACTTCTCATATCTACAATGTGAACACTAAGACTGTCTCAACACTGTCTCCTCACTGCACTTCTAAGTATGAACATTTTATATATATGAATCTCTTCTTAACACGAACACAGAACGCAACATCTCTCTTAATAAGACTCTCTAAGACTGCACTTTTAATAAGACTTCATAACAACGAACAATAACATAACAAGAATAATAATAATAATAATAATAATAATAATAATAATAATAATAATGAACATTTTATATATATAACAATACCTCGTGTTTCCAAATGGTCTCCCATTTAATATTGGCCAGGCTCAACATCTATTAACTTTGATGATCTTACATGAATCGGCGTTTAAACATGATTAAGTGATATTTCATTAGTTTATATACTTCCACAAACACATATGTAGTCGCGTGGCAGATAGGTCACACAGAAATTTGTTTTAAATGTATTCTGTATTTTGGAGAATAGGAGCCACTCTCTCCGCCAGGAAAGTTATTAAATGTAAAGATTTCAGTTTCCATTGTGTAACAGAGTACAGTTGCACGTATAACAACTGTCTGCAAATGACCGAGCTGGGTGCAAAATGACGTCACGGTAAGGAAGAAAAAAATATAAAAAGAAGAACGTGTGCGCAAACCGGTAATCACGTCAGCGAAACGAGCAGTATTTGAACAGTATTCGAGACGTGTTCAAGTGGAATCATGTCAGAGAAGGACAGATATATGTATTATGCATGGTGGCCGGGAGCAACAGTGAGTGACCTGTAAATAAACGTTTGTAAATAAATGTTCTTTTGTTTTACTAAGGAAAAAAGGAGTCAATTTATTCCTTTCTTATGTTCGTTGTGACGGAGTCTACAACATGTTGGGCCCTTACATATTAACTTCTACATTACAGTTGTACTACTGTTGCACCTCTAATAGCGGTAAAACGTAGTGCATACTATGCACTATGTGGAAACAATAAACAAATTCAGTGTATTTTTGACGACACTTTTTGAAAAAGTAAAACATCATATCTTAGCTAAAAATTGATGCATTCTGAAAATTGAAAGTGCATTTCTCAGATGAGATTTTTGCCGAATGCAACTCGCTCGAAGAGTCTAGTACTTTATCTCTTATGCCACACTAGTGCAAGCGATTCCAAGACTACCACTGCCAATTAATAAGACTTCAGCCCAAACATTGCTGATAGAATGTGAGCTTGCTACCTCCATGGTTTAAATAAAGGATTCCGTTCCAAATTGTGTGCAAATTCCCAAGTTCAACAGAAAGATTTCCGGGCTTGACAAGATAACCTGAAGAAAGTCATAGATTACATAGGCTGAAACGTTTGCGAAAATAACACTCAAGATGAGAACAGTAGTCTGAATAATACAAATAATACAGATTATCAATCCTCATCTAAAAATTCAGAAACACAATAACAACTCTGATGTAGATTGTGTCAAACAGATTCAAGAAACTTTGCGGTATGTATTCTTTGAATGTTTCAAATCTTCACAAGCAAATATTGAACATGGTCGCAGACATTATCGCTATTCAATGTGAACTAATAAACTGCCTACAGTGACCCAGATTTATTTGTTCTCACAAGGAAGGACAATTTTCGCACAGGCAATCCAGGAAATAAACATTAATATAACGTTTTTAAGTGAAGTATATGACTTGAGGATGTCAGTCGATCTATTCACATCCTTCCACTTTCCAAAGCACATCCTTCAAACCAATCAACGACCTGAGATCGTGGTGTGGTCTGATTTCTAAGAAATGTATTCTAGTAGAGTTGGCTTTCCTCTGCAAGAAGTCATATGTGTGGAAGATGAATCGATATGAATTGTTTAAAGTTGATGGCGTGGAGAAAAAAATGAATATATCTGTTATTGAGATCAGCTGTCATAGTTCTTTTGAACTTTTATCCTATCCAAATCATGTATAACTGACCGACTGTTACGTGCAACCATCAAACAGATTCAGATTCCTACTCAATATGTTTCTATCTGGATCTGGTCAAAGGTAATCCAGTTATAGATATGCTAAAAAAATAAATACATAAAATAGATATATAAAAATGAAATGTTGTGAACGTTCTTGCATGAAGGTGGTAGCATTCAAATGAAATGATTGCCAGAAACATTATCGTAAAAAACAAATACGCTGTATCAAGTGATAAAGACGAGCAAAGGCAATCAAAAACAAAATAATATCAATTTCGCCAGTGGGGCTAGCTACTGGATTACATACTGAAACTATGATAGCACAACTGTTTGGGGGCTGATGAGGATGTATATAGCATATATAATCTCTAGGGCTGTGACAACAGAATATTCTTTTTATTGTTTTGACTCTTGAGTATATAACCGTTAATATCTTATATGTTTTTATATAGACGGATGTGGTTCTAGGTTGATTAAGTGTGTCTAACTATGTCGGATATATACTCGAGAGTCAAAAGAATAAAAAGAATATGTTCTTGTCGCAGCCCAAATAATCACACAGTATATGAAGAAAAAATAAGACAACAACCACAATATTTTTGGTAATATATTTGGTATATATATATATATGTTTCGGTTTTTGCAACCTCTTCAAAAACTTATCCAATACCAAATATAGTAGTCACTGTTTCAGTTAAGTGCTGAATAGGTTCTGAGAAGATCACAAAAAACTGAGACGTGTCAGCCAAACAACTCGTATAGTAACAATTTATACTAGTGGGATCTGTGGAAATTCCACAGTGGCATTTTTCATATGTAATATATTGCTGCTGAGCATTCTATAGACGTTTAGCATGAATGGAGACCCTGCGATATTATTATCCGTCAATTGTGTAAAAACTATAAAATTATTCATTCTTATAGGATCCATGACACGTTTCCATTTTCTGGACATCAGGCATGAACGGAAACCCCCATGATATCCATCTTTAGACAGAACAGATAATACCTTTGGATCCTAGCCAGAAAACCAAAAAGGTATATTTTAGTTTCACGAATGGCCCAAAAATTGCATCATTTATTTTATTTTATATTCCGTATTCGGTGATCGGGAGATATTATTTATTAAAAAAAAGAATAGAAGGTTATAACATACTACAAACATTAAATTAGCATATCTATATACTAATTTAATGTTCGTAGTATGTTATCACCTTATATCCTCCTTTGTAATAAATAGGATCTCCCGATCCCATAATTTATAATCTGCAAACCGTGCCAGAAACAGTTCGTTAAAGGTACAATGATATTAATATATATCTTGCTTTTAAATCACTTAAATTTTTTTTTAAAGAATAATGTTTTTCTTTTCTGTTTTACTGTCATCAACTAGTTTTTAGGAATGGTAAATATTTTAAAGGTAAAACATTTACCAATAAAATATTTACCTAATAAAATATATTAAACATTTACACAGAACAAAAGAACATCACACTTCTTTTTAACAATAAAACGTTAGGATATTTATAAGTAGCAGAACTGGTAGGTCGGACTGCGAAAAAGGAAGAAGGAACAGAAAGTTCTTTTTGAGGTCGTCGTCGGTTGGTCAGTACTGTGTTGTCCCCAGCTAATAGCCGTTGTCTCCAGTGTTGGCCGTCTATGCTATAGCAGGATGTCCAATGGACAGGGGACGAGAGAAGAGGTGTTGCTTGCCTGAAGATCCGGTCCTGACTGACTGACGTTTTCTCAAGTCTTTAGGGAGCAGATGAATCCATGTTCTCTGTTTGCTGATAGTACAACCTGTGGCCGAGGAACTCAGAGGAGGGACATTGATTCACCACTATAACGGTATTAGTACTGTACCTAGATATGTCGATTTTTATTCATATCCAAACTTTACCTGCTGCCTTATAATAGTATGAAGAACAATACTTGTAAAGTTTTGTGGAAGAAAAACAAAACACAACTAAGTATTTCTATAAGTTACATGTAACTACGAAGAATATGTTTACATATTGTTTTTTATTGGCAAAATACATTAAAAATGTAAAAGAAGTTTATACATCATTGAAATGATTATTTTGTAAAGTTATATAAAGAAGTTAGAGCATCAAATAATGTTATAAATTTTGATCAATATGTACTAGAGTACCAACTAGAAACTCACCTTTAAAAAAATATTTTTTGTCAACCAGTCAGATGCTTCTTTTTGTGTACGAACAGACCTAAATCTAAAACACCATAACTTTTTAATCATATATGGATGTATCATTTTAATTGGAAGCAGCAGCATCCTGGCTCCAGTGACAAACACTCAACTGCCTGAGAACAATTATTGGCACATGAAAAGTTGCTATGACCAGATGAGATTAAAAAACTGATCCAATCATCTGCCATCGTAAAGAGTGAAAATATGCGTCATGTCTTCTTTCTACTGTGCAGCTTGAGTGTTTTTGCAGACTACACTGATAATGAATAAGAACTGTGTAAAAACGGAAGAAGACTTACTGGGTGTATATATTCTCCATTTCTTCCTCATGGTTGCTGGGCGATTCAACCTCCATTGCTTCCTCAGGAAGTTGTTTCTGTGGAGGATCAGGGTTTATACAAAGTTCTTAGTGTGACGTAACGTGAGCCATCCACAACCGGATATATTTTACAGAGAAACCGATGGTTGCACAATGTTACTCTATTGCTCCCATTTACTCACATTTTTTACTGTCCTGTATGTTCCATGTATCTCTACGATCCTCCCCTATCTTCATCCATCGATGTGAGTAGTTACCATTGTGTTTCTAGATAAGGATAAAATCTCCTACTTGGAGCTCCTGGAGTGGACGAAAATGCTGGTTGTAGAACTGTGCTGCATATGCCTCTTGGCCATTGTTACCTCTCTTAATTCACCTATTTCTCTCCACTGTTTCCTTGTTTGGTATTTATCCCATAAAATTGTAAGGGGGGTCTTTAATGATCCGACCATATAGCAGTACGGCTGGGGACATGTCATGGTTTTGGACAGGAGAGTTTAGATGCCCGAGCAGCCCGATCGTGGTATAGGAGTCCATAACTCTTCTTGTTGTTTGCTACTATGCGTTTTGTGGTTTTAACAGCTAACTCTGTGCGACCATTTCTTTGGGCATAATACTTCCATGAAGTACGTTTCCATATATCCCAGTTCCTCAAAAAGGAGCTGTACTCCTGGGATTCAAAAGGTGGTCTGCCATCTAATGAAATTGATATAGGTGCATCATAAGTACAGAAGAAAGTTTTCAAGGTATCGCATACCGTTTTGGTCATTCCCAACGTCATTAGAGCCACTTATAGCCATCCAGTATATCGATCCGCATACACTATAAAGTTTATACCCTGTATATCGATGAAGTCGACCACCACTTGTTGGAATGGAAATTCCAGGTCTGCTGGGGAGGTTAAGGGTTCCCTAGGCAGTGATGGTGCGATTGCGTTGCAAGTGCGGTAATGGTACCTGGTTTGCCTGATGTTAGCATCCCAACTCAATCAGAACAATCATTGTCTTGCATTCGCTAGCATACCATTAACACCTTGAGTGAACAGATTCTAATACCTCTGCATGAAGTTGTCGGGTATCAGGATTTTGTTGCCTTTGATAACTCCTTCCAGAAAGTATAACTTTTCACACAGAGGCCAGAAAACTTGAACCATGGGTGAAAGATCATTGCATGACTGAAGGAAGCCATTTAGGATTAGATCTCTCAAGGTCTTGCATTCTTCATCTGTTGCTGCCATAGCCAGAGCCATACTCCTTTCCCATGTGATAGCTTTCAATTTAGGGTCATTCTTGTACATTGATGTGAAACCGGTTTTAACTGCAGCAACATCGTTTGGTCCTGGTCTTTTGGTGGAGTACATTCTGGATATCTAGATGCACAATCAGGGTCTAAATTGAGTTTTCCAGGGCAATTTTCTATCTGGAATTTATACGTCAGTGTCTTTTCCTTGAAATTTAACAAGCAGAGTTTTATTTTTTATATTCTCCAAGGCTTGGTTTGAAAATATCTTTATCAGTGGTAAGTGATCCGCTGTTATTAGCAAGTTTGGGCATCCGAGTATGAACATTCAGTACGATTCTAGCCCATAGACCAGAGATAAAGCTTCTCCTTCCACTGGTGCATATTGTGTCATTTGTAAAACGGGATGCAGCCAAAATGAGCTTTCACAACTCATGTTCAATTCACCCTCACATCTGCAGTGTTTTTGAAATAGGAAATACAACATTCCTGTTTTACCATAGTCCACCGCAAGTCCTGTTACCCTGTTTATTTTGACTGTTTGGATACCTTCCTCAATCCTTTTCACTATCACTCTCTTCGATTCTTGGAATATATGCTCCAGTGTTTCGTCCCAATAGAACTTTCTGTTCTTTGTCCTTAATAACTCTAGGAAAGGAGCCATAAATTCTGCTTGTCAAAACACATATAACACCTTGATTAAGAGTCCAAACCACAATCTAATCCCAGTAATATTCGTAGGGATAGAGAACTTAAGGATGTCGTTATTTTTTGTAGGTTTAACCCCGTTCACAGTAACTAGAAACTTTGCGAATTCTACCTCCATTTCCAAAAAGAGCTGTTCTGTGACAACGATGTTGGGAAATCAGAAGGAATAAGGGTTAGGGTTAAGGTTATCAGAAGGAATAAGGTCCAGATCCTTTAACGCCATCTGTAACAAAAAGAAACCGGATGTGTTGTCCAATACGTTTACTGCTTGCCATGTTTCTTTCGAGCCCACTCTTCTGTACAAAAACAGGACTCCCTTTATGTGTAGGCAATTTTTGATTATGCCTCTTATACAGTAGGTGGTTGGTATCAAGTACTCATCTGGGTACTCAAGGAGCCTTTGAATCTCAGGCCCGACCGAGCAAGTCTGGGCTCTTGTAACTTCAAATGGTTGGATGGAATAGGTGATTGCATTTACAGATTTCTTTGGCACCCGTTTGAAGGTTGCATGACTCTTGGGCATGATAGTTATCTCTGTTGTGACTGAGGGAGGTAATTCTGGGGCACACACCTGAAATTGCATCTTAGGCATATTCACCAACTGTCTCTTGTCATGCCTGTGAGCAGAAAATTTATCTGCGGTACCATTTGTAAACATAAACGACTCCCCACTTTTTGATACACTGCTTGTGACTTTCATTTTGGACCTCTTAAATTTTTGTCATATCTTTTTCAGGTGCCCCACCACCCAGCAACAGTGATGCGACCATCTGCTGGACAATCCTTTCGATTCATCGATCCTCTAGGGTGTGACGTCTTCCTACAATCGTTGCAGTGCTTAGTATACAGTGGAGTAAAAGGGATCTTTGTCGCCTAGTTATGGTGTCTTGGTTCGACCTGACACCTGAAAGCGCAAGAGGGTGTCTGGCATCGTTAAAATAGGAAATTGATTTGTTGCCTCCAAGCAGACTAACCATGAGAACTTTTTTTTTATTTACATAGGAGTCACTGCTTATCAAGGCCCAGAAGCCACTTGAGGATAAGGGTTAATAGGTATACATTAGTCATTGTGATTTTAGCGTAGTAAACATTAGTGGGAATTTTGTAACTTGGATTACTTAGGGGGACGGTTCAATAAGAAGTTGTTCACGTTGGACCTGAAGACAATCAGATTGTAGTCAGCTGGAAAGCAGGCAAATGGAATAGAGTTCCACAGGCGAGCAGGTCTAAGAAAGAAGCCCTGTTCATGGAATCTATGTTTAAGTGTCGGTACGGATAAAGAGTGTGGGTAATTGTTGATAGTGGTTCTGGAAAGACGAGTGTTTTCCGTAAAAGTCTGACGAGGGGGGACCAGAGGTCAAAGTTCAGATGAGTACCTGCCATGAAAATAACGATAAAGCAGAGACAGGCTCGCTTTGTCTCTTCAGTGAGAAAGGGATTGCAGGGAAGAGAAAAGGGCATAGTGCTCGGTATTTTGCAACTTCGCTATCATCTGCCCGGCAACCATATTGTCTGAATAGTTAATTTACTGCTGGTAAGTCGGTTCATTCAAACACTGAATATGAAATTCACAAAATTTGACTTGGTCACGTAACCTCGATAAAAGATGACTTACCCTGCTCTGTTTCATGGAGTGGATTTTCTGTTGATGGACTTCTTTGTGCAATTCTCACACGGTCACTAGTTGTATCTGATGAAGGAGGTAATCTTCTAAGGAAGAGTTGAACCTTTCCGGCTCTACAAGTTCAAACAGTAACCTATTTGTTTATTTAGGTCTTTTGTAGTTCATTCCGGATTATGGTTGGGACTTCCAATCCGCATACCTTTTTGTATCATGCCCAGGTCTCCAAAACTAGTGCCAATTCTCTGTCAATTGTATCTAGTTCTATCGAAGGTCATTCAATTTTTTTCATTCGCAATATGTTGGGACGACTGCAAAGCATTTTTCTCCTCAGTTCGATGTTCTCCTTCTGCAGCTCGACTAGTTGGTTTAATAAAACCACATTTTCTTACTGCATGGTATTTTGAGGTGTATATATCCAATGCTCAATCTTGTTGTACAAGTGTTCATACAGTAAAAATCTCCATGTAAGAGTTGAGTAACACTGGAGATTGTACCCTTCCATCTCGTGGTGAGCTCAATGCAAAATACAAATGTCTGCACCAATGCTTATGGTATTTATAGAAATCAGGAGATGTCACTCTAGTTCCTCCCTGTCCAAGGGAGATCACTGTTTGCCTCCTATTGTCAGAGGCAAATAATCCTTATATCTATACACCACTGCGCCACCTGTGAAAATTACACTCAAGATGAGAATAGTAGTCTGAATAATGCAAATGATATGAATAACCAACCCTCATCTAAAAAATTCAGAAAAGTTTAAATCTATTCAGTCTTTCTACATGGCTTATTGCAATAATATTTTTGTCAATAAATTTGCTTTGCTTTCTTTCCCACTACTTATTGCATATCCTTTTTAGATGCAGTTCTGACGTCTTTTAATAAGCATGACTCCATTCTCGTAAAACTATCCCTTTCTATACTTATTTCCGATAAAGGGGGGAAATTGCTGTTTTTGGGGTCGGAATATTCATCTAACGCATATCTTTGGCTATTTTCTCGATCTTGAAGTAGTGTCAAGTGGCGTCATACCATGTCTGGAAAGATTTCCATGAAGATTTATCCAAAGTTCACACAAAACGCAACAGACGTCCTCGAAATAATAAAACAAAAACAACATTAATTCACATCAAAGTGCTAACTCAGCATTTTCAACCAATAATAATTATTTCAACTTTTTTGACATAATAAACTTAGCAAACCGGTGAATAATATCAATTTATAATAAAACAACTTAATCTTGATTCTTAAGTCTTCTTTATCAAGTTTTTTTCATTTTCAAAGTACATACATCATATACCTAGAGTCCTCTTTTGGGGTTCTTAAATAATTTTCGTATCATTTGGATGTTTTTAACTACTGATCTTATCTTTTTATAAATCCCTCAAAACAGCCCAATCGGCTTTTTCTATGCTGCTTTCTCAGATGGGGGATTGGGTCTGCCTGCCCTGTCAGTCTTGGTTCAGCTAATGAGGCAGAACGAGTTGTTCACTTCAGGAATTGTGAGCACGTCCATTCAGAACATGTCTTTCCAGGGTACGTTGGGTAATAGTACGTGACAACAAAGGAGCTGAGTTGCAATGGACATGATCCCATGTTGAAATCCCTAGATGAAGCAGGAATTGCTTCTGATAGCAGCACGGAAGTTCTCAAATCTCTGGCTCTGATGTCCTGACCAGGTCTTTATATGAATAACTAATCCCCATCTCAAAAATTCAGGAAGGTTAAATAATTTTAACGAAAAGTTGAAAACTTCCTGAGTTGAAAACTTTCAGAGAGAAAATAAAAGAAATTATGTTGAATACATTAATGAATTAAAATAATTTCTAAAATGATCATGATATGTGCTTTCATTTATTTCACCTGACAGGTAATGCAATACAATTAACATGCTCTCCCTTCTCCTCCTTGCAGCTACAACTGGTAGAGTTTAGACATCCTCGTCGCTCATAATAGAATCTAACAATGTGCAGCTAATTAATTAATAAAATTAACAGAAAAGGAAATTGTAAGAGTCTTGCAGACAGAAGCAAAGAAAAATGCCGGAAGAATTCGTTTTTTTTTTAAATTTCTTAAGAATCTGCTCAGTGTAAGAAGATATCGAAAACAAAAGATAAACAATGCGAAAAAATTATCAAAACTTATTAACAAGAATTGATAAGTTTAAGATACATCCATTCAATCTGTATGTTTAACGATGAAAAGCCTGTTTCAACCTTGTTATGGACTAAGCTGATCTACTCCTATAAGAAATAATGGAAAATAGTGAAAACAAATATAGTTACATCTAAGTGTTGTGGGCAGGGATTAGTGGCAGTTGTGACGTGTACTTCTGTGCCATATGCTTATTAATACCCCTTTTTGTTATTCATTTTTTTTTTTTACAAAGGAGCCACCACTTATCAAGGCCCGGAGGCCACTCGAGGATAAGGATTAATGAGTGTACGGTGATACGAGGGGAACATGTCAGTCATCGTTAGTAGCAGAAATCTGGTAAATTGAATTACTTAAGGGGATGCCTCATCAAGAATTTGTTCACATTGGACTTGAAGAAAACCATATTGTAGTCAGTTGGAAAGCAGGAAAACGGAACAGAGTTCCACGGGAGTGCAGTTCTAAGAAAGAAGCTTTGTTCATGGAATCTACATGTAGGTTTAGGCACAGATAAAGAGTAGAGGGGGATTATTGATAGTGATTTCAACTAGACGAGTGTTTTTCGTGAAAGTTTGGCAAGGGGGCACCATAGATTGAAGCGCAGACGAGCACTTGCCATGAAAATAATGATAAAACAGAGAAAGGCTCGCAACATCTTTTCTGTGGGAAAGAGGTTCCAGTGAAGAAAATAGGGCATCCTCCACTAGGCTACAAATTCTATTTTAACTCTGTCAAGGCAGGATAAGCTGCTTCTAGCAGCTCCTGCCCAGATGTGACAACAGTACTCCATCTTTGGACGCACTTGGCTCTTATACATGTAGGAAATTGCATCTACTATGTTCTTCTTGATTGCCTGTAATGCAAGACAAAAATGAAGTATGACAAACAAAATGGTGTTTTAGACTGTAACGGTAGTTTAACGTGTAACAGACCTACAAAATGCTATTATAAACTGAAGTGTAACAAGCACAAAAAATACTGTTTCAAACAGAAGATTAATATAAATTGTAATGACCCAATAAAATATTTTAAACTGATGTAACAAACCAACGAAAATGTTGTTATAAACTGAATTGTAATAAACCAACAAAATAGTTTTCACTGATGTAACAAACCAACAAAAACTGTGATTTAAAATTGAAGTGTGACAGGCCAACGTAAATGATAGTTGCAATTGAAGTGTAAGAAACCAACAAAAATGGGGTAATGTAAAATTGAAGTGTGACAGACAAACAAAAATTCTTAGCTGTGACAGACAAACGTAAATGATATTTCAAACGTAGGTGTGACAGACCAACGTAAATGGAACTTCAAACTTGAGTGTGACAGACCAACATAATTGGAACTTCAAATTTAGGTGTGACAGATCAGCAAAAATGATACTTAAAACTGAGGTGTCACCGACCAACGTATATGATACGTCAAGCTGAGGCGTGACAGACAAACATAAATGATACAGCAAACTGAAGTGTGACAGACTATGGTGATACTGAAAGTTTAAGTGTTACAAACCAACGTTAATGATACTTAAAACTTTGATGTAACAGACACATCTAAGTAATGCTTTAAACTTAGTTATAACGCAACAACTTAAATGATACTTCAAATATAGGTGTCACAAACTTATGTAAAAGGTACTTTAAACTTAGGTGTGTCAAACCAACGTAAAGTACACTTAAAACTTAGGTGTAAGAGACCAACATAAATGGTACTTCAAACTTAGCTGTTACAGACCAACGCAAATACTACTTTTAAAGTTAGGTGTGACAAACCAGTTTACATCATACTTAAAAGTTACATAAATGACATTTCAAACTTAGGTGTTACAGAGCAACAGTAATGGTACTTCAAACTTAGGTGTGACAGACCAGCGTAAATGACACTTCAACTACAGTGTTACAGACCAACGTAAATTATACATTATCTATAGTAAAATAATCAAGTACTTCCTATGATAAACTGTTATGTTGCACATTTAGCTTACGTCATCATGAATCTTTTTAAAAAATATCTTATTGTTTTGAATACTTTCATTTATTTTGGATTTTATCTGGGAATACTTCCATTTATTTTGGATTTTATCTGGGAAATCTGACTCAGAATTGAGAATTATGGAGAGTAACAAGCTTTGTTACTCTCTCACATGTATCTACCCCATGTAAATCAATAACACTGCCACAGTTTTTAAATAAGCGACATGCAATTCAAGCACTGCTATTGTTCAACTTTACATCATTCATAATTACCTGCATATGACAATCCACATATAAAGTAATTTCTTTTTCTCGGGAAACGCTGGGGCACAGGCAACTAGTTAGTGAATACAAAAGTTTTATTTCAAACACACGAACTTAAAGGTAAATACACAATCAAAAATGGCTAAAAAACTGAAGTACACAGAAATAAAAAGGAAGCACACATGCAAATACAAAGAGACATACACAGGCAAAAACTAATACACGCATATAAAACTACACATATAGAAACATACAAAACTACACATATAGAAACGTACAAAACTATACAGACTTACACCAAAAAATATGGAAACGCACACAAACATACATGTACAAATCTGCGCACATAGAAAATCGTCTGAAGATGGTGGCCTTGAAACATATAGAAATTTATCCAGAAACACATAGAAACACAAATACATACTCATAGAAGTATATTTACAGTGAGACAGAAACATACATAAACACACACACACACACACACATATATATATAGATGCACAAAGGCACAAACATATGCACACACAGAAATCTATACACAAAATACATAAAACATCAACAAACGCAAATAGAAAGAAACACATGCACAGAAATGCATAGAAACATATACGAGCACTCAAAAGACATAAACAAAGACATAATTTTAACATGCATATACAAAACACACGTTGATGCAAATGTTCACAAAATGCATACTACGTTTACATAAGCACATACAAATACATTGAAATACATACACAAAGAAATAAGTAAGCACAGCTGTCACGTTGTGCTGTACTTCTATTTATTCATGAATCATGTGCCAAAATCTCGGCGAATGTATATAACAGACACTGTCAATTTTGGGTATAAAAACGTGACAATTTTATTCTTGCGATAATACTTCCAGAAATATACTATGGAGAGAGAGAGAGAGAGGGAGAGAGAGAGGGAGGGAGAGAGAGAGAGCGAGAGATGGAGCGTGGTGGAGTGTTGTGGGTGACACAAAATGACAACTGGTCGTCTCTCTAACTGACTTCTTCCTTGGCTGGCATTTGTTGTCATTTACAAAAAAAACTTTAGATAGGAATTTCGTTTTTCCATGCCGAATTCCACTGGCCCTTGTTAAATTCGTCCAAGGCCAAATTTCAATATGACTGTTTTCAAAACTTGTCAGTTAAAGAATGTTGATTTCAAAGCTTCTGCACCCTTCTTTCAATTGTTATGACTTTTGATGACATTTGTTAGTTTTACGATTTCCACATTATTTGCATGTGTGCATCCAGCTCCATATGCGTGTATGCACAACCAGCAATAATTCCGGCATTGCCCAGAATACTATTACTATTAATAGAGAGATACACACGCTATCATTGTTCAAGATCAAGACTTGATTACTCCTTTTAAGAAGATACGTGGTCTCACAGACACAAGTAAAGAGTGTTAGTCGCCTGACATTCACTTGTCATGGTTTTGCTGAGGAACGATTATTATTCGATATAACATAATGGGATGTGTCAATCACTCCAATGTAAAAAGTTGAATCACGAATGCAGCAGCAAGTCCTGGGAACATATAGCAGAAAGAAGAGTCGGAAACAAGTCCTACACCATTTACTATGGCTATTTAATCCCTGCCGCTACATATCTAGAAAACGGAGCTATTAAACCTGGCATAGTGTTATGGGGCAAGAAGAAGAAAGGACCAACCTTAGTAAAAGTTGGGTTGAACAGAGCTAAGAAGAAAAAAACAACAAAATACCTAGGTCTCATGTCTGACATAAAAATAAACTAGAATCTTAGGAAGATCTCCATAATTCCTGTAATTATAGGAGAAATCGAACCTATGAAAAAGAATTTCAGAAACTACTTGGGAAATATATCCGGTGAAGCAAGTGGAAGAGAGATACAAAAATTGCACTTAAAGGGAGGTTCAGAATCTTTAAAAGATCTCTCAGTTGAAATTGTATGAAACAGTGATTGAATATCTGAGATCGGTAGGATGTCATATCTCCAACTAGAACGAAATAAGAAGACTGGAAAAAAACGTAAAGCACATGTAGTTACACACACACACACACACACACACACACACACACACACACACACACACACACACACACACACACACACACACACACACACACAAAACTAATCTTTTTCTGTAAATTTGTGCATTTGATCCACTGAACAAAAAATACCCAACCTAAAATGAAGATCGAGTTGTCTGCCCTTTGATCAACTGTGTTGAAGAGATAATGTCAAAGAAGGAAGAGGATGCGATTAAATATTTTCTTTCTTTCTGGATCTGACCTTGAACTATATCCGATGGTAAGGCCACAGCTTGCGGTCTTTGGGGAGTGTGGAGCCACCCCTTAATTGCTATTGCTCCCAGGTCAACTCTGACCCAGAGTGGTAGTACTTGTTAGGGTACCAACTATGGGTTAAATAGAAACCGACTTGAAAAAAACAAATATATTCTATTAAGGACATTTTCTTCAAAATCACTGGATTCGGCATTAAATAACCTGAAAAGGGTTTATATGCCATAAAATAAAAACAACTAACCAACCTTCTATAGAGACGAATATAAGAGGGGGGGTTGATGGTGTTTACATGGTTAACGACACAAATTGACCACCTGAGTGTTCAAAGTTCGAATTCAGCTGGTTCCACTAAATACTTTCATTTAGGATGCTGGAGACCTTTACCTGGACCCTCCCATAAGTATCTGCTCTCTTTCTAGAAAGTATTCTAACTAAAAAAAAATATCAGGGAAATCAGTGCTAACAACAGAATCTTTGAATTCATACGATATGATGATGATGATGATGTATGAAGATGAAAGAATATATTTATTTGAATATATCAAGATATAATCCTCTCATTTGATTGTGATTTGGTGTTAAGAAGTGATAAGCAGCTGCAGTAAACAAGAGTCTTTTCTGCCCGCTGATCCAGAGTAATTTTATTCCGCCATTTAATTAACGATTCAAACCAGAGAGAAAATTGGGAAAGAGTGCAAAGGAGAGAGTCGGTAGATCAATAAAAGCATTTATCTTACTCCATTGAAACTGTCAGATTCAATAGGAATGATAATTTAATATTTTCATTTTTTACATTGATCTCTGTCTATTACATAAAACACTCTTGTCTGTATCTGTATATGTATGTCCAGCTAAAACTTTAAAACTACAAAAGAGACACTCACAAAGTCGGTATTTTCTTACCACTATTCTCATCTTGTCTTGTGAAAATTGAAGATTCACTTCTTAGTGCTAGCGAAACTAAAAATACAATTAAAAATTACTTAAGACTTCTTTAATCGACTTACTTTATCTAATTACTTAACACTTTACTTTACGGGCCTATTTAGCATAATGGTCAGTGTTTAGTAATGGGCGGGGAGACCGAAGTTCAACTCTTGATCGAATAAAGTTATCTCCAAAACTTTGAAGATGGTACTTGACGCATCCTTGCTAAACGCTCAGTATTATGAGGGGGGTTCAAGGGGAAATGGGATAATACTGGAAACCTTCCCCTTTATATTGGCATAGCAGCTAATGAAAACTATAGTCGGCCATTTAGTTTAGCTTTCTAAAACCTTTACCTAGCCTGTATTACTGATAAAACGAGAGCATGCTATCCCCCTGAACTAAATAAAGAGATCCATTAGAAATTCCATACAGATTTCCGAGTTCGACAGAAAGATTTTTTTTTTTTTTGACAAGCTAAACCTGAAGAAGGTCGGAGGTTAAATTAATCGAAACATTTTTAGAACATTCAAGATGAGGACAGAAATCCAAATATTAAAAATAATACAAATTAAGAATTTACATTCTCAAGGATTTATTAGGCTTACACATGTCTGAGAAATACCCTTCAGATCAATACTATTATTGTAGCCATTCATTTTTCTGATATCTTTGTGAAGTATCTTTGGAAATAAATCAAAATGAACCAAATTTGTATTTCAAGAATATAATAATAGGATGTCCAAAGTATTTGATTATTTCGGAGTTTGGCAAACAGATTGGAAAACAAATAAGAAGATAAAAATTAATCATTATCTTGTGGACTACCCACAACGAATACTACATATTATGGTTCCTTTTTACTTGCCTCCCTAGGAGAGCAGAATTAAACACAAGTTTGGGCTTAATGTGAGTAAAATCCAGCTCCTCCAAAAGGGGCTCTCTAAATCGGAACAGAAATAAAAATTGCCTGTCCAGAAAGATCCTACTTTCATAAACCAAGAACAAAACTGGCAAAGCGTGACATTTGAACTGATACTACACTTTGAAATATTTATTTGCAGAAAAAATACTAAAAGGTTTTAAACAAATTATGCACAAGGCGATCAAAAGTGTGGCAAAATTGGGAGTCGTTGGTCTAAAGTCATAAAAAGTGTCTGTCCCACTTTTAATTAGAATCATCTCAGTCACCACAATACCACATTTACTCTAGATACCGTCCTATTAAAAATATCACTAAAATTTTTGGAAATTTTACTTTTCAAAGGTTAATATTTCCTTCAGGTAAAGTAATAGCATGTATCAGGCTTGTGCCAACTATTGGTTAAATAGAATCTGTTTTGGGTATTACAAGAAACACATGCAGTCGTATACATCATTAATAACAAATTTATGAATATACGTTTTAAGATATTAAAAAATTAAAGGTGGGTAAATGGAAATGAAGACTTACCAGCTGAAAAGCAGATGAGCTGTTTTCCATGTCGTTTGTACCCATTTAGCCATCGGAAAAAAAAAAAGAAAATTAAGGCTGCTATTCACAAAGGTACATTTTTATAGAAGAGATTGATGTAGTTTAATGAAAATCGCTCCAAACAAGGCATGAAGCTACCTAATGTAAGAATTTAAGCAAGAAATACTACTTCAAGGTTAAAAACTAGCCCATGATAAGTTTTTGGTAGATAGATTCTGACCTGGGAAACAGTGATTCTTCACGTTTTGTCAGAAACGTCGCTCATGGAATGTGAGAACTAAAGGACAAACAAGGAAGCTAAGGTAATGAAGCTGCTGAAAGTTAACCCAAAACTCACTGTCCTACATATTACAATACAC
Source organism: Euprymna scolopes (assembly GCF_053919585.1). Classification (NCBI taxonomy): domain Eukaryota; kingdom Metazoa; phylum Mollusca; class Cephalopoda; order Sepiida; family Sepiolidae; genus Euprymna; species Euprymna scolopes. The sequence continues at coordinate 32,243,329 of NC_136494.1, read as the reverse complement.
ATTTAAAATAATCACTTTTTCTCTGGAAACGCTTGGGAACAGGCAACTATTTAGTAAATAAAAAAAAATTGAGTTTTATTTCAAACACACGAACTTATACGTAAATACACACAATCAAAAATGGCTAAAAAACTGAAGTATACAGAAATAAAAAGAAGCACACATGCAAATACAAAGAGACATACACAGGCAAAAACAAATACACGCATACAAAACTACACATATGCAGACATACAAAACTACACATATAGAAACATACAAAACTACACATATAGAAACATACAAAACTATACATATAGAAACATACAAAACTATACATATAGAAACATACAAAACTATACATATAGAAACATACAAAACTATACATATAGAAACATACAAAACTATACATATAGAAACATACAAAACTATACATATAGAAACATACAAAACTATACATATAAAAACATACAAAACTATACATATAGAAACATACAAAACTATACATATAGAAACATACAAAACTATACAGACTTACACCAAAAAAATACAGAAATGCACACAAACATACATGTAAAAATCTGCATATATAGAAATGCATATAATAGATATGCACATTTGCATATCTGCATACCCACTGACTTAAACGGACAGATTGAACACAGATTGTGGGGTTTGGGTGAGAGCAGTAAACTTTTGAAGGAAGCAGTTGTGTTTGAAGGTAGCAGAGTGAAAATGTCAGTGCCAGAAATTTATCAAGACTAATTTAAGCATCTGATAAACAGTAATTATGTTTGATGGATTGACATTGTTCCTATTTGCTTGCCTTCCCGCGAAGGTCGTTTTTAATGTAGGAAAAATCTAGCTTCTCAAAAAGAGACACTCTGATAGGAACAAAAATAAAAATTCTCTCAGTCATAAAAGATTTCTCCTCCACTGACCGAGGACAGAAAGATAAGATGTAGCATCAGGACATATACTACACTATGATCTTGGCGCGAAGACTAAGAAATGTTATGGATTGCCATTGTTCCCATCGTTTTTCTTCTTGCAGTCAATTTTTACAAAAGTTTTAAAAACATTTACCAAAATGACTGAATTCAGAATTAAATAACCCAAGAAGAGTTTATAGTTTATAAAACAAAAAAAGACTTCCATATTTACAAAATAGTTTTCGTTTTCATTTTCTTTTATTTTAAAACTAGCCGACCCGCGTCCCAGCCTGGGAAAGTAGATTAACTCAAGAAATTGCATGCTCCAAATTTGAACTACCGATTACTACTGATAATGATGATAACAATAAGACTAACTATAATAATTACAGTGTCTGGGCAAAATAATTAATTTGTTACCTGAATTGTGTGATTTTTTTCTAATCTCTGAGGATTATTTTCCAAAATTTGTTTTATTATATTTTTGGATTTCTGTTATATTTTCATTTTTATTTTGCAAATTAAGACGAACGATTTCATCGTGAGTTCAAACATGTCCGGAAGTCTGTGGAAACAGCTCCCAGCCCTGGTCACCCCCTTCTGCCATTGATGAGGCATCTGTCCATAAAGTTGAGGCTGCCATTTTTGAAGATCGGTGCATTACTATTCGCAAATAGCCCAAGATATCAAGATTAGTACAGGATCTGTGGAAACTATCATTCATGACTATTTGCATATGCATAAGGTGACTGCCAGATGGATTCCCAGGTTGCTTACACCATTCTAGAAGTGAGAACACGTTGAGTGCTCGAGGATGAATTTGATGTGCCAAGAAGATAAGTAAGTCAAAGTTTTTCAAAAGACTGATTACACAGGATGAAACCTGGGTCCATCACTATGATCCAGAGACTAAAGCCCAGTCAATGCAATGGAAGCACTTGGACTCACCACCTCCAAAGAAGGCAAGGATCCTGACATTATTATGTTCTTTTTTTATAGTTTCATTGCTGGATGTTATTATTTATTACGAAATAAAACATCCTCTTCCTTACAAACAGTTTTCTGGAACCAGAACAGAGTAGTGATGATATATTTCCTGGCAAAGGGTACCACAATTACAGGAGCCTATTATGCTTCACTTTTGAGGAAATTAAGGGAAGCTATCAAAATCAAGAGGCGAGGCAAGATCAGCAAAGATACCCTCCTCCTGCAGGACAATGCTCCAGTCCACAACTCGCATATCACCAGATCAGAAGCACGGGCGTGTGGTTATGAAATCCTCCCCATCCTCCCTACTCTCCTGACCTTGCACCATCTGCCTTTCACTTCTTCCCAGCCATAAAGTTGTTTTTGAAAGGAAAGTGTTTCCCAGATGATGTAGGCTTGATTTCTGAAGCAACGTTATGGTTGGAGGACCAACCTGGGGAGTTCTCCAAAAACGGTCTCCAGAGCTGCATCAAACGATGAGAGAAATGCATAACTCTGGGTAGTTCCTATGTAGAGAAAGACTAATAACTGTGCCAAGTTTCGTTGCTCTACTGCTATGGGAAGTGGGTCAAGAACATTACTTATTGCACGCCCCTCGTAATGGTCTTTTAGGGGCACATGAGGGCCAGTGGAATTTAGAGTTAGATTAAGGAAAAGGATGTTCTATTTTGTAATAAACAAATAATAACATCCAGCAATGAAACTATAAAAAAAGAACATAATAATGTCAGGATGGGATAGTGGTAGGAGATTTTTTGGCAGTGAAATTTACTCCTACCTCTTTTAAATATGGCTTTTTGAGAGAGTCAGCTTGGTCGGAATTAATCTAGGAAATTGTGAAATTGAATGAAACTGATTGATAATTTCCAGAAACATGCAACTAGTATTGACAGGAGCGTGACCATGTTGCAATTATATAGATAGGAGTCAGGGATGACGATGTTCTAAATTTTCTTTGGCCACACACTATACCTAAATATTTAGAAATTTGTAACAATATGAACTGTATATCGTAATCGGGAATTTAAACAGAATCAGTAAGTGTATCGGAATTGGAGAAAATATTGGAATAGGGTGAAGACATTTTTTTTCAGAATTCATTTAATTCTGTGGGGTGAGGGGCTTACTTGCTACTTACTTCCTGATTTCTCATAAAACATTCAGTTTGTTTTTTTACTTGCCAACTTTTGTGTGGCAAGATGGATTTATATTCATTTATATGTTATATACAAATAAATACACATTGGGCTTCATTATAAAGTATAGGACTTTTCTTTATTTAAAAAGAAGTGATTTATTGCAGTATTTTCTTTTGCCATAAAGATGCCATTTTTTTTTCTTCCTCTTTTGATGAAATATCCTTCCGGCGTCAAAACAGCGTCATTGAACAGATAGAATACATCATTCCTTTGCATCGCTCATCTCGCTGGTTTTAAGCTGTCAGATACAATGAAAATAAATTTTCACATTTTTGCTTTCTATAAAAATAGTATAAAAACAGATTTAAGGAAAATTTACTTGTTTTATTTTTGAATAATACTATTCATCTCATAATTTTATCGTAGTTTGTTAAGTGTCATTCAAAATGCATCAAAATATACGAAATTTGTTCCAGCAGAATAACATAATTGGATTTCTAAAGCAAATTGCAACATATATATATATATATATATATATATATATATATATATATATATATATATATATATATATATATATGTACTACCAGGGCGTTGCTCGGAATTCAATAATAACCAACAAAAGTTTCACACGCCCATATTTTTATTATTTTATTATCGAAATTGGTGAAAATACCCATTTTTCAATCAAATCGATTAATTGCCTTCTCTACTTGTTGACCCATCGCGGTACACCTTGAGGAAGTTTCATATGCCTCCCCACAGTGACTTAGTCCACAATACATTGTAATCTACATTGTACTGTAGAGAACCTACTGTTGATTTTATAAAATTATTTTTATATATAATGGCTTGACTTGAAGTTTAAACTGCTAACGTCAAGTATCATGCTTCAATTGTGCTTTAAACAGAAACATTTATTTCGTACGCGCCCCTGTCATACCAAAGAACATAGTATTGATTTTATATGCCTGGCTTTACTGCTTTTGCGGTGTTAATGGCTTGAATTTAAGTTTATACAGGCTTCAGTATCCTATTTGTATATGGAGACGATGGATACCATTTGGGGATTCCACAATTTAGAAATACCACAAATCATGTTTCAGATTTTTATGCGTACCATTTCATGATCAGAGAACTCCTTCAATCATCTTCACAGAAGTCAAAATCTCTCCCTTCAGTTTGCAGTTGATATATTTGCAAAAATTGAAACAGAAAGACTTTTATGTATAAAAGCTCATCAAAACAAGCTAAGAATAGATTCCTACATACATCTCAAAGATCATATAAGTAACGATGGGCAAAGAAGAGATGTAGGTCAGATATGTCTAGCTTCACAGTTAGCCCACGATATATGCATGAAAGAACCCAAGATGTAATGACATGTCAGAAATTATGCAAAACTAGACCCGTTCCTCACATTCACTTCAAATCCAAAGTGGAAGGAAATTAAAATGAACTTCTCCCTGGACAAACATACACCAACCGACAATATCTATTGACTAGGGCGTTTCGTTTGTGATGAATCTGATAAAGAAATCAGAAATCGTTAGCTCACTACGGTGCTACATGTACACAATTGAGTGGCAAAAGAGAGGCTTGGCTAATGTGCATATTTTTATGTGGCTTACCAGAAAAAATCAACTACAATCAAATTGATTCCATTATATCAGTTAATATACCTGATATACAAATTAATCCAATCTTACTTGAAATAGTGAAGAGTCACATGTAATGTCAATAGAAATTCATCTTGCATGACTGATGGCCAATATACAAAAAGATACTTCAAAACTGTCTACTTGAAACTTTTTTTTAGTGAGGATGGTTATCCCTCTTATAGGAGAAAATCGTCTGAAGATGGTGGCTTTGAAACTATGATTGGCACACATGGGGTTGACAATAGATGGATTGTACCTTACTCGCCCTTACTTTCAAAGACATTCAATGCTCACCGAATCAATGTTTATATTTTTTGCAATTCTATGAAATCTATCAAATATGTTTGCAGATACATAAATAAAGGATCTCATGCTGCCATGTTTCTCTTTAAAATTTTTTTTGTCATGATGTTACTCGATAGGAATTGGTAAATATATCGGCACTAATGAAGCATTTTGGTATATTTTGAAGTTTCCTATTCGTGGAAATTATCCTCTAATCCAGCAGTTTGCAGTTCATCTTAATGGTCAAAGGGTTTATTTCACAAACGAAAATGCTACCGAAGTCACCCTAAATTACAAAAGACACAAATCTTACTGCACTTTTAAATTATGTGAACGAGATAATTTTGCAAAAATCTTTATTTATAATCAGGTTCCATCTGGAATAGCTATAAATGCACAGTAGAAAACGAGGAGATAATGTTGAAGGTTACCCAGGTGTAAAAATTGACACTACAATTGGAAGAGTTTACTTTGTGCACCTAAGTCACCGTGAATGTTTCTTTTTGAGACTCCTTCTTCGTGAAATAAAAGGACCGACTTCAGTTTCTTTTCTAAGAACAATTAATAGACAGACTGTTGACAATTACAGGGAAGCTTGTTTGACCTTAAATTTGTTAGAAAATCACAATCAGTATGGCAGAACTATGGCTGAAACTTCAGTGTCACACACACCCGTTTCTCTAAGAATGGTTTTTGCTAAAATTTTCTAAACTTGTGAAGTTAATAATCCATTAGCATTGTGGCAGAAATATAAGGATGATTTATCTGAGGACTATAAATATCAGCAACAACAAAGATTCCCCGAGAGAAAAATAGGATTTAGCAAAGAAATATATAATTCTGTGTTGATTTTTATTGAAGATCATGTGATCGGCATTGGAGGGGAGGAGCTCTACAAATCTGTATTACCTAAAACTCATCGAAGTAGAGTGAATAACTCACAGATGTTTTGCAAGAACTTCATATTGTTACGAAGTTAAGTGCGAGATCTCATTTCGATGTGTGAAGTTTTCTTGCAAAGAAAACAACAAATTAGCAGTAGCAGCAAACACATAATGAAACCCAACTATGACGAATAATAGCAGCAGCAGCTAAAAACAACAATGTTTACAAATCTTTACAAAATACCAAAATACTCAACTTTGATTGGTTAATTTTCAACAGTTTGATTGGCTGTCAAAATCCAACTTTGGTTTCCGTTTTGCTAAATCTACAGCAGATGTGCTAACAGTTATATCTCATAAGTAGCGAATCTCTCGATGGATGTTTCCTTTCTTTCCCTTAACATATCAGAGACTTTTGATAGAGTATGGCATAAAAGTCTACTCCACAAAATCTCCAGCTACAGTATAGCTGAAAATGTCTTTTCAATTATTAAATCATTTCTCTTTAATAGATTCATAAGAGTAGTGGTTGATGGGCAGAAATCAGAAGCTCACAGTATTAATGCTGGAGTTCTTCAGGGCGCCATCCTAGGCTCAACTCTCTTCCTGATCTACATCAATGATCTTCCAAATCACATCCTAATATCATTCGTAGACATTTATGCTGACGACATGACGATCTATGGCAACACTTCAAAGGCTGTAAACGACAAATGAAAAAGTTCTCTCTGATTCTCTCTCTTCTGATCTTGATCATGTGATGCAATGAAGAAAGAGGTGGCTGATTAACTTTAATGCATGTAAAACCAAGCTTCAATCTTTCCATCATAAACGCTCTGATCCTTGTCTGGTATCAATTGAAATGAATTGCTCTCGTCTTGGGGAGGCTCCGTGTTTTGACAAGCTTCTAAGTCTGACTTTTATTCCTGATCTGAAAAGGAACACATACATCAAATCCGTTGCCATGGCTGCTGGATAAATAGTGGGATCGTTTACCCCTCCAGTAAATATCTCACTTTTGATACAATTCTTTAGATGTATAAGAGCCAAGTACGTCCAAGGATGGAGTACTGTTACCACATCTGGACAGGAACTGCTAGAAGCAGCTTATCCTGCCTTGACAGAGTTTAAAATAGACTTCGTAGCCTGGTGGAGATGCACTTTTCTCTTCCCGTCAACCTCTTTCCCACAGAAGAAACATTGCGAGTCTGTTTCTGCTTTATCATTATTCTCATGGCAAGTGCTCGTCTTAGTTCCCTTGCCTGATTTCCACGAAAAACACTAGTCCCCTTGCCTGACTTCCACGAACACTAGTCTACCTGAAAACACTATTAATAATTTTTCCCAATCTTTATCTGTGTCTAAACCTTAACATAGGTTCTATGAACAAAGCTTCTTTCTTAGAACTGCACACCTATGGAACTCTCTTCCGTTTTCCTGCTTTCCAATTGACTACAATATGGTTGTCTTCAAGTCCAACGTGAACAAGTTTTTCATGAGTCATCTCCTTAAATAATCCAATTTACTAAATTTCCATTACTAACGATTACTACAATATTTTCCCATGGACTACTGTACACTCATTAACCCTTATCCTCGAGTTGCCTCTGGATTTTGATAAGTAGTTACTACTTTGTAAAAAAAAGTTTAGTCCAAAACGGGGAACAATTTTCATATTCACAGCCTGTCGTTTGTTTTCAAATCTTAATTCCAATTTCATTAAAGTAAAAAGTTAAACGAACAGAACACAAAAAGAGCGTTCCATTTTATGAAAACAAACTTTCTGTTTCCAAAACAACACAAAAACACACTATCATAACAGTTCGTGACGTTGCATAACTTTTCGTGTGTGAATAATCAAAACAATTACAATTATTTTCAAAACAATTATCTCATACACAATTCTTTAGAATATTTTCACTGAAATTCTCTTTTTTCTTTCGATTGTCAAAATGTTTTTACATCACCGAAAGAACGAGACATTTTTTTCATAATTCAACGCTATTTACAGAAAGTCACCCCTTTTTCAAAATTAAATCACCACAACCTCTCTTTCTTTTCTAAAAAACGCAGTTTACAATACAACTTTTTTTTCATGGACCCTTATTTTCACGTCGTTGTGTGTATGTTTTAACCCATTTCCCCCCTTTTTATGGACCCTTTATCCACATCGTGTGTGTGTGTTTCTTAAAACCTCAGGTTTAGCTCGCATCATTGACGAGAACAGGTAACAATACTAAATCGTATATGCGGTATAGCTGGTTTGTGTACAAACACTGTCAAATAAATATGTTCACATAGAATAGCGGCTATATATATAAACGTGTTCATAACAATGGTTAATACTGGATGCATATACACTGTTCATATAAATAAAAGGTTTGCGTGAACAGAAAGCAAGCGTGTCTCCTGAAATTTGTGTATAATATTGTGCAATGTGTGTGTTTAACATGTAACAGAGCATGGACGCCCGTATGCAAATGCCGACCCGTGTGCAAAGAAAAATACTATAAGAGAGCGTATGTACAGACCGACGATCATGTTAGGCACGTGAGTAACGTCACAGTCGTAACGAGAAGTTACGCGTGGCGGGAGAATGTGGAAATAAATGTCGTTGTTACAAAAAAAGGAGTCGAGTTATTGCTTGTCCTATGATCCTTGCGACATACTCTGCTACAACGTGTTGGGTCAACGTGTGTAAATGTGTATAACATTGCAAACATATTTAACATATCCTTGTATGCATGGTGCACAGGCAAAGGTACATACCTTATTTTATAGTTTCCTTCTCTTCTGTTGGTTGGCACCTGCGTTTGAAATGCTGTGAAAGAAGATATACCGATCCAAAGGAACACAATGACAACTGGTTATATTTTATATAACTTTATTTCATTGGTTGTAGCCGCTCTGCTTTCGTTTTTTTCCTCTCCCCGGAGGACCCAGTCTACACACTTATTGTGGATTACATCAATAGATTGATCGCCCGTTTCACTTCCTGGGACGTAACAATGACGACCGATCACCGAGCCCAATACCCAGTAACTGATTTCTCTCTGGTGCCTGTTACAACTCGATCGAAGTGTCATTTGGGAGCGCCGTCACAAATGCTAGCTTCATTGTAGTCTCGAGTCGTTTCCCTGTGAATCCAGTTATTCTTGCAAGTTTTATTTTGTTTTGTCCATGCGTACTTCTGCCCATTTGACTTGTTTAAGCTTTGAATATGCAGTGAATACCCCATCACAAAGTCTCCTTTAACTAGGCTTCAATCAAGTCGATGTTCGTATGATGACCTTCGCCCATCTCTAGATAAAGTTGGAGCGCATCTCCTTTTAAATATGACAGCAGAAGGCTTGTCACATCATCTACTTGCTGTAGTTTTCTCAACAAGTCGCACTTTTTCGAGCCAGGCCACCATGTCCCCATCGCCATAGAAGGACTTTATTATATCACTGCTGAGCTTTACTTTTGCCACGTCCAACAACCCCAAAAACAAAAAGTGAAAAAAAATCAATAAATAAATAAAAATAAGAGTCCAAAAGCAGCTTGAAGGAAACTAATATTTAAAAATAATCTATATATTAATACGATAATACCTTTAACTTACGTATGTGTGTCACAGTTTTCAGGTTATGAATTATTCGATCAGGAGATCCTATTTAATAAAAAGGAGGATAGAAAGTGATAACATACTACGAGCATTAAATTAGTATATAGATAAGCTAATTTAATGTTCGTAGTATGTTATTACCTTTTATTCTCTTTTTTACTAAATAGGATCTCCCGATCACCGAAGACGCAATGTAAAAAAAAATAATAATAAATAAATATTTCTAAAAGTATTCTCACTTTTGGGCCGTATGTAAAACTAAAATATACTTTGTTGGTCTTTTGGCTATGATTCAAGGGTAGTATATGTTCTGTCTAAAGATGTTATAATGATATTGTGGGGTTTCCATTCACACCCAGCGTCAATACAATGAAAATATGTCACAGGTTCCTATAAGGATACTGGAGATAAACTGTAATAACCAGTTATATTCTGGCACTACATTAACTAAATACTTACTTACTTACAGAAAATTACTTTTCCAGTTTTAACAAAAGGACTACAATAATATCGCGGTATCTCCATTCGTGTTAAACGTCGATAGAATGCCCTGGAGCAATATATTACATAAGAAAGATGCCGCAGAGGAATTTCCACAAGTCCAAACTCCTTCTTCCTGATTTCAACTCCAATCTTCATCGACCGTTTGCTCTCTCTCTCTTTCTCTCAATTGTCCCAAATAAGACTGCTCTGTGTTTTCCCACCCACCCCTTTCATAGCCGCCACCGTCCTCATATGAAAATTAATGGCATATATATCTTAATAAGCCGTCTATAGACGAAAGTTTTTCTTTTCTCTTATCTGCCTTGATTCCGTCATCCGACAGGATATACAGAGGCACCGTCGCTTGTGTAAGTCACATTTTGTATTAATTTCGCCACGATATCGAGATAAAAGCCTTCACTTGTTTAAAATAAATAAACAAAGACAGGGTTCATCTTTAATTAAAAAAGAGAATGTCAAATGTCTACGATGCTTTTCTCTAAAGTGGTTAGATGAACGCCTTTTCCCTTCATAAAATGTGGATAAATAATCAACTATAACCTGCATTAGTGACTCATCTAAACTAGGACTATTTGCACAAGCACTATACTGAATTTAGCACTTGATAAATATTGCCCCTATCATCATTATCACCATTATCGCAATCACCATTGTCACTGTCGTCATAATTGTCATCATTACTAGGGCTATAACAACAGCATATTCTTTTCATTGTTTTGATTCTCGAGTATATATCCAACACAGTTAGACACAGTTAATCAACCGAGAACCACATCACTCTATATAAAAGCGTATAAAATATCAACGGATACACACCCGAGAGTCAAAACAATGAAAAGGATATGCTGTTGTCCTAGCCCTAATTACTATTACCATCTACTACTACTACTACTACTACTACTACTACTACTACTACTACTACTACTTAAACCGTTGTATATAATTAAAGAGTCAATATCCGCCAGAAACACTATATGGGTTGTTCATTGATTGGAATTAAAACAAGAAGGATTGGTTGGTTGGTTGTTTTTGTTTCACGGCATATCAACCCTTTTCGGGTTATTTAATGCCGAATCCAAAGATTTTGAAGAAAAAATTTTTAATAGAATATATTTGTTGTTTTCAAGTCGGTTTCTATTTAACCCATAGTTGGAACCCTAACAGGTACTACAACTCCGGGTCAGAGTGGACCTGGGAGCAATGGTAATTAAAGGGTGGCTCCACACTCCCCAAAGCCCACAAGCTGGCGCCTCACCACTGGATATAGTTTAAGGTCTTATCCAAGACCAAAACAAGAAGGAATAGTTTCTATTTAATATGCATGCATATTTTTTATGATGACAAAAAGAGTGGAAGAGTAAGACTCTCTTTTTCAATCATATGGATAAAGAAAATTCGGTGATACTCGTTTGTAGTGTATTTTTTAATGGCAAGCTCTAAACACTGTCCAGAAGGAATTCTTTTGTTTTTGCCTTTTTTATAGTGTTTTTAAGTTGGGGGGAGTATCTTTTCCTTTGTGAAATGATGGCTGAAGTTTAAAGATGCTGAATGAACGGATCAATAAATTGGCCTCCAAGAGATGACAGGAATAATGAAAAAAAGCAGGCATGTGAATTGTGCACATGCAACTGAATTGGAATTTAAAGATTGGAGCCTAATTTTCTGCTTTTCTCAAATGTCTTAGAAATAATTCTAAACTGAACGAGCCTAATAACTCAGCTTTTATTTTTTTTATTTCTAGTGAAATAGAAGAAATACTAGATTTTAAAAATATAAAATAAACTTTATAAAGTATTATAGAACAATCGATTCTATAGATATCAAAACATGGTAGCTGCACGTTGAATTTAGTATTTTTGCAAATCAAACCAGTTTCAAAAGATTGATTGGTTTATTGCTCATCTTTGAGACCATAAAGAATTCCACTTTGAGTTTTAATAGAAAAAACAATAAATTATAGAAACTTGTTCATTCAGCAGCAGATATTCTCTTAAAGTCCAAACGTTTTTCATCACGATGAGGACAGTGGCAATATGATAGTGTCAGTGATATCGTGTCTGGAACTTTAGTTCCTGGCAGGACCACTCCCAGTGAACAAATTTGGCACTACACAACGAATAGTACTGTGATGAAAATCCAGGAAAAATAAGCACCAGGATTCGTCACATTCTGATCGTCTTTGCCTCTGCTTGTATCAACCAATTCGTTTCTTTTATTTTATTAACATAAGAGCAGATGAAAGTGCATCTTTGGTTTACTTTCAACAGCTTCGTTATTCACTTCCTTTATTTTGTTCTGGTTAATGAGCGATGTTTCTGACAAAGGGCTAAGAATTGCTGCTTTCTGGTTTGGAATATATCCCTATAACATTTATTGCTGGCTTATTATTTCATCTTAAGTTGGTATTTTTGGCTACTTAAATAACGTGGTTTCGTGCCTTGTATGGGAGGATTTCCATTAAAAAAATAAAGAATATCTCGGATGCAAAACTGCAAATGAATAGCATGAAAGAAGCAACATTGCTTTTGTAGAATTTCTTTACGTTCTGAGTATAACTTTCTTCCACTTCACGCGCAACTAATGAGCCTTGTTGTTTTCATTGTCAGGCAGGAAAAAGACAATCATGCAGGCTAACAAATAGTTGAGTTCAACAAGTAAAAATTGAATGCAGATTAGATAATCCTTCATAAACTCCGTGCAGATGTTCGACTTGCTTAACAATCAGCAGCAGCAGCAAGCGAATATTTTCTTGAAATTTTAATTTTTGATTGGATACGAGTCTTAAAATAGCAATTTTATTTCAGCCAAACTGAAGTGCAGAAAGTATACAATGAGTTATTTGTAGGGGAAAATAAATTAACTCTTTCATATAATCTGCACACAGACTACTTTTCATTGTGCCAAAGTGTCATTTTGTCAGTGTTGCCCCATGAAGAAATATCTGCAGAAATGTGAGGGCTGTACTCACTTTTGTCATACACTGTATACTTTTACAGATTTTAAAAATAAAGAGACGGATTGAATATTGGTGCTGTGTGCTGTGAACCAGTTAAGCTCAACAAACATTTTACATGATCTGCTAAAAAATGATCTACTACACACATCATTTCGTCTCCTTACAGTAATAGAACCAAACTGTCTAATTTACTGCTAATCTTACAAGTAAATCTGCTGACAAGCTGCTCCTGATATCAAATCACTATTGTTTTCAAACTTCACAGAAGGCTCTGACTTACGAGTTTCTTAGTAGTTGCAGTATATTTGGCCATTATTCCAACTTCGTTTACAGTCGTCATTAAAACTTAATTTTTTATTATATGGATGAACTTTGTCACCTATATAATATTCGTGCCTTACATTTTGAAACAGGCCAAATAAAAATTTTGGAGGCTAAACTGCTTCAAAAAAGACTAACTTCACGAAATATGGCTTTGCAATCCTGGACAAGAATATGAAACCAACGTCCCTTTAACATAATCTCGTCGTCGAGCATCCTTATAATAATATATATTCATTGTAATTGTGTGAAGAAGAAGTCAGCAAAACGCTATATAAAAAGGGAACATTCAATAGTAATAGGGAAAAAAGAACATTGTCTGCTAACAGTTGCTGAATTGAAGGAGTAAATTAAAGAGTGTCTCTTACAATTATTACTTATTATTTGTATTGAATTATATAGTAAAATATTAATTTCTGAGTATTTATTAGTACTTAATAATTTAAACCATTTGAGTGAGTTCTATATTTAAAATAAAGTAGACATTATTTTCATAGAAATGTTAATAAACTAAAACTTACAAGGTGCCTTCAATAAGTTTCCAGATTTTTTTTTTCATATGCGCACTTTTATTGATAGCACACACATGAAATGCTAGTCCCCTTCGAAGCAATCTTCCCCGGCTGTAATGCACTTATTGTACCGTTCCAACAACTTCTGGAAGGTTCCATGAAAGTCTTTTTGCATGAGTGTATCAATGTCCTTCATCACATCATAACGACACTCTCTAAAGTTTTCCTTGAGCTAAGGGAATAAGAAAAAGTCACAGGAAGCAAGGGCTGACATAGGGTGAGGGTGAGGAACTGTCTTGATGCCCATCTTGGCCAAATAATCTGTGACAAAGATGGAGTTGTAGACTAGTTCATAGTCTTGGTGGTAATGCCGCTGATCTAATTTGAAGAGTGCTGACCTCTTCCGATGGAATCTCTTCCTGAACTCCCTTAAAACCTCAACATAATATTCCTTGTTGACTGTCTGTTCAGTAGGGACTGAGTGCATGTAGATTACACATGTGCTGTCAAAAATTGGAGCATCATAAGTTTCTGGGTAGATTTGTTCTGTCTGGCCTTCTTGCATTTGAGAGAGCTATCATGCTTCCACTGGGAACTCTGTGTCTCGGTCACTGGGTCGTAACAGTAGATCCAGCTTTCATCGCAGGTCACAAGAGCATCAAGAACTGTAGCATCTGAATTGATCAGCTCGACCGTCTCCCTGCTGTCATGACAACGTTTTTCTATCTGATATTCTCTGAATACCCTTAGCACAAACTTCACACAAATCTTCCACATCTTCAGCTCCTTGCAAATAATTGTGTGTACAGTTCCCACGCTGACATCAAACTGTGCACTTATTGTCTCTATAGACACACGACAGACCTTATCCATGAAATTCTTTATTTGGCCAATCAACTCTCGTATTCTGACTCCTACTCCTCGTATACCTCCCATTATCTCCCACATACTCCTTGCCTTCCTTGAATCTTCTATGTCAATCAAAAACTGAAGCTCAGTTGTTGCAAGATAGTCCCAAAGCAGTCTTAAGCATTTCATGTCTCTCTGGCATTTTTTCCAAGTTTAAAACACAATTTTATTACATATCTTTCTTCTAAAGTGTCCTCAATCATCCAGATGGCAGTTTTGAGATTCATCGTCGGTGATAATAAGGCTTTAGTAGGGCGTATTCCAAATCCTGCTGTAGCCGTTCATTTGAACCTGAAATCATAAAAATTGATTAGCCAACCTAAAAGATGTATAACAATAACAGTGAATTTTCAAGAGTCTACGACAATTTTAAATGCCTGTTCAAAAGATTCTGGAAATTCATTAAAGGCACATCCTTTTAGGTTTTTGTTCCCAAAACTATTATTTTGCTGTCCCTAGAAAAATATTAGCTTAATCAAAACATACTAAAAAAGAAGTGATGCCAATTGTAGTTAAAGTAAAATATGTTTTGGGAATACTACTCTAATTTCCAACGATTTTTATAATGATTGCCAATAAGCTTAGTTGATAAAATGAAACTGGAGATCTAAAGGTATCAGTGTCAATTTCCGGTCATAGCGTCCACTTTATTTGTTAGAAATTTATTTTTTAGTACTCATGCAATATTTTCAACCTTTAAAAGTAGTTAAGGTATCTAATATCTTGAAATGAGACAAATTTCGCAATGTATTTATTTGATTATTTAAAAAAATACGACTGATGTATAGAGAAGCACACAAAAAATGGTCTTAATATTATAAATGGATTTTTCAGGTGAAGCCAAAGAACGGACTTATTGATTGAGTGGAAGGTAGTTTCAGTACATTGACATTAACTGAAATATATTTTGGTACATTTATAGACATGAACTAACTTTTAGGCAGATCTGTCATTTTCCGGAATCAATAAGGATCCTTATGTATCTACTCCAAGCCCAGAAGTCTTTAATAGTTTCATTTCTGTCTTTTAATTTTTAAAATTTTCTAGTTATAAACGATGCCAAATGTGCATTTCCTGTTTATGCATCTCTAGAGTGAATGATAATGTTCGTCCATTGCTTGAAAAGATGACCTTGATCATGGAATTGTTCTGTGAGTTTGGAAATATCTTGTTAGACTGATTTGAGCTCTGAAGCATTTCCTGCATGTTGGACACCTGTAGGAGGATTCTGTAGCAGAAGTACTAACTGCTCTGTCTTTTCTAATGTCACGTTTCCTCTTGTGTTCTCATCTGTCTTAGTTTTTTCCCATCAGTTAAAATACAAACCAAACTATTTGAGGGATACCTTCATATTGTTCTTAAAGCGTTTCTTCTATCCTCCTGCGGATCTTTTACTTTGGACAGCTCTCCATGAAGAAGCTGTTTTGGGAGCTTTGACCTGCCCAACGAACCTGGCACTATTGTTAACATAGTTTGTACTGACGAAAGGTTTGACAGGGCTAAAACCTCTGTGTCTGGTATTTTGTGTTGTCACTTCATTTTCAACAATCTATGGAGGCAAGTCATGTGGAAATGGTTCAGTTCCTTGGCATGTTTGACATATACAGTCGAAGTTTCACATGCATACATTAGGATGGTAAGGATCACAGCTCTGTATGCTTGAAGTTTGGTCTGCAGCCGAATTCCTCTATGCTTCCACACCGGGATACTGTGACGTCCAAAGGCAGTACTAGTTTTGGCTATCCTCCAGTCAACTTTATCGTCTAGTATTTCTGCTGTGCATAAAAGAATGGCAGCAAATAGATGTATGAAAATAAAATGATATATATATATTTTTTGTTGTGAAAGAGTGTAAGGCAAGAAAGCTCGTTCACAGGAACTTGTAAGGGTTGTTTTTTCCTTGGCCCAAATCTTCAAGTGAACAATATAAATCTCAGATTATTATTATAAAATAAGGACTAATCCCCTACCAGCGCTCACTGTGGGATTTCAATGTCCATGTAACCTCATGCCCGGGCGTATTATTTGGTGATTGGTATTTCCTTCTGATGCTAACTTTTAGTGGGTTGTTCAATCAATCTTTTTTTGAAAATTTTGACAATCCTTATATCTGCTTTATTCAGCCAGATATCCGACTTTAACCAATTATTGGTCTACCAACAAAAGGAGGGTGGACCTGTACATTCACCCTTGTCCGTTCTGTCCATTTGTACGGTCATTCGCACTTTTCTCGATAACTATGCCTAGGAATTTTTAGAAATTTTGCACAAACATTAAACATTTTTTTTTTTTTTTTTTTACACAGTGATCACCACTTATCAAGGCCCGGAAGCCACTCAGGGATAAGGGTTATTGCAAGTACATTACGTTAGTGTGGAGATTTGATAAGTGTTTACTTAAGGGGGCAGTTCATTAGGAATTTGTTAACATTAGACTTGAAGACATCCAAGTTGTAGTCCGGAGGGAACCAGGCAGACGGAACAGAGTTCCACAGGCGTGCAGTTCTAAGAAAGAAGCTTTGTTCATGGAATCCGCGTTTTGATTTAGGCACAGATATAGAGTGGGGGAAATTTTTCACAGTGGATTCAGCTAGACGGGTGTTTTTCGTGAAAGATTGGCGAGGGGGGACCAGGGATTGGAGTTCAGACGAGCACCTGCCATGAAAATAACGATAAAACAAGGATAGGCTCGCAACGTCTCTTCTGTGGGAGAGGGGTTGCAGGGTAGAGAAAAGGGCATCCCCCACTAAACCACAAAGTCTATTTTGTACTCTGTCAAGACATGATAGGCTGTTTTTGGCAGCTCCTGCCCAGATATGGCAACAGTATTCCATCCTTGGCCGTACTTGGCTTTTATATAGATAGAGAATTGCATCAGTAGTGAGATATCTTCTGGAGCGGTAGAAGGATCCCACCATCTTTCCAGCGACCGAGTATATGTTTTAAATATGTATAAAGAAAGAAAAAAAAACTTATAAAGTAAAATGACTTTACTGCATCCCAGGCACCGTTGGGTATGGACAGCTAGTATTTTTATATATAAAGAAAAGTCAGCTGTATTCTCGACATTAGATCTACATAGTATTGCATCTAACGAATCGATATTTGATTCTAACTAGCCACTGATTCAGGAATTTTTCAGTATGAATTTGTTACATAAAATCGAAATAGCAATCAATTTATATTCCATTATATATTATATTCAATTAGTAAGGGGCTACTATTTGGGATAGTGTTAACAATGCACAATGCACTGTAGGGAGTTAAGCAGCGAGATATCTGTTCACATTACATTTAAACCTGCAGGTTAGTGAAATCAGGGAAGCCAAAAACAGGGAGGGAATTCCAAAGTCTAGCATTCTAAAAGAAGGAACTATTAGAGTAGAAAGCTTTTCAGCATCTAGGGACTTCAACAGCGAGGGGTGGGATTTTGTTGCTTGTTGGGTTAGTCGGAAATATGCATGCCGAGGAGGCACAACTGCTATGAGTTCGTCAGAGCACATTCCATTAAAGTACTTGTCAAACAGGCACAAGGATGTGACATTACAGCAATGGGACAGAAGATGGAACTTGGCTGATAATGTGGGACCCATTAGATTTGAGACTCTGTTTTGGATGCTATCTAAGAGTGAGAGACTGGTATAAGATGCTCCAGTCAAGATGTGGCAATAATACTCCATGCGTTTTTTTTTTTTACAAGGAAGTCACCGCTTATCAAGGCCCGGAAGCCACTCGGGGATAAGGGTCATTGCATGTACAGTATGTTAGTAGTGGAGATTTGATAAAGTGTTTACTTAAGAGGGCGGTTTATCAGGAATTTGTTTATGTTGGACTTGAAGACATCCAAGTTGTAGTCAGGTGGGAAACAGGCAAACGGAAGAGGCATACACTTCTAAGAAAGAAGCTTTGTTCATAGAATCTACATTTTGGTTTTGGCACAGATAAAGAATGGAGAAAATTTTTGACAGTGGTTTCAGCTAGATGGGTGTTTTTTGTGAAAGATTGGCATGGGGGGGCAGAGATTGGAGCTCAGACGAGCACTTGCCATGGAAGTAAAGATAAAACAAAGACAGGCTCGCAACGTTTCTCCTGTGGGAGAGAGGTTGCAGGGAAGAGAAAAGGGCATCCACCACTAAGCCACGAAGTCTGTTTTGTACTCTGTCAAGGCAGGATAGGCTGTTTTTAGTAGCTCCTGACCAGGTGTGGCAGCAGTACTCTATACTTGGACGTACTTGGCTTTTATACAGATAGAGAATTGGATCAGTAGTGAGATATCTTCTGGAGCAGTAGAAGGATCCTACCATTTTTCCAGCCACCTTGCCAACTGACTTGATGTACGTGTTCCATTTCAGGTCAGGAGTAAAGGTCAAGCCCAGAAACTTATCAAAACATGGAGCTTCCCCATAGATAAGAGCTATCCATTTCAATTGATGCCAGATGGGGATCAGAGCATTGATGATGTAAAGATAGGAGCTTGGTTTTAGATGCATTAAAAGTAATCAGCCACCTCTTCCCCCATTGTACCACGCGCTCAAGATCAGAGGAGAGAGAATCAGAGAGAACTTTGTCATTTACGGCCTTTGATGTGTTGCCATAGATGGTAGTGTCATCAGCATAGATGTTAACGAATGATTTGTTGTGGGAGATCATTGATGTAGATCAGGAAGAGAGTTGGGCCCAGGATGGACCCCTGAAGGACTCCAGCATTAATACTGAGAGCCTCTGATTTCTGCCCATCAACCACTATGGGAGAATTGTAGCGTTGTAAAGATATAGAATGCTCTCTGGTGTCAGTAACTTTTTAGTATGGTAGAGGGAGCTCACTGTCTTTGCGACAGCAAAAAAGGTGGGCTTCCCCTGGTGGTCAAATAAATGGTATAAAAAGTAACAGAACGGATTTTCCAGGAAAACTTAGGTTGCCCCCCCCACTAGGGGTGCGTTTTGGGCTAAAATTGACACTTTGGTGCTTATTTAAAAAAATTGATACCTTGGATTTGTATAAAACTTTCTGAAAAGGTTGTAACTAACTGATTTCTATATAATTGTGTTTGTCTATACTTCACGATAACTCTTGGGTGTGGCCCAGGGACTCTTTTAGGGCTAATAAAAACACTCCATTTTTGGGACATATTTTACCATATTTGTCTAAAATTTTCTATGTATGTCTATTTAGCAGTTTTGCATGGTGCCGATCTCAAATTTAAATATGTTAAGGCCTTGGGGACTTTTGCGGCTAAATGGCAGGGGCGGGGGTGGCAAATGATAGACTTAGTCATTTCTTTTTATGTATGGTGCAGAACTCAAATTTATATATGTTTGTTCATTTTTACTTTTGAATTTTAAATTTTCGATTTGACGTCCCCTGGGGACTTTTAGGGCTTAATAACTCATTCGATCAAAATGAAATACACTTAGTGTAGTAAATGTAAAAAATATACACGATTATGGATATTTATGTTCATTTTCAAGTTATAAATACATTAAAATTCACTTATCCATAATATCAAATCGAAATATACTTATGCTAATCTTATATCCTTCATGAATATATATGAATATGCGTGTAGCCTTACGATCGCCTTCGCGCCTACAATAGCACTACAATAAAACAATGAAAGACAGGTTCTTGATATAACTAAATTGAGCTTTGTGTGTGTGTGTGTGTGTGTGTGTGTGTGTGTGTGTGTGTGTGTGTGTGTGTGTGTGAGAGAGAGAGAGAGAGAGAGAGAGAGAGAGAGAGAGAGAGAGAAAGAGACTGTAGCATAGAAAAAGGAACTCCAAACGTTGTCTGTTGATAACTATCAGGTCACGTCCGTCCCATTGATTATCCTCGGCTCAACCTACTCTTGCCTGACTTTGATTCCAATCTCTCGGATTTCTCGTGGGGGACATCCGAGCAGACAACTGTCTTCGGCTTATGCAGACTCAAAACTGTCCTGACTTCTAAAATTATTGACTCCAAATAAGAAATCCACTCCGACCTTTTTTAATTGTCGCCACCACAAACTGACTGCTTCAACAGCTTCCATATTTGTTCTGTCAGCTCGAAGGGGCTTATCATTCAGAAACTAACAAGGGATCGTGAGGAAAGTCCTGTCTGAATGGTTCAACAAGATCTCGACGCCCCCCCCCCTCGCCTCCGCAATATTTTTTTTTTTTTTACTAATCTCACTTCCATACTTTGGCTCTGCTAATAAAACATCTCCCATTGTTATGCTAAATTTAAAGTACAAAATAATAATGTTAATTGGAAAGGAATTGAAAGGAGAGAAACTTTCTATTATATATGTTTACCTCTATTTGACTCAAATCAAGCCGAGTCGCAAAAGGCTACATGTTAGTAGCCATGCCTGTTTTCTTTTTTAAATAAAGTGTAGAGAGTGCATTGGTGAATTTCAATTGGTAAAAATGGGAGTTAACTTGTCTTCATATACAATATAATTAAATTAGTATTAGTGCCATTTATGACAACAAAATTTTCTGAAAAATCGGCATAAAAAAATCTGTTAATCAGCTGATTACCAAATGCCAGTTAATTGGTAATTGATAATCGACCCATTTGCTTATCAATGCACCCCTACTTCTATACTTAGGCTCTGGTAATGAACCATTTTCTCTTTTCATGTTGCGGACCAGGATATAATAATACCCTAACTCGCCACAAGAAAATAATGAAACGAATGGAATTGAAGGAAACAAAAACTCAATTGATGGATAAGATAAACATCGTTTATTTACTGTTGAAAGAATGAATGTTTTAGATATAACATGTGTTCATGTCCGCGCGGGTGTAACCATCGTTTGTTGCGGGATTGGTATTATAGAAGGAAAAAGGAAATGTGTTTTCATCTCACGTCCAGGTCACTATCGTTTGTTCGCGCGTGGGAAAAGAAATGAGTAATATAGTAGAAATGAGAATGATAGTCCAGCGTGTAGACAAAGATAAAGGATATAGGGTTGACATCAGTTAAACTGTGCGCCATGTTAGCCGTCAGCTACACGGTGGTGTTCTCTGGCACAAGTAGTAGATAGAGAGAGAAAGAGTGTACGTACTGTCCGTTGGCCTTTTGTCTCACATAGTAGTAAATGGCGTGAGGTACGCGCATGTGCGCGCCTGCCGAAATGGCGGCGGCTGGTGCACCGACCAACCACCTCGGAAAGGCAAGTCGGAAAAGGAAGAAGCCGCTTATTGCTCTTTCTTTTATAGGTGTTTCTGCTGGTCTTTTGCGCATGTGTGGATTTCCTTTGAAAGGGGAAGTGACGTTATCCTTGTGTGCGTACGTGTGCGCGTGTGTGAGTACATGTGTGTACTTTAGCGTGTGTGTATATACACATGAATGTGAGTGTATGTATGCGAACGTGAATATATGTACGTGTGTGGACGTGGGCGCGTATGTTTGTGTGCGCGTATGTATGCGACAAGTAATATAGCTTGAAATGTGAACGTGTTTTTGTGTGAGACTAAAATTGTTGTACATGTTGCTTTAGATGGAAAGGGACGCCCATAGCATCAAATAGCTTCCAAAACATTCAAGGATTTTGTGAACAATCAAACAGAAACTACAACTTTATTATATAGATTCCTATGTACTGATTCGACATTGCTTGGTAGTGTGTTTACTCGTAATTAGAAGTATTCTGTGGAAATTCCACGGTAGTTTCTGCATCAATTTACTGCTAATAATAATATTCGTTTTGAAATAATAAATATCTAAGAAGGACATCACAGTTAAAAAAATAATGACTCTTCTTCTGTAGACATAATTTTCATTATCAGTTAGATATTCTTTAATTAATCAAAATGAATACTCTTATTTCCATTTTATTTATTTGCAAAATGTTATCCTCATCTTCATAGTTATTTCACAACGTTTCATACAACTATTCCTCTAGCCTTCGTGTGATGGGGTAGGGATGCTGAGTTTCTTTACTGTATCCTTAGTAATTACTGCCTTCCATAGTTGTTGTTGTCTAACCACGTTTTGGCCAACTAATCCTCTGGTTAGCTTTGGGTGGAATTGAAACTACTATCTTCAGACTATGCTCACCTGAAATTGCAGAGATTGAACGTCTCTATCCACTGCAACATGGGCTCCTAAGGGCAATCAAGATTGCATATTTTTGGTCTTATAAATCCAAAGTTTTTCGTTCTTTATCTGGTCTTCCATTGTTGGGTCTGTACCGAATGGCATATTATTTTATTATTGGAATCTTTGGAAATGAGTAATGAAATAAATAAATATACAAATTACTTATCTCAAAGTATTCAAATAATAAAATAACGTTTATTTTTGTTGTTGCTCTACTTATATTCCCATAAACAAATCAAATTGCCACGGAGACGTAAGGAACTACTGTGAAATAGGGGCACGTTAGGTGGAAAGTGGCGCAGTATCCACTTTACACTTAAATATTTGTGTTTTACAGTCGAGGAAACATGGAGCAGTGAGGGAATACCAAATCCAAGGAAGAAAGAAATATTTCCAGCATCTGTGGACCTCTACAGCGAAGGAGTGGGATTTTTGCAAATTGTTGGGTTTGTTAGACATATTTCTGCTCGGAAGGCACAAATGCAGTAAGTTTTTCAGAGCAAATTCCATTCGATGTGATGCTTCCGTTCAGTTTCTAAAGACAATGGATACCTCCTGTGAATGTAGCTGCAAATGAAATTATGAGGCAAGCGCTGCACAATTCACCAAACATACCTCTCCTGAATCGGCATTGCTTGAATCTAGGACGATTGGAAACAATGCCGAGATAAACAGAGAGCACATACCGCATTTGGAATTCCGAAATTGTCACCCATTTTAGTACTGCCCAGGTTTAACATTGCTTAACTTCGGTGATCAAACTGGAACCAGTGTGTCAACGTGATTATGCTGTACAAACTCTATTCGTTCTTGTACTTCAAATTCCATTGAAGTACAAATAATAGAAACATAGGGATGTAATGTTGCAGTAATGGCTGGACCTATTAGATTTTTTGGACCCGGTCTTGGAGGGAGGGGCTAGTGGTTAGTGCATCAGCCCAGATGTGGGAGCAATATTCCATGCATGGACGAACGCTGGGTTTATAGAGATATAGGATACTAGCAGATACAAGAGGTTTTCTAGATCGGTAGAGGGAGCCCACCTTCTTTTCAGCAGGTTTGGCATTATATTCTATGTATTTATTCCAATTCATGTTACCTGAGTTAAATGCTCATGCATTGGCGAATAATAGAAGTATAGGATGCTGGCAGGTTAAGAGAAGTCTTCTACCTGGTAGAGGGAGCCCACATTCTTTGTAGCAGACTTGGCAAGATCTATATATTTGTTCAAGTTCATGGTATTGACATAATCACATTGACACACTGATTCCCATTAGGTAAAAAAAAATTAAGCAACGTTGAGCGTGGCCAATACTAAAATGGGTGACCATTTGGGAATTCCAGGTTCTCTATGTGTTCTTCACTTATCTCAGTATTGTTTCCAGTCGTCCTGGATTTTTCCTTGCCACTGGACGCAAGAAGTGCCGATTCAGGAGAGGTGTGTTGGAGATTGCGCAACTCTTGCCACACTATTTCATGTGCAGCTACTCTTATAGGGGGTATCCATTGTCTTTTGAGACTGAATGGAAGCTTTCATAGTATCTGCAAATGTTAGGCTGAGGATCTCGATGCTGGACGTTCAGGTAAGGTGCTATTAGCCATGGCAATTGGGGCTTAGAAAGGTTTCTCATAATTGTTGTCACAGTAGCATTAAATGTAACTGTTCATTTTTGGCTCCATTCCACTTCAGACTCGAGGGCATTTCCTCTAGATTTAACCATTGCCTTGCATATGTGTGTCTTTTCTTTCTTTATTTAAGATTGTGATAAATATTTTGTTTTCTTAACATAAAAATTATTGTCAGCTAAATATTCTCCAGATAAATAAAAGAAATATCAGTTTTTTAAATGTATTTATTTAAGATTGTACTGTTTTCGTAGACATGTCGACAAAATTCGATTTTGAACAATTCATTTTAAGCCGGTGAAAACATAATTTCTTACATTTACATCAGATTAAGCATATATCACCATTATTTGTTTCGTTTTTATTGAACTACAAGATTTTAAACTCTTTCGATTTAAGGTTACTAATACTACAATCTAAAAGGTTATGGAAACAAAAAGGTACATTCCAAAAATTTTATTTAAAAATTTGCATTTTTATTGAATTAGGCTTTTTACACATGATCAAAATTATAAGACCAAGGGTATAAATAGATAGATTTATGGTAATTCTAATGGTTTTAGTTTAGTTAGAAATTAGCAATCACTGTGTAAAGGTTTTACCATGCCTAAAGCAAAAAAACTAACCGAAGTTGTGCGCTCTCGAATTCTAGGATTTCATAAGGAAGGTTTGTCACAGCGAGCTATAGCAGCTAAGGTAAATCGTAGTAAAACTGTTATTTGCAACTTTCTAAAGAACACTGAGAATTATGGAAAAGCAAAATCCTTTGGTAGCCCCCCCCCCCAAAATTTCTCCTGCATTGAGTAGGAGAATCAAATGGGTTATTATGAATGACAGAGGACTTTATTCTAGTCAAATTACGGCGGTTACAGATGCTGATTGCAGTCCAATAACCATCGGACGAAACTTACAACAAAAAGGCATGATAAATAAAAAGCGTAAAAAAATTCCTCGATTGCTTCCACATCACAAAGTAGACCGCTTAAGATTTGGTTGTGAATACCAAACTTGGGACGTTGAGAAGTGGAAGAAAATCCTGTTTTCTGATGAGAAAAATTCAATTTAGATGGTCCTGATAGCTTCCAGCGATATTGGCATGACAAAACATGCCCTTTGAAATTTTTTCCACAGGTGGTACAGCGTCGTCAAACAGCAGCTGGTTATGTTAGCATGCCATAACAAGCATCTTTGATGATGGAGGGTCCTCGTTTATGTAGGGAAGGATGGTTATTCCAACAGGATAATGCTGCAATTTACACTGCAAGACGGACCTTGAGCTTTCTACACGAAAATAGAGACCATGTCTTGCGGCATCCTGCATGCTCACCAGACTTGAACTCAATTGAAAATGTTTGGGGATGGATGACGAGAGAGGTTTATCGAAATGGCAAACAATATTAAAAAAAAAATGAACTTCGTGAAGCCATCTTCAGAAACTGGAACAGGATCACCCCCTACCTTAATGGAAACCCTTATTACCAACATGCCCCAAAGAATTTTTGAAGTCATCAAAAGCAGTGGAGATAGAACTCATTATTAAGTTTGATTGTTGAATGTTTTCATACACTTTTCATACATTTTTTTGTACGATTTAATAGAATTTTTGTCTCTGGTCTTATAATTTTGATCATGTGTAAAAAGCCTAATTTAATAAAAGTATAAATTTTAAAAATCAATCTTTGGAATGTAGCTTTTTGTTTCCATAATCTTTTAGATTGTACTATTGGTAACCTTAAGCCAGAAGAGTTTAAAACCTATCCTTAAAACAAAAAGTGTTTTTTTTTTCTTTTTAAGATTTTTAAGTGATCCTAATTTTTTTAAAAGATTTTTAAGTGGTCTTAAATTTATATATATATATATATATATATATATATATATATATATATATATATATATATATGTGTGTATATATATATATATATATATGTGTGTGTGTGTATATATATATATATATATATATATATATATATATATAAATGCAACGCTCGCTTTTTGTTTATAAACAAAGATGTTAGAGTACTGTAAAAGTGGTGGACGTATGTTTGTTTAAATAGATATTTGGCGAGATTATTTATGGGCGCCGCTTCCGTGGGTCGATCGGTAGAACTGCTGACTGGCAACGCGATGGTTCTAGGTTCGATCCTCGGCTTGAAAGAGGTGCTAGTCTAGCGACACTGATGAGTTGTGATACAACGAAACAGGACTATATGTTGATGACTACAAATATATATATATATATATATATATATATATATATATATATATATATATATATATATGTGTGTGTGTGTGTGTGTGTGATATCTCAAAAGCAAAGAAAAATATGACTTGGGTGCCATTAGCTAGAATCGAAACCAAGATATACAACTTTCCAGCCTTATACCTTTGCCTCTGAACCACGTCCATACATACAAGTAGTTAAAAAAAAAACTTTATTTAACCTATGAATGTAGATTTGTGCTTGCAAATAGTTTTAGCCGACTACTTCTGCTAATGTTTACTGCTTTGTTTTCAATTTCGACCCCTTAGCAGCAATTTTTGCTGGCTAAAAACCAAATCAACGTGTGCTACAGATGCAAATTTCAACTCTGTAAGCTAAATATTTAGAGAGGAGTTTGGTAATGACGTTTGGCACACACTGACAAGGTTACTGATATATCATCATGCAGTCCATCAATCTTGACGATGACTAGTTGGGGCCTCAGTGCTTTATCACTCAGTGTTGGCGTAGTATCCCTCTATCATCACAGGACTTTCCACCTTGGCTCCAAACTTGCTTGTGCAGTTTAGGTGCAGTATCTGTTGCACATCAGATAGAAACCCTCTGAACCTCCAATGCTCATGTCCAGGGGAGTGAACCCACAACGGCTGGCAGCAGAAGAGGCCACAGCTTCTGGCTGAAAGTAATCCCAGTGAGGTAAATAGTCGCCTTATCGTGTCTGCTACTTCGCCTTTTCTTACTGGATGTGGTTCCCATAGCCTTTAAGGAAATCTCTTAGCCTTTTGCTGTGATAAGGCCCACAAGGCAGTGGTATTTGATTTTGGGGCTGGTTCCCCTAGTCTTTGCCCAACCAAGGACACCCACAAGACAGTGGGGGTGGGTATATATATATATATATATATATATATATATATATATATATATATATATATATATATATTATTATTATTATTATTATTATTATTATTATTATTACCGTTTTATCTGCTTAGTTACACATGTTTTGGTTACTGAAAAAAAAATATGTATATATATATTTGCTCTGCAATAGAATTGAGCACTTTCTCCAGGTTTTTAATTATTACCATTTTTGCTATATATATATATATATATATATATATATATATATATATATATATATATATATATATATATATATTTCCGTGTGCTAGAATGTATCATCCTAAATTCTATGCAATTATGCAGAATGTAGAAACTATGCATAAAAAGAATTCATCGTAATAGTGAAATGAAACTAATCATCTAATAAGAAACCATAAAAAATGAATAAGGAATAAGTTAAGGCTTGTTTTTTTAAAGGAATATGCAAATCAGTTAACCTTCCTGTAGTCGTTCACAAATCCATGACTGAGTATAATAAGACGTTTGTTTTAATAATTTTTAAATAAAACATTAGGCTTTTAATATCAATTTTAGATGGAGAAAAAACTCGCTTCATATGTATATAGATCACATTTATTAAAAAAAATATTTGGTTCTATTGAAAGGGGGTAACTTTGTTATTTACAAATAATGAATTTTGTCCCTTTTTTAAAGTAGTATCTAGTAATTCTAAACCAGTCAAATTATGTAGTACAAGGAATTGCATCGAATTTTGTTTTATTTTTCTTGCCAATATGCTACAATGGTCCACCAAAAGAATTGACGAACAAGAATCAGATATTTGAGAGAGAAAGCTATGCATGGTAAAAAATGTTAGTAACTTTACTTTATATATTAGATGATGTTTTATTAGAGTTTTATACATCTGAGCAATAACATATATACTTGATTTGATTTTGATGCGATTGACGAAATATGATTATTAGATTTCTATTATTCATCAACATTTATTCCCAAATCGCAAATTCCTCCATTTTTGATTCTCCTACTTTTTAAATTCTATTAGTGTCTCAGAGATTTTTTTATTCCAAGTTATATAATTTTGGTCCTTTGTATATACAATGTATATATCCATGTATATTTTTAGTTAAATAAATTAACGTAATGCCTCTTTAATAACATCACCACAATGACAAATAACAAATCTCAACTCCAATGTTGTCTTTAACTGTCAAAAATTTTACAAAAACAAAGTCTTTTTTGGACTGAAACTCGAGGGCGAACGTGTGAAACAGTCCACATGCTTCAAAGTTGGTAATCTTTTCTTTTTTTTTTGTGAACAAAGAAATCACCACATATCAAAGCCTGAAGGTTACATCAGGATAAAGGTTAATGAGTGTAAGAAGGTAGTGTAGTAATTGTTGGTTGTGTAAAATAGGTTGGTTGTTTTTGTTTTACGGCATATCAACCCTTTTCAGGTTATTTAATGCCGAATCCAGTGATTTTAAAGAAAATTTTTTTAATAGAATATATTTGTTTTTGTTTTTTTTTTTCAAGTTGGTTTCTATTTAACCCATAGTTGGGACCCTAACAGGTACTACTACTCCGTGTCAGAGTGGACCTGAGAGCAATGGCAATTAAGGGGTGGCTCAACACTCCCCAAAGCCCACAAGCTAAGGCCTCACCATCGGATACAGTTTAAGGTCATATCCAGCACCTGTAAATTAGGTACAATTTGATTACTTAAGGGGACGGTTCAACAAGAATTCATTTACATTAAACTTGAAGGGTACCATGCTGCAGTCGGTCACAAAGCAGGCCAATGGGACAGTGTTCAACAAGCGGGCAGTTCCAGGAAAGAAACTTTGTTCATAGAATCTACATTTAGATTTAGGCACAGGTAGAGGGAATTGTTGATAATGGTTATAGCTAGTCGAGTGTTTTTGAGAAAGTTTGGCAAGGAGGGACCTTTTATTTTCTTCTTCATTGTTAGACTAGGTAACATTTAGTCCCATTTTTAAAACTCACTACGTCTGCTCGTCTGTATGTCTGTTTGCCTCCATTTTTTCAAACTGTATCTCCTCTAGAACAGAAGGGTGCAGAGTGGCATGAGGCGGCTCAAATGATGGTATTTTTTGTGAAACGTTTTTTATGAATCTTGGTAAGTGTAAGTCAACTTGAACTGTTCTTCTATGCATGTGTCAATATGCATTTGTACATTTATGTTAGTTTATTTTTGACTATTTTTTTATTCTGAGTGACTAGGGCTAATGCAGTAACATCTCTGGCTGGAACACTACACATTTTGCTTTCGGGTTCGATTCTAGCTGATGGCACCCAAATCATATTCCTTTAAAACTTTTGAAATAATGGCTCTATATATTGGATACAACATCATATGAACTAATCGATAGTGAATTAACTCTATAATAATATATATAAAATCTGGATGATTAAAATATATTTAAGTGTATTTTTTCACCGGGCAATGTCGGGTGCTCCCCTGCTAGACTTCCTTTATATTTTAAATCAAAGAAGTGTTACAATTTCTACGAAGGGGCAGAGTTATGAAATTGTCATAATTCATAAATAATCAACAGCAAAAAAACAAAACAAAAACAAATAGACATTATTTTATTATAACATATTTTGAAAACTATTTGTAAACGTACATAAAAGACAAAATGGATAAAGTTACTAAAAGCAATACTTACATTCTTAGCTTTCATTCAGTCTCTAGGAACAATGGATAAGTTCTGCAAGGCTGCTTGCAGGGAGAGTGTGCTGTGAAGAAATAGTTTTGCAATCCCAAACTAGAGCTCTCCTGAAAAGACATTTATTGGATTCACTGACAAGAAGAAGTCTAAAAGGAATAGTAAAAAACGCCAAAAGATACAGAGAATTCTCTAATATACAAAACTTTATATTCCCCAAAATGGTCACCATTTAATATTGATCAGGCTGAACGTAGCTTAACTTTGGTTTTTGGATATCTAGTAAGATCTGGGGTGTCCACATGATTATACTAAGTTTGGTTTGATTGTTTTGTTTTACAGTATATCAACCCTCTTCGGGGTTCTTAATGCCAAATTCGATCATTTTAGTGAAAAAGGTTTTATGTTGAAAGTTCTTTATGTCCTCAATTATTTATTCATGATGTTTAGTGACGTTGTTTTCTTTCGTGGCATATCAACCCTTTTCGCGTCATTTAATGCTGAATCTGGTAATTTAAGGAAAAAAGGTTTTATATTTCAGTTTTTTTTTTTTTAAATATATCTTTAAATCTTTATTTATGATGTATAATTTGGTTGTGTTCCTTTACGGCATATCAATCCTTTTCGGGTTCAATCATTTTGACAAAAGTTTTTCTATTTCATCTTTAAATATTTATTCATGGTGTTTTATTTGGTTGTTTTGTAGAGAAAACTTGCTTTTCTTTTCAGCTTTGCAGAACATGATTGAGTTCTGCAAAGGGAAAGGAAAAAACACTAGCATCAGTGTTTGGTGTCAGGAAGCCGATATCTTCGGACAGCCTGATATGGTAGCACTAGAAGATCATTCCAAGATATTCCATATAAGTAGGAAGAAATTGACGGATATATCCACGCACACACACACACACACACACACACACACACACACACACACACACACACACACACACACACACACACTAACAGACGTTTGAGATTTATATTAGAGACTAGCGGGGATACCCGGTGTTGCCCGGGTGTCAAGAAGTGATTTAGTAAGAATATTGAGCAACCCCCAGGAAAAAATTAGACGCATCTAGGGTGGAGAGAGGTGTGTAAAAAACAAACAAAGAAGAAGTACGTAAAAACCCGTTTAAGCGAACTGGAAAATAATTCAGTTTTTGTTTTGAAAGGAAAAAAAATCACATTACGATAAGAAAAATGTTATGGAAATTTAAATGTTTAAACTTTCAAAACGAAAACCTGTTTAAA
Organism: Euprymna scolopes; assembly: GCF_053919585.1. NCBI lineage: Eukaryota > Metazoa > Mollusca > Cephalopoda > Sepiida > Sepiolidae > Euprymna > Euprymna scolopes. Next base: position 32,211,909 of record NC_136494.1, on the reverse strand, counting down.
AAAGAAAAAATAGACCATCGTTACGTCGGCTCGAACATGAAAACTGAAAGCTCATGATCCAACCTCTTTACCCACTACTCCACAACAACGTAATCGAAATAATATAGCTTTTTTTGTATTTAAACCAATTCAAGAAAGAATTCCTGACAAGAAAGGGTGTCGAAGTCGTTTAAAAAAGAACGAATTTTTATGATACTCCCTTGTAATAATCGTTTATTTCTATACAAAATCGTTTTCTTTTTCTAATTTTCACATATTAAATGCGACTGAGAAAAGTTTTTGGCAGACATACAAACACACAAGCACGCACACACACACATTTCGCTTTATACATATATATATATATATATATATATATGTAGATTATGAAACTCACACACACACACACGCGCGCGCACACACACACATATATATGTATATATATATATATATATATGTATTTATATATATATATATACATATATACATATATATAAATATTTAAACATGTGTCAGTGGATTTAAAATACAATATATATATGTGCGTGTGTGTTAATGTGTGTGTGTGTGTGTGTGTGCGTGTGCGTATATAATATATGTGTATGGGCATTGCTCAGAAGCTAAGAAATGAGGGTGGAGAGTTGTATGTTTTGGGTTCGATTCTAGCTGACGGCACCCACGTCATATATGTATTTTTTAGTTTTGATCTCGCTACTATATATTAGGTTCAATATAATAATCGATAGGGAATGGTCTCTATAATAATAAATGCGTAATTTGCCTGAATTAAAATATCATATTTAAGCGTATCTTTCGACCGGGCAACGCTGAGCGGCCCGCTAGTATATTAATAATATTGCTACTAAATTATATATCTATACAACACGTTCTGACTTTCTTTTCGTACGCCAGTTTCTTGAGGTCAAACAAGATATGTTTTTTAGAGTAGAGTGCCATTAAAAATAATTGGCTGTTCGATGCCCAGCTTGTAGGTAATCTGTAATTGCCATAGCTTGAGAAGAGTATACTTGGGGAGTCTTTCTATCTTGGACATCACTTGACTTATCTGCTGCCTTTTGGTTGACGCAAATATACATAGATTCAAAAACCATGAATTGGAATGAATTACGATTAAAACAGGTACTGGATCTTTAAAATACCGTGAAATTGAATTGTTCAAATTGTTATCTATCGACTCAATAAGATACTGTTCACATTTATCTCTCATTTGCAAAAGTTAAAGGTGTTCTCCGAATATTTTTTCTCTGATATTTTTTCATGATGTAACAATGGCAGCTAAAATTTTCACTTAGATCATTTTAATTAACAACACACACACAAGAGCAACGCTTATTCAATATTAGATTTAAAAACATAGCTGGTCAGTAGTCAAATTGCTGGTCAAAGGTCAAATGGTCAGTGCAGATTTTGTCACACGATTGAGAATCCGAGCCACATTATGTGTGGATGTCAAACATATTGGCAGAGTGTCTTTACACTGCCCGCCAAAACAAAATATCTAAATATCTCCCTTGGAAAATCTGCAGAGAGATATAACTTGACAGATCGTCGAACATCTGGGAACATGTACTTTCACTGATGAAATCAAACGGAAAGATGACAGTGTTCTGTGACAAGGACATATTTGCGAGCAGATTCATAAAAGACAAAACCATCAAAGCAGACATTTTTATATAGAACAAACTTAAAAGGACTGCGCTCATTATTGATGTGACGGGAGATGAAGGTGGTCTAGTGGTTAACGTCATGAATTGATGACCTAGATGTGCCAAGTTCGAATCCAGATCGTTTCACAAAAAATAACTTTCACTTAAGATGCTAGCAATCTTCTCCTCGTTTCTCTCATAAGGACCGAAGATCTTCCTAAAAAGAATTCTGGCTAAAAAAAATATCAGGGATTGGATCCAAACGATATGATGATAATGATTGATGTGATTATGTCAAATGACCATGGCCACTAAACCAGAAAATTTACATAGATTGAAGTGTTCCTGGTTTAGTACAACAAAATTAAAAAAAAAAAAAAAAAAAAGAATTCGTCTTTGCAAGCCAACAACCGCCGGGTTTGAGATCAACACTGACACCAACCTTCTTCTGTCTGCCTATCGCCGACCTAACCTGTCAACTCCTTTTATACATGTCTCCCGCGTGATTTCACTTGATTTCGTGTGACTTCCACCAGAGCACATCTTTTAAAACTATGGGCGCCATCTTGATCTCTCTATTTCGCCCAACCTCGCCTGACACACACGTGGTAAGACCTCTGTTCGTTTGATCTGTTTTTCCCTTTCTTTTTCTCCTTTCCTTCTGCTAACTTTAAACACCATAGATTAAACCAAAAAGAACCGTGGTCGTTATTAATGTTAATATTTTAAATGACTATGAACCATACAGGAAAAGATACAGGATAATAGAGCCATACAGGAAAAGATCTTTAGCAATGTAAATGTTTTACCCTTAATAAAATATATTTAATGAAAATAGCACAAAATGAAACACACAAATTCTTTTTAACAATAACAACGTAGTATAGGGGTTTATTGGCAACAGGAACTTGAAGGTCAAACTGTGATAAAGAAAGAAGGTTCTTTTTGAGGTCGTTGTCAGTCAGTCAGTCAGTCAGTCAGTCAGTCAGTACATTTACTGTATCTTTCCCAGCTAATAGCAGTTGTCTCCAGTGGAGAGCGTCAATGCTAGATCAATATGTCCAGTAGACAGAAGACGAGAGAGGATAGGTGTTGCTTGGCTGAAGGTCCGGTCCTGAATGACTGACGTTTCCTTTTTTTAGGGAGCAGATGAATCAATGTGCCCTGTAAGCTGATAGGTCAGCCTGTGGCCAAAGAACTCAGAGAGGGAGAGGGCATTGATTCACTAGAGAAAATAGTTCTTTGTAATTGCTACAGATCTAAAAAAAATATCAATATCTTAAAAATGCTTTAAAAGCATGGTTTCTGAAAGAAAGAAATATTATACCGGTGGTGGTAGGAAATGATGGCCTAATGAAAAACAATCTTAGAAAATACTTGGACACAATTTCTGGAAGACCAAGCTGGACAAAAATACAGGTAGCAGTTATAAAAGAGACAATATTTCTCCTTAAAAGTCATTTTAATCATAATGAAATCAAGTGTTAGGTTAGAATTGGGGCTAAGAAAATAGGAATTAATCAGGATCATTTATTCGAGTCGGCGTTGTCCAGGATCAATAATTCTAAGATTATAGTATAAGTTTTGGAAAATGATACATATGAGGATCGTTTCAAAACAAAGTCCTCCTATTTTTTAATTCAAAATGTTGAAGAGTCACGAAGACGGTATTGGGAACATTAAAACAAGTGACTTTCTGTGTTCCATAATTTATTTTTCTATATAGTCCCCACGATTCTCTGTGCACTTTTGCCAGGATATTAATGACACGTCTCTACTTTTGACACATGATCATTACGGATGTTGCCGTTTTAGAATCTCACACTATCAATATCTGCAATAGAGAGATGAGACATTTAGGTCATGAATGCATGAGTTCAGTCATTATAACAATGCAATTTGCAACACCCCCCCCCCTCTGATACATTTGATTAGAATAAAAAAAATATATGCGACATAACTTTTGGAACGTCCCTCATATGTAAAATCTCTTTAAATTAACCAAAGTAAAAAAAAAGAAACAAGCATAGAAAAATATTTACTAAAACCTCACACACACATATTCATACTGACACAGAGTTCTTGAATGCCTACTGGACACTGTCCTCGAGTCTAAGGTATCTCTGTACAGGGGGTTCGTCAGGACAACCTGGCATTAGGATAATTCTCCTTACAAGTTAACCCTGACCAAATATTCAAAATTAACAAGTGAAGCATGCATGGTCCCCCGTGAGTGCACAGTAAACGAGGCATAAAAAAATTACTTTGCCCCCCCCCACCGCCCCCATTTAGCCCAAAAGTCCCCAGGGGATGTCAAATCCTGGTGAAAATGAAAACTCATTCTTAGAGGAATGTATTATATGAAGTTTAAGGCCTTAACATATGTAAATTTGAGTTCAGCACCATGCAAAACTGCTAAATAGACATAAACATAAAATTTTGGACAAATATGGTAAAATAGTTCCAAAAATGGAGTGTTTTTATTAGTCCTAAAAGAGCCCTTGGGGCACACCCAAGAGGTATCGCGAAGTATAGACAAAAAAAAAAAATTATATAGAAATCAGTTAGTTACAACTTTTCAGAAAGTTTTATAAAAATCCAAGGCATAAATTTTCTTAATAAGCATAAAAGTGTCAATTTTAGTCATTTTAACCCGAAAGGCACCCTTAGAGAGGCAACCAGAGTTTTCCCAGCAAATCCATTCTGTTACTTTTTTTTTTTACTCATATCATGTTTAATGTTCGTGCAAAACTTTCAAAAATTTTAAGGTGGAGTTATTGAGAAAAGTGCAGACAGACGAATGGAGGAATAGACAAACTGATGAATGGACAAAGGGAGGAACGAATTTACACGTCCACCCTCCTTTTGTCGGGAGACCATAAAGTATTTGCGGCCCAAATGAGATCTCGGTCATAACTAACCCACATTGGCTTTTACGGGGAATGGTGCACCTTCCCTAGGTTATGGTACATCAAGTAATACTTGGATACTCCTCAGAACAAGACGATATCTTGTCCTGGAATTCAATAAGACCAAGAGACCAAAAAAAAGATATACTATAACATATTAAAATGTTCAATTGGGAAGAGGAAAATAATGTTTTCAACTTCTTTACTCAGTGTTTCAGATGTAAAGAAGAACTTTAATGGAATATTTAATTATCTATGTAATCCATTTTGTCTGATATGTGCATACTAGCAGGGCTACCTGGCGTTGCCCGGGGTAAAAGTGTAATATATTTATATTAAAACTTCTCTTTGATTGAGATTGTCGGACTGACTTCCTCATTTTGGTTGTTATCGTCACAACGTTTCGGCCGGTTTGCCCTCCGGCCTTCATCAGGTGTTTTGTATCAGACTGAGGAACCGTTTCTTAGGAGTTTCGAACCCAACCCTTTATTATTATTACGGGGGTACCGTGTTCGACTCCAGCGAGGCTCTGGGACATAGTTGCTGATTCTCTGTTTTGAATGTTACTTTTTCACTGTCTTCGTTCAGGATTGAACTCAGCACCTTTGGGTAACTGTAAACTTTGATACAACGTCTAGGACCACTCGGCCATATGTCACTAGGACAATTCTTAGTTGGTTTTTGTTAATGTTAAACCTATGTTGTTATTCAAGGTTTTCTCTCTCTATCAGAGGTGTCCAAATTGCATTCAGCTCTATGCTTGGTTTGCTCAGTAAGTTATGTCCGAGCATGTGAGCTGTTTCTTTAAGTTTTCTCCCTTTCCAGTGGGTCTCTCTGTTTATTATTTTTACTTCATCCCATAGGGGGCGATGGTCCCCCTCTCTCCATCTAGACATGGTTGGCTATACCCGATTTTTCCTTCTCCCCTTTAGTTACCGCTTTTTGGTGTTCTTCCACCCTTACTTTTAGGGGGCGGCATGTTTCACCCTTGTAAACCTTTCTGCAACTGCATGGGATGGAGTATATGGAGTTTTTGGTCATGTAACAAACGGTTTGCCAGTTCGTTACAAAACACCTGATGAAGGCCGGAGGGAAAAACGGCCGAAACGTTGTGACAATAACAACCAAGATGAGGAAGTCAGTCCGACAATCTCAATCAATGAAAACACCTCATCTCAAAAATACAGACAATTACTATAAAACTTCTCTCCTTCTACTTTTTTGTTTTCTACTTCCTCGTTTTCCTTTTCCTTCTCTCTCCAATCTCCTCTCCCCAATCTCCTCTACCTCTGCCTAGCTTACCTCTCTCTAGCTGTACACACAAGTAACTCTCCTTCATATAATACATTCCTCTAAGAATGAGTTTTCATTTTCTGTCAAACTTAGTACATAATAACACTAAAAAGCGAATCTCGCTGATCAAAACCTGCCCAGAGAATAAATAATATTTTTTTAATTTTAGATTATTATTCATCTAGTAGAGTGCTAATCAAGAAAATACCAACTTTGTTGGTATTTGGTTTATGGTTTTTGACTTTTACTTGGACATGCAAACATACACGCTGACAATTGCCCTCTATATTATAAAGGTATTTTTATTCCTTTTTGTTATCCCTTTTTGTAAATTTAGCACTTGCGGAAGTTTATCAATTTTTCTCATCCCACACTTAATTATCAATATGAGTTCAAAGATACGACTGTCGTTTGTATAATAAACAGACCAGCATCCACTCTATAGATAACGTTTCTTTTCCTTTGTTTTTTTTTCTATATATTTTAATTACAGAAAAATACATGTTAACATATTCCTTAATTTTTCATACCAGTATTGTATGCTTTCAGTTTTCCCCGTACTTACGACTTGATGTCAAACCTAATATTTCTTTTACTACAGATACAATGATCGAGGATAGGTAAGTATTAATATATGGCCGAGAGTTGTTATGCATAAACGTTGGCAGCATCGTCCTCCCTCTTTCAGCTTATATAACAAATAACACTCTTCAATCCAAAATTAGAGTTTATATACTGACTAGCGGAGGTACCCGGCGTTGCCCGGGTGTAAGGAGAGGTGTTAAAAAATATGGTAGTAGCGGGGGTGGAGGGAATCAAAACAACAGTAGGCAGCCAGGGTAAAGAGAGGTATTTAAAAAATTTGGTAGTAGGCAGACAGGCTCAAACCCTTGACATGAAGGCGGAAAAAAAGTGAAAGAAAATTTGACGTCTTACTAATGCTCCATGACAGAAGTCAAAAGCGTTCAAATTAAGCGTAGTCAGTTGAAAAGAAGAGATGACTTGCAGAAATCCAACTCCTCCCTGCAGAAAAATGCCTAGTTGATGGTAAAGGAATTAATGTTTTTGGCCAATTTTTCGATATTTGTCATCCGAAGTATCGAGCTTTGAAACGATATCAGTTTCGTCAGGATCCGTTGCCTCTGTCGAAAGCTTTTGTGAGATATGCAAACACACACACACACACACACACACACATATTTTGCCTTTCATATATAGATGATACTAACTCGTGTAAAAATGGATTGTCGTGTGAAAATGGACTTTAGAAAGTGCAAACAGCTAATCTGTAAAGGGGAGATAACTCAATTAGCAACTATTGACTGATAAAAACATCCAACTTTTGAAACTTCAAGCAAATAATCTACAAAGTGGATATAACCAATTTAAAAAAATATTCAGATCACATCATCAAAAGGAGTATAACATCCATAGCCTTCAATTAAAATGATCGATATAAGAAAAAGCTTAATACTTCCAGAATATCTGTCCGTGCTCATTTGAGTTCTTGATTTTTCAATTAGTTATATTTGTTTGCATGGGGATTGTGGGAGGAGGAAGTTGAAGGGTTGATTACTGGTTTGAATTAAAGAAGAATTCTTTGAAATTGATAAGCCCTTCACTGGCATGATTGATCAGCGTTTTGATGATCTCTTCAGGTCAACAATAATTACCTCTATCAAACAAGTCAGACAGGTTATGTATGCGCCTGTGTTATTTGGTTTTTGTTTTTGTTTTTATTTGTATGAGGATTTGTTTCCAACAAAATATTTCCACAATTTCTCAATTAATTTCGACGACATTTTGTTGCACAGAAGGATGACCTTAGGGTCAAAGAAGAATTGATTAAATTTTGGGTTGAATCAAGAAAACTTATTTTAGTAATTTTTGCAAGATAGGACAATATTTCAGTTTCTTAAATGTAACAGCAATGACATAATAATGACCTTTATATATATATATATATATATATATATAGGCTCACCCCCAAAACGGGCCCCAACTATAATTAAGCCCCGTTTCTTAGTGTTTTGTCCCAATGAAATGAAACTTTGGTCATAACTAGTTTATTATATTCAAAACATCACATCAAAACACTAGGGTCTTTGGCCTTTTTTTTCCCCCCCATTCTACAACATATGTTCTAGATGGCCTCCATTTAGCTTTTGTTTTTTTTGGTCACCCTGTATATATATATATATATATATATATATATATATATATATATATATATATATATATATATATACTAGGAAACTAAAGACATTAATCTTTGATGCTGACCTTGAAAAATGGTATGCACTATCTCTGATTTGAAGACCATCATCATGTCAGGTTTGGTCATGATCGCTCCTGTGTTGTGGCCTGTAGGATAATATATATACATATGTATATATATGACCTTTGATTTTACCTTGGAAAATGGTGTGCACAATCACTAGGTGGGGGAACATGCCAGGTTAAGTCATGATTGTTGCAGTAGTGTGTGCTGTAGGAGTGTATATATACGCTATGATGTTGACCTTTGACCTTAACCTAAAAAAATAGTGTGCAGCATCCCTAGGTGGGGGTCCATCATCATGCCAAATTTGGTCATGATCGATCCAGTGACGTTGGACGTCATGGGTTGTAAGAGAGTTCGACACACACACACACACGCTACTTCTTTATATATATATATATATATATATATATATATATATATATATATATATATATATATATATAAAGAAGTAGCGAAACTCAACGCACACATATTTGTCCTTCCCGACATGGGTAGGATTTAAAAACTGTCTTTTTTCGCACGATCTATGACTTTTTCTTTTCTTACATTTTTATTTCAATTATCCTGAAGATGTCCTCTGAAATAAGGACGAAACGTTGATTTTTTAATAATTTCATTCGGTTTTTCTATTTTTTTTTAAACATATATATATATATATATATATATATATATATATATATATATATATATATATATATATATATATACGGTAATTGAGCAACACAGAATTTTTCATGTTTCATCTTCGTAAGGATTCGTCAGGCTATTTCATGTAATTGATGTTGCTTTGTGTTTTTATATATCCCCGTGATACTGGGCTGGGTTTGCTAGTAAGCCAATCAGATTCTTAGTTACTTTCACACACCTTTTTTGTAGTCAATGAGCGTGCGTATCCGTTTCTTTGTTGTTTTAGTGAGGATATGTTTTTCTTTATGATCAAAAATGACCTAGTTTTAATTTGGATGTTTATTTACATTTTGTGTTATACTAATGTATTTTTAATGTATTTGTTTATTTATTAATTATTATTATAATTTTGATTATGATTTTTGTTATTGTTACTATTAATAGTAGTATTAGTTCATCATTTTTTTCTATTAATCTAAGGTAAAGTTTAGTTTGTGTATATATAGGTTTCCTATTTCACTTTCACAGTTTAATAAATTTTGGGGGTTCTTATAAGTTTGGGATAGCTAATTTCTCATTCAAACATAGTCTACATGGGTCGTCAGTTTCTACATATGCTGACTTGCCATACTATTTTCCCCTCTACTATCGGTGATTGTCCACTTTCTTTGAGCTCCCAGTAGTGGTTCACTAATGCTGTTTTTATTCAACTTTTTTGTATTTGGATGATAACTTCTGATTGTTTGTCTATGTGTGTATATTTCCATACCAAATAACTCTGTCAATTTTCGGTCTACAGACTCGAGATTTGACATAAGAAGTATTGAGATTTGGGAATATATTTTTGATCAGTTTTTAGCGAGAAATGTTGCTGTCAAGGGGACAAAATTCAAAGATTTGACCTTTGTGAACTCTACAAAACTCCTCTGCCAATTCTGGGTCTCAACACTTGAAACTTTAGATATTGGTTACTTGGAAATGGATCTAGCTTTATAACATGATTTAACCCCAAACAATAAATGTAAAGGGGTCAAAATTGGGGTCAAAGTTTTAAAAAATTAAGCTCTGCGGTCTCCACCAATTTACTCAGCCAATTTTTGGTCTAAAAATTTGAAATTTTACATAAAGTGTATTCAGACAAAGGGCAATCTTTTTACTCGTTTTCTGATGAAAATTTGGCATGCAAGGGGTAAAAATCTAAAAGCTTTAACATTTGCGGTCTCTAGCGAACTATTAAGCTAATTTTGGGTCTAAACATTTGAAATTTTACATAAAGGGTATTCAGACATGCAGCAAGCTTTTTAATCATGTTTGGGCGAAAACTTGGCTGCCAAGAGCTCAAAGTTAACAGAGGTTACCATTGCAGACTCTACCAAACTCCTCCACCAAGTTTGGGTCTAAACACTTGAAATTTTAGATGTAAATTACTTCGACATGGGTCAAAAATTTTAATTTGATTTTAGCCCAAAGCAATAAATGTTAAGGAGGTCATAATTGGGGTCAAAGTTAAAAACAATTGATGTCTGCGGTCTCTACCAGCTGTTCTCTATGGTAGTTAAGGAAGCCTATCTATATATCTATAAAAGTGAAAGTGTCTGTCTATCTGTCTGTCTGTCTGTGTATCTATCTGTCTGTGTGTCTGTCTGTGTACATTTACCTACACAATAACTCTGTCAATCTTCAGTCTGCAGACTCGAAATTTGACATACAGGGTATGGAGAGTTGGGAAAGTCTTTGTAATCCAGTTTCGGCCAGGAATTTTGCTGTTAAGGGGTCAAAGTTCAACGATTTCACCTTTGAGAAGTCTACCAAACTCCTCCGACAATTTTAGGTATAAACACTTGAAATTTTGGATATAGGTTCCTTGGACATGGATCTAACTTAATAACTTGATATGAGCCGAACACAATAAATGTTAAGGAGTCATAATAGGGGTCAAATTTAAAAAAAAATTGACCACTGCGGTCTCTACCAAATTACTCAAACAATTTCTGGTCTAAACCTTTGAAATTTGACATAAAGGGTATTCAGAGATAGGGCAAGCTTTTTAATCGGTTTGCGTAGAAAATTTGAGCTACCAATATATAAATGTATGTTTGCATGTCTGCCTAAAACTTTTGACAGAGGCGACGGATTTTCACAAGATCAGTATCGTTTTGAAGCTCGACCCTTTAGACGACAAATATCGAAAAATTGGCTAAAAACATTAATCTCTTCACCCTCAACTGGGCACTTTTCTATAGGGAGGAGGTCGCTTTTTTCAGCGATATTTTCGAAAGTCATCCTCTCTTTTCGATTGTCTAACTTTAATTTAAACCAACGTCACTTCCGGTGTGGTGGTGGTGATAACAGCAAAGACGTCACGTTTTTTCCCGTTCTTTTCCTCTTTCGTGGTACGGATACGAGCCTGCCTTCCTACTACCACTTTTTTTTTTATTTGTTCAACACACCCCTCCAAACACCTGGGCAACGCCAGGCACGCATGCTAGTTACATAGTAAATCATTACCGTACATATTCACACTTTTAATACATACATATGCGCATAAAGTTATGAACAGTACATAGGGCCCGAGTAAAGCCGGGTGGAACTGCTAGTACAAGGTGATCCCCCCAAAAAACGGGCCCCAACTCTAATTAGGCCCCGTTTCTTAGTGTTTTGTTCGAATGAAATGAAACTTTGGTCATAACTAGTTTATTATATTCAAAACATCACATCAAAACACTAGGGTCTTTGGCCTTTTTTTCTCCATTGACTGTAAAATGCTCAGAAAAACAATTGAATGTCCTCTGTTTTTATTGGGTCACCTTGTATATCTATAAAATTGAAAATGTCTGTGTGTTTGTCTGTCTGTGTGTGTACATTTCCCTACACAATAATTCTATCAATTTTCGGTCTAGAGATTCGAGATTTGACATAAGGGGTATTGAGATATGGGAATATCTTTTTGATCGGTTTTTGGACAGAAATTTGGCTGCTAAGGGGTTAATGTTCGACGATTTAATCTTTAAGAACTCTACCGAATTCCTCCACCAATTTTGGTTCTAAACACTTAAAAAGGTTTGGATATAGGTTCTTTGGGCATGGATCAAACTTTATAATTTGATTTGAGCCCAAAACAATAAATGTCATGGGGTCCAAATTGGGGTCAAAGTGTAAAAAACTTTTACCTCTTCAGCCTTTTCTAACTTTTGTTTATAGTAGTTAAGGAAGCATATAATATAGAAAGGCATTACCGTACATATGCACACTTTTTAATATATACATATGAACATAAAGTTATGGACAGTACATAGGGCCCGGGCAAAGCAACTGTTAGTATTAGTATATATATAAGCGTGTAAGTAAATATCTACTATATGTATACTTTTTCAGAACAGTTAAAACTAATTCCTCAAACAGTTTCACATGTCATATTGCAAAGATTAAAATCAAATAATAAACCTTATGTCTAGAATTCTTATTCCCCTTTCTTGTATTGTAACATTCTAAGCGACACTCTTTTAGAGGTTGAAGGTTCAATCTCCAATGCAGACGATACTAAGAACACAATGCAGAATTACTTAATACTACTATTCAGTAATGGCTGAAAGAATGAGAACTTCCTACCCCCGTGGATTAAATAAGGGGTTTTATTCGAATTTTTTTGCAGATTCCCGAGTTTGATAGAAAGATTCCCGGTACTACTTTTCTGGATTTTTGAAATGAGGATTTATTATACGTATTATTTGGATTCTTTAGTGCTGTTTTCACAACATTGCGGTTGATGTAACCTCCAACTTTCTTCAGGTGTATCTTTTCGAACTTTCTATCAAACACAGGAATCTGGGCTGAATTTCGAAAAAATCAATTGTAAAAAGGGTATTCTCCTGAAGGTTGAAGGTTTAATTCTCAGTGTGGGCGACCGCAAAATATAATTGCGAATTACTTAGGAACTCTATCCAAATATGGCTGATGGAATGAGAGCATGCTACCTCTGTGAAATAAATAAAGGGTTCCTTTCAAAATTTTATCCAGATTCCTGTGTTTGACAGAAATATTCTGAGTTAGCCAAGAGACACCTGAAGTAGGTCGGAGGTTGTTTTAACTGACAAAAAGGAGTTGCATTTGTTCTTGTCTTGGTTTCCTTGTGACTGTCTGCATACAACATGGCAGAATCTTGTTATGCACAGTGGGGTATGAGAAGACTTTTGAACAAGAGACAAGGTGTTATGCTTGAAGTACCTGTAAATTAATGTCTGCTGTTTCGAAAAAAAAAGGAGAGAGTCAAATTCTTTTCTTGTCTTTGTTTCAACATGTGACTCCCGAGTGTTGTTATGTAATGACTACGGTACAAAACGAACTGGATTCGAGCTAGGAACCCCAAGGTAGTCAGTCTAACAACCATCACCTCCTATCTCTGGCAACCAAGTATTCTACAATGTATCCGTACAACAATACTGTAAGAATTTATTTTTTACTGAGATTTTCAAACCAGACCTTCTGAAAGACCTTGAGTACATCAAGCTTTACCACCCTAGCTTCATGTGTCTTGTCCATTATATTATACATGCATTCAGAGATAACAATTAAAATATCCACAATAGAACAAGATTGTTTAAATCCATACGGTTTAGCATGGTCAAAGTGCTGTGCAATCGTAAGATTGGTAATAATCCACAGATTTTAGTGAAGAGCGGGAGGAGACTTATAGAGGAATAATTTTAAATGTTAAGATCTTTCACGAGAATTTTGAAAGCTGGTACCACAGAGGCATTTTTCCAGCTATAAAGAGAGCAAGATTTTGAGCGGAATTGACTACAGATTTTGAAGAAGACGGGCTAGTTCAGCAGAGCATTTATTAATTGCATGTTCTTTTATTGCTCATAATTTGTTTCTCTAACAGATATTTAGATCTAGTATACAAAAGGGTGCAGTGATATCACCTCACCCACGGCTCAGTCATTTGCATACAGCTGCTGCTGTTATCATACGCACGTTCCACTTTGGATGTGGGCAACATTCTCAAGGTTTCTCCCGTCGAAAACTCGAATTCTAGTTACCACTAGTGTTTGACGAAAGGAATTTGCTTCTGCGAGTGGGCAAAATATATCCTTTATAAATACTGCCATACTAATTAAGAAATACTCTGCTGATCTAGTACCTTTCATATCCAAACCCTGCTTCTCTGATAAATGGATAATTGCACCAGTATTCAAGAATTCTGCCAATAGAACTGACCCACCCAATCATCCCATCAGTCTCTCCCCAACTCGTCACTAAAACTTTAGAGTCTTTAATAAATCAAGTGCTAGTCCACCATCTTGTAAATGCTAAGCTTCTTTCTGACCAACAGTATATATTTAGATTTTGTAGCCCTTGATATATCTAAAGCCCTTGGCAAAATCTGGCGTCAAGAGCGTCTCACAAAAAAATTATATCCCATGATATTTCTGGACGAATATTCAACATATCAGGCCATTCTTTCGCAAGAGAAAAATTCAGGTTGTCTTTGATGGCCATGCAGTTAAAGAACATGATATTAATTCAGGGGTGTCCAAGGTTCGATCGTTGGAGCTTTATTATTCCTGATATTTATAAATAACCTTCCTGATAAAATTGTGTCTGAGATGGGTTTGTTTGCTGATAAGACCACACTCTAATAGACATGAAAGAAAAAAGGAATGTGCACCTATCCAAAGGAATGGCAAAAATCAAAGAATATGACATTCAGTCAGTAGTGGGATGAGGCCGTAAATGGATGGTAACATTTAATGCTACTCACACCAAGCTGATTTCTTTTAACAACTACAAAACCCTTGTCAATTACCGATTGCAATAAGAGCCCATCTTTCAAACTCCTCGGCTAACATTTACAGGCAACATGAATTGGGACAAATACATTGAGGACATTTCCAGGGCTTCAAAGAATATGAGCCACTTCGTGCTATAAAATTACTGACACATGAAACTATCCAATACCTTTACAAAGCCACAATTCGCCAATGCATGGAGTATTGGACTGGTGTATCTACCGCTAGTCTCTCACTCTGAGACAAGATCCAAAAAGGAGTCTCAAATCTCATACTTTCCGCACTTGTTCAAGCCTCAACCCCTGTACCATCGCCATAATATCACAGCGCTGTGCCTGCTTTACAAGTACTTTAATGGAACGTCTTCTGATGAATTCATAGCACTTGTGCTTCCTCGATAATAAAATAAATGATTTTTTAATTATTTGTTAACAATTTTCCGTTCAATGATATTATCTCTGTCAAGTAAGATTTGTGTAATTACTTTCTTTTATTCAGACTTTGTTTTTAAGAAACATTGATTTCTCATCAGTGTTCATCTTTAGATTTCTTATATGAGAGATTTTCTTATACGAGAGATTTTCTTATATGAGAGATTTTCTTATATGAGAGATTTTCTTATATGAGGGATTTTCTTATATGAGAGATTTTCTTATATGAGAGATTTTCTTATATGAGAGATTTTCTTATATGAGGGATTTTCCTATATGAGGGATTTTCTTATATGAGGGATTTTCTTATATGAGAGATTTTCTTATATGAGAGATTTTCTTATATGAGAGATTTTCTTATATGAGAGATTTTCTTATATGAGAGATTTTCTTATATGAGGGATTTTCTTATATGAGAGATTTTCTTATACGAGAGATTTTCTTATACGAGAGATTTTCTTATATGAGAGATTTTCTTATACGAGAGATTTTCTTATATGAGAGATTTTCTTATACGAGAGATTTTCTTATACGAGAGATTTTCTTATATGAGAGATTTTCTTATACGAGAGATTTTCTTATACGAGAGATTTTCTTATATGAGAGATTTTCTTATACGAGAGATTTTCTTATACGAGAGATTTTCTTATATGAGAGATTTTCTTATACGAGAGATTTTCTTATACGAGAGATTTTCTTATATGAGATTTTCTTATATGAGGGATTTTCCTATATGAGGGATTTTCTCATATGAGAGATTTTCTTATATGAGAGATTTTTTGGTGTATTTCCTTTATTAACCCTAAGCATTCATCGTTTTAAGATACACAAAAAGGTGTTATTGACGTTCGTGGCATGATGCCTTCTGTAAGGCGATTATTTTCCTGCTATTCGTTCATCTTAGTTCCATACCCAATTGGTATTGATCCATGTATGTTACCATTGTGTATAAACAGTCATTTTAAGGTCCGCTTCGAGGTTTGTATGAATAATTGCTAATCACTCTTTTGATTTACAAGACGTCTTGGACATGCTTACAGAAAAAAAAAAAGATTTCGTTCCAAGAAATGCATTATTTCTGTTTATCTAGTTTGATGATACGTGCTTTGGGTTTCCCGCGTGATATATATATATTATCTCACACAAGAACAACTGAAAGAAATTAATATTATTCTTTCTTGACAAAATATTTTCCCAGTATTCTTATATTTTGTTTTACCGATAGCTGAATAAACCTGTGTCATCGTTGTCATAAACCCAGAGTCTTTTTTATGTTTGCTGATAAACTGATTCCAATACTGGCTATTTATACAAAAGGCTTATTTAAAAAGGCAGTCACAAAAAAACATGTATATGCATGAGAGAGAGAGAGAGAGAGAGAGAGAGAGAGAGAAAGAGAGAGAGAGAGAGAGTGGGAGAAAGACAGACAGACAGACAAACAAATACACAGACAAACGGATAGGTAGCCACACTGGTTGTAGTGCCCTTATTCGAGACAACCTCTGGACACATCGTCACTATTTAATATATCGTCAGGAAAGAGGTTTGTTTTGTGAATTCCGTCTAGTTTAACATCTGACTCTTAAATTTACACACATTAGGTCGAAACGTTATAAGAAAAACCTCCAAAGCAGATGGGTTTAGCAGAGAGAGATCAGTAATCCGCATAATCCAAATCATATTAACCCTCATCTAAAAAATTTCGAAACAGAACTTTGTTCTTACTAGCAAAATATTTGTGCTAGTGTATATACGAAACACATACTACATTACTCCCTTCACCTAATCAAGAAGGAGGTAATGCCTGGGAGAATGGTATCGTGACGAATGAACACCGAACATATACTACCCCCTACAGATTGAGGTAATACCGCGTAAGATTACTGTATGACCACATAACCGCATACACAGAAAAAGGAGGAGGTTTTTCTGGGGGGAATTGTATTCTTACCATAGAAAAAAAAAACTGCTACACAACCACCCTAAATTCAGCATCCAACGATACTAGTACATCAATCTGAAATAGTGTGATAAATTGGATAGAGCATTAAAAGTTAGTGATACTATCGATCCGACTTCAGATATAGATGTGATAGTATAGTTCGGTTACAGATAAATAGATACCAAACCTCTATTATCCATAGATTAAGCTGTAACTTTTACATCAACTAAATAAACAAAATGACGGGTTTTATATTGCATGTTTTTTTTTTTTTGTTTTTTTTTTATTCAATTTTCACCCCAAACAAGGCACAGTGCCACTTTGAAGCAGGGGGCTACTATTAGGGAATTAATTAGCGGGGTCATTATGAAGGGAGAAGAGTAGAAAGATGTTTGTTAACATTACACTTGAACTTCTGCATATCGTTGCAGTTGGGAAAGCAGAATCCCGGAAGGGAGTTCCAAAGACCTGCAGTTCTGGGGAAGAAACTATTGGAGTAAAAGGCTTTCTTGCACCTAGGGATCTCCACTGTAAAGGGATGAGACTTAGTAGCTTGTCGGGTTTGTCGGGGGTAGTTACGTCGGGGAGGTACAAGTGTTTGCAGTTCGTCAAAGCATTCACCATTAAAGTATTTGTAGAACAGGTAGAGGGATGCAACATCTCGTCGATGGGACAGAGGTTGAAGCCTAGATGACAGTTCAGGACCTATCAGGTTGGCGACTCTTTTTTGAACCCTGTCAAGGAGCGAGAGACAAGCAGCAGATGCACCAGCCCAGATGTGACAACAGTACTCCATACATGGGCGAATGGTTGCCTTATAGAGGTATAGGATACTGGCAGGCGTAAGTAGTTTTCTAGCACGGTAGAGGGAGCCAACCTTCCTTGCAGCAGCCTTGGCAATGCTCTCAATGTATCTAATCCAGTTCATATTCCCTGTAAACGTTAGGCCGAGGAGTTTAAAAGAAGTACTTTCAGGCAATGTGCTCTTGGCCATTGCTATTGGTGGTAGAGAAGGTTTCTTGTAGTTATTGAAGGAAACAAGCTTAGTCTTAGCAGCATTGAATGAGACCAACCATTTTTGTCCCCATTCCACTACGGATTGGAGGTCATCCTCTACTGTTTCTGCCATTTTCTTGGATATGTGTTCATTTGTTTTCCCCTCATATCTGTTATAGAGAGTGGTGTCATCGGCAAATATACCCATCTCCGAAACACTATTATCAGGGAGGTCGTTTATGAATATCAGGAACAATAGAGGTCCAAGGATAGACCCCTGAGGCACTCCCGCATTTATGTCATATTGTTTGGATGTACGTCCGTCGAGGACAACTTTGATTTTTCTATTACTTAAGAAGGATTTAATTACGTTATGAATTCTTCCAGTGATTCCATATGATCTAATTTTCCTTAGAAGACCATCGTGCCATACCCTGTCAAAAGCCTTAGATATATCAAGGGCCACCGCTCTACCCTCCCCTGTTTTATCCAATGAACGGTATATGCGTTCAGAAACTACAGTTAAGATATCTGCTGTTGAACGGGCTTGCCTGAATCCATATTGTTTGTCAGTCAGGAGTTTAGCAGCTGTTAGGTGCTGGACTAGGACTTGATTAACTAAGGACTCAAATATTTTGGCGAAAAGCGGGAGGAGGCTAATGGGGCGATAATTTAGTGGGTCAGTTCTTTCACCAGAATTCTTGAAGACTGGTACCACAGAGGCGGTTTTCCAGCAGTCGGGAAAACAAGATTCGTTAAGGCATTTATTGTAAAGTTTGGACAGAACTGGAGCAACCTTGGCAGAGCATTTTTTTAATAGCACAGCCGGGATGAGATCTGGTCCACATGCTTTTGAGGTGTCTAGGTTTTTTATAATAGCATGTACCTGAGAAGGGGTGATTTTCAAATCGTCAAGTGTGGCGTCTGTTCGCAGAGGAAAATCAGGGAGTGAGTGGTGTACCGAGTTCAGCGTGGAGTTTGAGGCAAACCGACTGGCAAGCAGATTAGCCTTGTCAGTTGCCGTGCAAGCAACCTCATGATTGTTTGTTAGTGGGGGAATAATTGACTTTCCATTATTAACTACGCTGTTGTAGATTTTCCAAAAATCCCGGGTTCCTAATTTCTGTGCTTCGATGCGCTTTCTGGTGGTTTCAGAGTAATCTGACTTAGCTGTGTCTATCACTCTCTTACAATTATTTCTAGCTTCTATAAACTTCTGTTTATTTGAGCTGGACTTATGTCGGTTGAATCTGCGGAACGCATGCTGCCTTTGACAAATGGCAGCTGCACAAGAAGAAGTAAACCATTGGGGGGAGTGGGGCTTGCTATAGTATTTCCGTGCGGGAACATGTGCTTCAATAGCAGTTTTGAATCATTCAGTTGTCTCATTTGCACACTGTTCCGCTGGAAGAGTAAAGATATTTTGCCATGGGGCATCTCTGATGAGCTCCCTGATGACTTCCCAATCAGCCTTTTTGTAATACCTCGTTGTTTTGAGTAGTGGGTCTTCAGTTTTAGGGCGAGAATTTAGGCTGATTTCTATCATTATCACAGCGTGATCAGCGTTCCCGAGTGGGCTGTGGGCATTTGTTGTACAGTCATTGGGAACCGTTGTCAGAAAGAGATCTAGAAGTGAGGCATGTTGATTGTGCTGGTCTGGGAAACGTGTCGGAAATGTAACCAATTGAGATAGGGAATGAGATATAGAGAAGCTATGTGTTGCGCTACCAGCTACGTCTGTGTGATTTGAGAATCCGAGCCAGTTACTGTGGTGGACATTGAAGTCACCAAATACATGTATTTGTGCGCTAGTATCGAGGGAGAGTACTATATCTATGCTGTCTGAGACTTTGTTTATTAGGGTACAGTCTTGGTTTGAGGGAGAGCGGTAGAGAAAATACAAGTAGCTAATATTGTGTTGCATATTTAGTCTGAAGCACATAAAGGCCTGGCCCTCTGATTCTAGTTTTATTTCTCTAGTTAGGGGGAGGGTGTTTCGAATATAGACTCCAAGTCCATGCATATGTCTGTCCGAGTCCTTACGGTAGAGTGGGAGATAACCAGGCATGTTAAAGTGGTTAGAGGGAATGGAGAAGTGAAGGTTAGTTTCACTTAATGCTAAGATATCCGGGGTGTTTACAAGGAGAAATGACTCAACATCATCTAAGTTAGTTCTAAGCCCGCGGATATTAGTAAATGCAAGCCTCAAGGGAGGAGGCAGGTTGGTTTTCTTTGAGTTTGGTCCTGGTTTAAACGTAACTTTTGCTTGAGCTGTCATTTCATTTTATTTTATTTAAAAGTTTCAGTTAGGGTGGATGAGTGAGGGGGTGCTGGACAAGTAGTTGTGCAGAATACCAGACATGCAATACAAGTAGACCATCAGCTGTCCTCACCCACAGGATTGTGGCCTCAGGAAAGCCCACCGGGGATGAGTGCAGGGTCCCTTTCCATGCGCGACATGGCACTACAAACATCCCGATATTTTACAACTGTTGATGGAGCAGCCGCTCTAAGCGCTACCAAAGAGTTAGGGCTCCTGTACTATCAGTCGGAAACAGCAGCCAGGAACTGTCAATCCGGTACCCTCAATCCATTAGGCAAAGCCAGCCCAGTCCAACTGCATCGACATATATGGCACTGAAGCACCCCACTGTGTCCAGTTTAGGGGGATGGGATGTGGCGGGAGTGGGGAAAAGCGGCGTTCATTGCCCTAGTCAGGAAACAAGGTCAACCACTGGTGATTCAGACGAGGCAAAGAAGGAGTATGAAAGCCGGGCGATAGACAGAGTCTATCTCCTCCTTAAGCAGTTTAGGTTTGCCAACCGGTGATTTGTTTGAGTTACCAGCTCTAGGAAGGTTGTCGTCCAGGACTGAAGAGACCTCCCTCCCCTAGGTTTAGTTTCAGAGTTTTCCTTCTCCTAGACGGATGGCCTGGGACTACCTACAGATCCATCAGCTCCGAGGGGGTTCGCCCCGTGCCTGGGTCCTAATCCAGGTATTTCTGCGACCCTGCATGGGTAGTTAATATTTATTGGTTATTTAGGTTAATATCTCCTGGAAAAATCGGGCATTTAGGTTAGCTTCTACAGAAGATTTTCACTCCTCAAGTGTGGTTTAAAAAGGGCATTATTATGCTGTCCATTTTCATTTTTACTGAGAGAGGGTATAGGTAAAAATTCATGCAGTGGAAGCAGCTAAATTTGCTACAGTATTGGATCGAGAGAGACGAGTTAATGTATGGTTAGATATAGTTTTGTAAGTTTAGCAATGTATGGTTAGATATGGTTTAGTAGGTTTAGGAATGTATGGTTAGATATGGTTTAGTAGGTTTAGGATTAAGATAAAGTGTTAGAGTATGATCTACTTTCTATTAGAAATTCTGATTTGGTGCCCAAACCGGACATTTAATAAGACTGAAAGATAAGATATGCTCAGTATAGATACAAGAGAACATTTGATATGGAGTACAGTTATACCTGATAGATATAGGTTATTGCATATTCTGTAAGTATAGTTAAAGTATAGATGGATGGATAAGTAGTATTGTATACGAATGCATGGAATTTTAGACAATTTGAGTAAGTTGCCTTTAGACTACAACGAAGGAGAATGACTTCGCCTTTCTCTTAATATCCGGAAGTTTTTATTTCAATGAGTACCGGTTTAGTTTGTGTAATAATTATTGCAATACTATCTCTTAATAAAGAGATATTAATGGTTACTGTTCATTATAGATTACTTTAAGTCAATGTATTGGACTATGGCTAGTAAGTATTTACTTAGAAGCTTGGTTATGGGTTGGGAGTTATAATCAGGAGCATGCCTAAGAAATTTTAGGTGTTAATGGGTATCGATTTACGAGTTTGTTAGGGTCAAGGGCGGAGAGCAAGGACCCCTCTAAGTTACGTGAGACGGATTAGGTTTAGTGTCAACTTAGGAAATAGAGCAGTTTTGTTTTGTTAGTGATCAGGAGAAAGAGAATTTAGGTAAAAAATAATAAGGTTTGTCATGCAAAACAGACAAGGCAGTCATCTTGGAGGTAAAGTATCTATAGGAGGTACTTAGTATACAAGCTGCAGTATTTTGTAGTTTTGAGAGGAATTTTAGGTACAATAGTTTCATGGCTTATTGCACAAGTCCGTAGTCAAGGTGAGGGACGATGTACTTCTAATATTGAAACTGGGTTTATCTAATTTTAAAAGTAGTTGACTAGAGTGTTATTAGGTGTTCTACTTAGCTTAGGGATAGAATAAAGATTTAAGGTAATATTCAGGGTGATATAAGCAATTTCATGAGGATTAGATATATGATCACTGGATGTTGAACTGCTCAGGAGGATTCTTGTATCAATTAAGAAGGATGTCTTGGTGATACAAGATTTGAGAAATTAAGAGTCTGGGGATACAGAGAGTTTTGGGCCGATGAGGATTCAGTATAGGCGATTGTATATAGGTAGCAAAGGTGGTTTAGTTTAGTACGCACGTATTGTACATATTAAGTATACTGCTTCAGTTCAATCCTCTAACGCAAAGGAAAATCCGTTTGTATTTCGGTTTGCAATTTTGTCAAGAGAGGAAATTTAAAATGTGAGTGTTTATGCATGCATGTCTAATGATACTGTTTTTCTTTCACAACCTTTCATGAGTGGCCAGCTTCTGTTTATAAAGAAAGTAATACACAAGAAAAGGTTTACTGAGTCTTCTTCAAGATTATATTTGAAGCAAATGAGTTTAGGAGAGAGAGAGACTAATATCTTATCAAGTATTTTCTTCTTAAACTTAGCTTTCTAATTTTACGAAATGAGTGATGCAGACGAACAAAGACATCGGTAACATTTTCTGAGATATTTAATTTTCTACATTATTAGTCGTGTCTCATTCGCATGGTTTCCATCAAGAGACTAATCCGAAAACAAGTTTTCTCTTGTAAACATGACGTAATTTGTTATTCTTCAACTTCTGTTTTGTCTATAGCGTTTGACCTCTACCTCAACTGTCATCACCTATCTCTGTTTGCAGATTAAGTCCACCTGATATGCACTAAATGTGGCCCTTGTGAAAATTCACACTAGCTAACTTAATTTCAGTTTACGTAAGGTCCTTAATATGTAACACAACACTATGGATATATCTTACTCAGACAAAAAAAAATATGTAACGAAAATTACTATTTTTTTTGCATTAAAAAAAAAGGCTGGTGTATGGTAACGTACGTACGAACATGAAAGTTGGGGCGGACGCGTAGATCAGGTGAGAATCGAGGTGGAGAGCTGACGATATTATTGCATCACCTTTGTTAAAATTAAAGCATTCTAATCGAAGAATTCTGATTAAAGTATAGGCAGGATGTATAGGAAGAAAAATTATAATGCTTAGTCAAAAACAAAAGTTAGTAAAATTATTTTTTATTGACAGTTTAAAGCAAGCGGGAGTAATAATGCAAGAGAAGAGGTATATTTGATAAAATACAGGGGAAAAAAGTGCTTGATACGTTGGTAGAGATAAGTGTATTTTTATTATTTCAACCTCAGGAGTATTTGCTTAAAGGTTGTTTCTTTAGACGGGATAAACAAATTATCCAGCGTTTGTCATCAGACAATCTAAGCCAAAAAACAAACAAACAAAAAAACAAAACAAAATTGGCTTGTCTGATGACACACGCTGGATAATTTGCTTATCCCGTCTATAGAAACAACCTTGTAATGATTTAAGCAAATACTCCCGAGGTTGAAATAATAAAAACATATTTAGCTCTACCAACTGTTTTTTTTTATTTTACCAAATACACCTCTTAATATATATATATATATATATATATATATATATATATATATATATATATATATATATATATATATATATAAAGGGCTCCGTCAATCTTTAACAGACTATGGATACCCACGAAGGGGTGCCTGTGCATGAAATTTTTGTGGCAGGATGCGCGCAATCTCCAACCACACATCTCCTGCGTCGACATTGTTAAATACCAGTGGCAAGTGAAGTGTATGTATAAGATGACTGGAAACAAATGCCGAGATAAGCGGAGAGCACATAGCGTCTAGTATTCTCAAATGGTCACCCATCTGGTACTAACCAGGGTCAACGTATATATATATATATATATATATATATATATATATATATGATGATGATGATTGCAACGTCTGATCAAACGAGTGCCACTCCCTCAGACATGAGCCAAAAAATGTCTTTTTTTTTAGTTCTACCAGTGAATTCACACGCTCAAGCAGGCATGACACTGAAGATGGTCATTGAGAATTATTACATGCTTCCAGCATTTCAAGCCTCCACGTGTCACAACTTTTCCATCGCCACAGGATCACTTTTATAGACAAATGCCTGAGGGAGTATCTATACACAGATGATGTTACAGAGTCTTAGCTTTGTACGACAGCTAAGTCTCTCTCTCGGTTCAAAATGTTGACATCCAGCAACAAGCAAGAGCAAGATAGCCAGCAACAAGTTAAACTGCAGACCAGCTTATGCGGGTACTGGTCTCCCGCTTTATGGTTTTTTAAATCAGAGATTTGCTTCTCCTAGAAAGGTTGCCTTCACCACGGTTTACAGGAGTCCTCTCCACCCCAACACACACACACACACACACACACACACACACACACACACACACACACATACACACACACACACACACGCACAAACACACACGGTGCTAGTTGGCCTTTGACCCTGAAAAATGGTTCATTCGCCCTTTGGAAGGTCTTATTTTTAATCCTTCAGGGAGACTAGCCACCCTCCTCACCAAACAAGTCTAGTCGCCGGTGACCCAACCATGAGGCAGGTAGTATTGGGTTACCTGGTACCAGTAGCATATATATATATATATATATATATATATATATATATATATATATATATATTTAGTAACGTGATTAATAATTTAAAATTCAAATTAGAATTAAATTAAAATCCGTTTCACAAGAAGGAACAACAACAAAATCAATAATTTGTACGATCGTGTCGGAAAACAATGTTTTTATTGTGGTAGACATTAAGCCACGAGCAATAGTTTTTACATATAGTATTTTTAACAAACAAAGTTTCCTCATCAGCAAAGTATTGGGAAGGGTTTTTAATATATGTAAAAGACACCATAAATAAAGCTAGCATTAAAAGTATAGGCAGATGTATCTTTTAATTCTTCGCCTTTTGAAATCAGCAACTAAGGTCAAAGTATTCATATAGATGTTTATTGTAGCTTTCCAACTTAAGAAATGATAAATTTTCCAAAAGAACGCTAATGGAATATTTTATATCGGTTAGCATACGTTTGATCAAAACGCTAAATTTAAAACTGAAGAAAGAAAAGGGAAGATAATCTTATTTCTTTAATTAAACAATGCAATATATACTTCATTTTCTTTCTTTCATTCGCTAAAACATAACTTTTATATCCAATTCTATTGACAGTTAATGTGTTTTTTTGGCAAAACACAAGAACTCTATCTACCAAAGCTGGAGACCACGCCACATAATTATTGCCTACAAAATACTTTCTCTTTAAAGGAAGACAACTCTGGTGATCCTACGATTGTTTTCTTTTATAAAAGACGTTATGACCGATTCCAGAGTCTGTTATAGTACTCATTAGTCGAGATATTTCGATTTAATAATGCGATTATTTTTAATTACTGAATAGTCCATAACTATGTCTATTGCTTCGATAGAATTTAGATCAAAATGGAAAGAAAACTAAAATACAAAAAATAAAAATAATGAATGTTCAAATTGATTAACTCAAAGAACTTCAATAATGAGTTGTAATTTTTTTTTCTTCTGACCTTAATTTTTAAAAGTTATTTTGTTTTGAACTCGACTTTGAAAAATTATAAAAACATCTGATCAGAGCGCTTTCCTCCAAATCAATCATTCTTGTTTGGCCGCGTCCTTACAATTCTGTCAGAGGCTTTGTGTGTTTATTTGTCACACTTCGGTTTAAAATAACATTTTCTTTACTCAATACACACACAAATTAAATAAACACATCTTACGTTAGATACGTTCAAGCGTCTTTATAAGAAGATTTGTTTGTTGGTCTGCATGCTTAGATTTTAAATAGCACTTTTGTTGGACTGCTATGCTAAAGTTTGACATAGTACATACTTACGTTGGTCTGTCATTCTAAAGTTTTAAAAATTATTTTCCTTTATATACCTTGCTATAGTTTGAAATAGTATTTTCGCTGGTGTGTTATGCTTAAGTTTGAAATAGTATTTTAATCTGTCTTCATTGCTAAAATTTCAAGTGGCTATTTTCATTGGTCTGTGAGATTATCGTTTGAAATAACATTTAAATTGGTTTGGAATATAACTCCAAATATTATTTTCGCAGGTTTGTCATGTTTCATTTTGGAATAACATTTTGTTTACTTTGTCTTAAGATATTTATCAATCTGTGATGCTTAATGTTTAAATGTTATTTTCATTAGTCTCTCATGCTAAGGTTTAAAATAATAACTTAGTTTATGAAGCTACGATTTTAAATTGCCTGTTTGTTAGATTGTAATACTAAAGGTTTAAATAATATGTTCGGCTGTCGGTCATGCGCAAGCTTAACATAGTACACATATTAGTCTGTCATGCCTAAGTTTGACATAGTTGTTGGTTGGTTGGTCGTTTTTATTTTACGGCATATCAACCCGTTTTTTAGGTCATTTAATGCCGAATCCAGTTATTTGGAAGAACATTTTTTTAATATAATTTTTTTTTCAAGTCGGTTTTTATTTAACCCATAGTTGGGACCCTAACAGGTGCTTCCACTCCGAGTCAGAGTGGACCTGGGAGTAATGGCAATTAACGGGTGGCTCCACACTCCCCAAAGCCCGCAAGCTGGGGCCTCACCATCGGATATAGTTTAAGGTCATATCCAGGACCTTAGTTTAGCATAGCATTTCTATGCTAGTCTGTCATGTTTAAGTATGAACTGGCATTTATTTAGTTTGCCATGCTTACGTTTGGAATAACATTTTCTTAGGTCTGTCGAACTAAAGTTTTAAATATGTTTGTTCGCGTCGAAATGGAATTTTTATTGCTAATTGTATGGATACAATTTAAGATTGTGGACGCGTGTTTGTACAACTTTCAAATTCTGTTTGTTAATCATATTTGTTAATGTTATCAAACCGAGTTTCCATCGAATGTAATATTGGCGATCAAAGAGTTGGCTTGATTAGGTTTTCAGTTTTGATTAGAATCGACTTTTTATAGAACTAAAAAAAAAGAAGAAAAGATGTTATTTTATGAAGCCATTTTTTCCATTTTTCAAGACTTTTATAATTTGCATGAACTGTAAATTTTGGGTCACTTTTTTATTTGCATGGAAACCAAGTTTAAAATTTGATATTGAGCGAAATCTGTAGCGTTTCGAAAATGTAATACAATCGTATATCGAAGAGTATGACTCGGTTTGTCCATACCGTGAAAACGTTTCTGGAAAGACTATCACGTCGTGGCACGATTTTACAGATATAGTCATCCCTTCAATTAAGGAGTTAGTTATACCTAGTTGGGTTAACGGGCCTTTCGCCAGTTTTAGGCACTATTCCTTCTCTCCAGAGAATTAATTTCTTTGGACCCGTATTTGAAATGTTAACACTTGTAATGCTGAGCGAACAGATATCTTTAAAAACATATTTATTTTTACATTTCGAAGAAACATATAAAACCTGAGAGTCGAAAAGTTAAATTCCAACAGCAAAAATATTTTTCTCGTGATGAGAAAAACAAGGGATAAAAGGAGAGAGGGGGGTAACATAGATACGTATCAATAGAGAACAGAGACAAACTTAATTCATGTACAGGGTGACTCACGGGAAACTGATGTTTTTAGAACACTCCTTGTTCTTGAGTAAGGGATAGGGAGTGAGGAAGGTAGTCTTTAAACCCGTTTCCCGTGACTCACTTTGTTTATTATGAAACAAAAGTAAAGAAAAAATTGTATGATGTACTAAAATATATTTTAAAAAGTCACGTAAACTAATTGTTATGATTTAATTTGTTGTTAAGAGTTATCCCCCTTGGGATTGACATTCATAATAAAAGCGCCCTCTGTTTCATTTTCCCGCTCGATCCTTTCAAGAGCGTACGTGTATTTTACAGTTAATAAAACCTTTCTAAAAGGAAATTCTTTACTTACTGATACTATTCACTTCAATTTTATTAACTGTAAAAAAAAAAAAAAATAATGGATCGAATCTTACGTCCCGACAGATTCGAGGTGGAACCTACATGCCCTAATTCCGAAAAATCCTATAGGCATTGGAAATTAACCCTCCAGAATTATATCCGCTCACATAATAACGGATTAATCGAAAACACTTCAGATAATTTCTTTGCCTTGATCAATTGTATTTCAGCCTCTGTTTTCGATTTAATAAGCGATAAAACCGACTACGATAGTGCATTAAGAACATTGGACGCCGCTTATTTAAAACCTGAAAATATTGTTTATAATAGATATCGATTGATGACGACGAAGCAACAAACAACACAAAATATAGATGCCTTCATACTACAATTGGAAATGCTTGCCAAAACATGTAACTTCGAAGCGGTTTCTGCTGAAGAAAACAAAAATCAATACATTCGGGAAGCTTTCATCGGCGGAATTTCTTCTTCGTCCATCCGACAACGACTGTTAGAAAAACCCATCCTGACTTTACAAGACACATATGCCACGGCCAGATCTCTTGAACAAGCAGAAAAGCATTCGATAAGCTACGCAAATAACTTTACTGTAGCAGCTACAAATAATCCTTCGGGCTACAATCGTATAGCTGTGACTAAAGAAAATATGCATCCAAAAGGGGTTTGTTTTTTCTGTGGAAAATCACGTCATCCTCGATATTTATGTCCTGCACGAAACGCCGAATGTAAAAAATGCAAAAAAAATGGTCATTGGGCTAAAGTGTGTAAATCTTCTATTTCTAACACTCATACTGCTGTTCTTTATGACGACTCTGACTACCCCTCACCTTCTCTATCCTGACTAGGAACTAACTCCAAAGATGTCACATTCACTCAATGCCAAATTAACGGGCACTTCGTGAACGCTATGGTGGACTCCGGCAGTGTAAAAACATTCATTAATGAAAATACTGCTAAAAAACTTAAACTCTTCACAATACCTAAAAACAAAACTATAGCTCTGGCTGCTTCCGATCAACATGCTAAAATAACTGGCGAAGCTGTCGTGGATTTAATACTGAAAGATAAAACCCATTCTGGAATAACAATTGAAATCATTGAAAACCTTTTCATTGATTTAATAATCGGAAAAGATATTTAAAAAAAATATAAAAAAGTAACACTTAAATTCGACGGTCCTAGAGACAAACTTATAATTGGAGCTATAAACACGAATAATTTTTTTCCTACCATAAACGTTCCACCCCCTCCTCTCTTTTCTAATCTTTCTCCTCATACTACTCCTATTGCGACAAAATCCCGACGTTACACTTTTGCCGCCAACAAATTCATAAAAGAAGAGACTGCTAGAATGTTGAAAGAAGGCATAATTGAACCTTCGATATCTCCGTGGCGAGCGCAGGTTCTTGTAACTTCGAATGAGAATCATAAGAAAAGAATGGTAGTCGACTACAGCGATACCATCATTAGATTCACGGAACTAGACGCTTACCCAATGCCTAATATCAATAAGATGGTAGACGACATCGCTCAATATAACATCTTCTCTACTCTCGACCTAAAATCAGCTTATCACCAAATACCTATAAATCATGCTGATCGTAAATTCACTGCGTTTGAAGTAAGTGGCAAACTTTTTCAATTTACTCGTCTTCCTTTTGGCGTCACCAATGGAGTAAGTGCTTTCCAGAGGAGCATAGACTATATTATAGAAAAAGAAAATCTAACCGATACCTTTGTGTATGTTGATAACGTAACTATATGTGGGAAAAATCAAGAAGAACACGATTACAATCTTCAAAAATTCTACAAAATTGCTAAACAATATAACATCACTTTAAATGAAAATAAAAGCATAATTTCTTCTAGTTCTATTACTCTACTCGGCTACACCATAGAAAATAATCAAATAGCTCCCGATTATCAAAGACTAAAACCATTACTCGAAATGCCACCTCCGCTGAATCTTAAATCTCAAAAAAGAATAGTTGGAATGTTTTCCTATTACTGCAAATTCATTAAAAAATTTTCTGATAAAATTTTATTACTAAATCAAAACAAAGAATTTCCACTACCTCCATCTGTATTAAAATCTTTTCAAACATTGAAAAATGATCTAAAAGACGCCACTTTAATAACGGTAGATCCAAATAAAGAATTTGAAGTAGAAACGGGCGCTAGTAACTATTGCATTGCTGCAACACTAAATCAAGAAGGTCGTCCTATTGCATTTTTTTCAAGAACTCTCAATACTAACGAAATTAAGCACCATGCAGTAGAAAAAGAGGCAGCCGCTATTGTAGAAGCTCTCCGTAAGTGGCGACACTTTCTACTCGGCAGGCACTTTAAAGTCATCACAGATCAGAAGAGCATCAGCTTCATATTCGACAATAAAAGAAAATCTAAAATTAAGAATGACAAAATATGTCGTTGGCGTATAGAATTATCCCAATACAATTTCACTATAGTTTATCGACCTGGACCTGAAAATATTGCTGCTGACACATTCTCTCGCATCTCTGCTCTTACTTACAATCTACAAGATCTTCGTGATTTACATAAACAATTATATCATCCTGGTGTTTCAAGATTAAGCCATTTTATAAGAACGAGGAACCTCCCTTTTACTTTGGATCAAATTAAGAATATTACTGACTCTTGCTCATCCTGTCAATTACTGAAACCCAAATTCGCCAATACCAATGGAGGGACTCTCATTCAAGCCATATTACCTTTTCAACGATTAAATCTTGATTTTAAAGGCCCTCTACCTACTTCTATACATGGCAACAAATATCTACTTACTCTAATTGATGAGTATTCCCGTTTTCCTTTCGCTTTTCCTGGCAGAGATATGACAAGCAAAACCATTATCCACTGTCTAAACAAACTCTTTTCAATTTTTGGTTTGCCTGACATGATACGTACTGACCGTGCTTCTGATTACTTAGCAAGAGAAATAAAGGATTTTTTACACAAAAAAGGAATTGCTACTTCTAAAACAAGTAGGTATCATCCTGAAGGTAATGGACAGATTGAAAAACTCAACGGTACCTTATGGAAGGCCATTCAAACAACATTACATTCTAATCAAATGAAACTACCTTATTGGGAAGACATACTACCGGACGCACTTCATTCAATTAGATCATTACTTTGTACTGCCACTAATATGACTCCCCATGATAGACTATTCAAATATAGTCGTAAATCTGCTTCCGGAATTTCAATTCCTTCTTGGGTTAAACCAGGCCCAATATATATTAGAAACCACACTAAAACAAGTAAACATGACCCTCCTGTAACGCCTGCCACCCTAATAGATGTCAACCCCCACTACGCTTATGTTCAACTACCTTCTGGTACTGAAACCACTGTCAACGTTCGAGACTTAGCTCCAAACTCATCAAATGAAGAAAACTCTAATAATAATCCTACTACTTCAGAGACTTTATTTGAACCTTCTACTAATGAAAACATTGGTCATGAGGAAGACAAAAATCAATCGTCTGATCTTGAAGAAAATCAGATTTCACTAAAAAATAATACTGAAAATCAGCATTCCTGCCAATCTGTGCGGAGGTCGTCCCGAGTTCGACAATTCCCTAGTAAATATAAGGATTTTGTGACTAAATACTGAAAAAACTGCAGTTTGGGTTCATATGTTATTTGTAAATAAAATGATTCTTATGTGATTGTAAAAAAAAAAAAAAAAAAAAAAAAATTTGTCTATAATTAATTACCCCTTACTTGAATACTTTAGGACGGGGAAAATGTTATGATTTAATTTGTTGTTAAGAGTTATCCCCCTTGGGATTGACATTCATAATAAAAGCGCCCTCTGTTTCATTTTCCCGCTCGATCCTTTCAAGAGCGTACGTGTATTTTACAGTTAATAAAACCTTTCTAAAAGGCAATTCTTTACTTAATGATACTATTCACTTCACTAATCAAGTAGGTTTATTTTATGATAAGGCAATCAACTTTTACGAGTAATCGCCGAAGAACAGCTGTCTTGTCTGCCATTTTGAAAGCAATCTAAAAAACAAAGGAAAATAACTCAACAAAAAAAAAACAAAGGAAGATAACTGAACAATAATTAAAACGTTCGAAATTTATGTTGAATTCTGATTAATCGCTTAAAAATGATTTTATTTCTAAAAATAAAACTTAATCGATTTATGTAATGTCTGGAATATGATATGACAAGAACCATATAAACTTTTAAAAAAATGAGTTAACATTGCCCTTTGTAACAGAAAAAAACGTACACCAAATTTCTGTCAAAAAGAGTTAACAAAAGGCGTGTTGTCGCTTGTAATTTTTCTCGTTCTAATCTTTTTTTTACATCTTTCTTAATGTCTTCAGATATTTTCCGTCTGTATTATTTCTCCTTTTTTTATTTCTTTTTCCTGCCTTAAGCTACAATCATTCATTTACTGTTTTTTTTACATGCGTTTTCTGTGTGTGTGTGTGTGTTTCTTTGTGGCCTTTTCGTCTTGCATAACATAACATCCAGTTTCCTCTTCATGAATTTCTTCTGAATCCCTTGCTTTAGATCAATAAAGATTTCCTTGCAGGAAATGCTGGTCACAGTAACCTGTTTAAACAATGTTGCAATGTTGTCTCTTCTTTCCACTTGTTGTCTGCCATCTTCCTTTCGATATGCACCTAGTTGTCCGGATTTTTTTTTTCTTTTTAATAAATACGGTCGCGATTTTCTTGTCTTCGCTATTTAATTGTCTTCTGAGAAAACTCAGCAACAACCGTAGCTTCCATCGTTCTTTTAATTGCTAGCCATTAGTGTAAGCAGTCATAAATATAGCTTTATTTTCTCATCTGAAGAAATGTCCATGCTAGGCGATTTGTTCACGCAGGATGCAGTAACAGCTGGGTTCATTTTAACAAGAATATGATTGGCTGGTGTTAGCTATAAATACGGACGAATATAGCAGTCTGGGAGAGACGTCAAAAACACGCTGATAGCCTAAAGCTTAAGCATGTTAGCAGCTACGAATATGAACACCCGTTCATTAAGGCAGCTTACTTTATTATATTACACGATTACTGCTATTATGTAAAAATAATTTTGTAAAATCAACTGTTGTTTTTTTTTTTTTGATAAGACAGGGGCGAATGCTTTTATTTAGATACAAATTAAACCATGATAATAGACTTTTGCATTTTAAACTTTAATTCAAGACATTATATGTAATAATAACTTTATAATATCAACAGTAGATTCTCTACTGTGCAATGTAGACAAGAATGTATTGTGGACTAAGTCACTGCGGGGGGTATATGAAGCTTCCTCCTGGAAGACTGTGGAGGGTGGAAGTCCCTAACTAGAACATGCAGTGAATCGACTTGATTAAACAATTGTCGATTTCACCGATTTTGATGACAATAAAGTATGGGAAGGTGAACATTTGTGTATCCTCATTCAATCAGGATAACATCGGTTTTCACCGCTAGTATATATATATATATATATATATATATATATATATATATATATATATATATATATATATATAAAAGTGAACATGTCTGTGTGTCTGTCTGTCTGTGTGTCTGTGTACATTTCCCTACGCAATAACTCTATCAATTTTTAGTCTATGGACTCGAAATTTGATATACGGGGTACTGAGATTTGGGAAAGTCTGTGTGATCGGTTTTCGGCCAGAAATTTGGCTGTTAAGGGGGCAAAGTGCAACAATTTGACCTTTAAGAACTCTACCAACCTCCTCCGACAATTTTGGGTCTAAACACTTGAAATTTTAGATATCGGTTCGTTGGACATGGATCTAACTTAACAACCTGATTGGAGCCCAAAATAATAAATTTTAAGGGGTCATAATAGGCGTAAAATTTAAAAAAAATTGACCTTTTTTTTTTTTTTTTTGCTCAGCATACACCTCCAAACACCCGGGCAACACCGGGCCGAAATGCTAGTATATATATATATATATATATATATATATATATATATATATATATATATATATATATATATATGTGTGTGTGTGTGTGTGTGTGTGTGTGTGTGTGTGTGTGTGTGTGCTAGCGGGGGTACCTGGCGTTTTCCGGGTGCGGAGAAGTGGAGGGAGGGGGAATCAAAACAACAGTTCAAAACAACAGTTCATCCCAGGTGGAGAGAGGTGTTAAAAAAAGTGATAGTAGCAGGGAGGGGGAGGAACCAAAACAGCAGTAGGCAGCCCGCGCGGAGAGGTGTTCAATTTATGAACTTTTTTTATAAATATAAAAAGATGTTAAGTTGTTTTTGTACTGTAATTGCTTGAGATATTACCTCCTGTGAATTTTTGATTAAAGAAAATAATCATTTTTATATCAAATACTTAATTTAAAGCAAACTTAGTCAAAAAAAGTTTTATTTGAAGTTTTATCATTTTCAGCGACTTGACTGAAATTCAAATGTATTTTTTTCATTTCAACGAAGAAATCATCTTTGCTAAGTTTACGATTTCGTTTTTTCTATGACCAATTATAAAGTTTAATTGAAGTACCGTAATATTCCAGTTTTATATTGTAGGAATAAGGGATATATTTTTTAAATATACAGACACACGAAATTTTCCAATTTTATAAATAAATTTCTTTCCAGTTAACGAAAACAACATTAAGAAATTTTGGACGTGTTTTTTTTTTTTTTTTAAATCACGTAAATTTTGAAAAAAAAAAAACACGTAAATTTTCAAGTTTTATAAAGTTCTTTACAGTTAATGAAAAAAAGTTAAAAAAATACGTCTGGAGTTTGAACCTACAGACCACGTCATGCAAAAAAAAAACAAAAAAAAAACAAAAACAAAATAAAACAGGCTATCAACTTACCCACAGTAGAATTTTCACGGCTAGTTCTTTTATCATTGTTGTTAAGCGACGACATGGAAAAATATCTTTACTAATAATAGATAAATAAAAATAACGGTTTCGATTATCGATTATCGGTAATTATCGGGGGTATTCTGAGAAAAAAACTTAACAGATCACTCCTAGACTTATACACTAAAGTTCTGTTAATTTTAAAGAAAATCTGTTCAGCCGTTTCAGAGTCTATAAGGAACGAAATCATACACACAAAGTTGCATATGTATAATTTATATATATATATATATATATATATATATATATATAATACAAAGCTGAACGTCCGTCCGTCCGTCCGTCCGTGTGTGTGTGTGTGTGTGTGTGTGTGTGTGTCTGGTCACGAATAGGCTTCTATATGGTTGACTATTTTAAAAAACTGATTACATATAATAATAGAAGATGTATCGGGGATCAGGAATGGGTATGAACGATGGTTCATAAAAATTGTGCGGTCTGCGTTCGCGACTGGCCCCCAAAGTATGGAAATAAAAATGAAAAAAAAAAGCGTTTTCAAGGGTTTTTGATATAGCTGTACATAAGAATACTTTGATAAGTATGTTTCAACTTAAATAGGGATGGTATAATAAAATTGTGGGGTCTGCGTTCGCGCCTGTACTCCATGAAAATATGGCACAAACTTTAACAAAGACTTTTCATATCTATTTGCGTAAGTATACTTTGATAATTATGATTCAGTTTGAAGAAATATGGTATAATAAAATTATGGGGTGTTCGTTCGCGCCTGACCTCCATAGAATGTAAATATGTCACAAATTTCAACAAGGTTTCTTAAAAGGGGTTACGGTTCACAATAACACCTTCACTTTAATCTTAATTCACGTTAGCTTTTATTTATTTTTTTTTCAGTTGAATTATATTGTGTCGAATAAATTCACCTCAGAAATTCACGTTCTTATTAAAGTGAAGGCCAAAAAAAATGTCGGAACTTGAGAAAATTCTCGACACAAATTTTGCATAACTCTGTTTGTTTTCTTCTCCACTTGCACGTACCACTCTTTCGAAAATAGATAAATAGATAAATAATAAAAAACAAGAACGTTACTTGTTATTGTGTCAAAAGAAGGAAAAAATCCTGCTCACGCGATTACGTGTCTTTTTAAAAAAAAATTACATAACCTTTTTATTTTTATTTATATATCTGTTTAAGCATTTTTTGTCAGTGTACTAGAAGGAATTCAGTTGATTACAACCCTTTCTGCGTGTTCTTTACATTACAATAGTACAACCCTGAATCCGACGGCGCAATACTACACCGTTCAATACTGTAAAACTGAAACGAAGCTATTCTGCTTCAAAAGAGGGCCATTTTCTTATCCATATTTATATCGATTCTTTGCTTTAAAAAACTAAAATAATTACGTTTTTACTTATTAACATCCCATTTTGCTGTTTCGGATTATTTTACTAAAGGAAGTAAAGCATCATTATTTTTCAAAACTGTTTTTGTTTCTTTGTTTTTCGATATTTCATCAATATTATTTAGTAAGAGTGTTTAGCAGAAATCCAACAAACGACTACACGAAAAAATAAATATACAAGAAATAAATGTTAACATAGTCAATAAAAGTTCAGTTCATGTTTTTTTTTGTTTTGAAATAGTTTTTAATGCTCTTTACTTGAAATGATTTCAGCGAACCGAAATTAAAACGAAATTTGAGGCGATAACTACTTAAATATATTTTTATATAAACTACACATGCCATAATCGAATATTCCTCAAGCACAAAATAACGGAAAACATTAAAATATGTTTATAAATATTGCTTACGTTGACGGAACTCTCTTAAATTGCTAACACAGAATGCTCAGGTGCCCCTCCTTCAAATTGAAAACGGGGCTCTCGATTTCAAAGTCGCTACCATTTGGATTTTTTTTAAACAGGTTCGTGAATTAAAAAAAAAATTTACAAACTACTTAAAAATACAAACTAATGAACTTTTCTACCATAAAAATAACTTTTATTGACTATGGTAAAATTTATTTCTTGTATATTTATATTATTACGTATATAACATTTCCTCTTTGTAAGGAAATATCATTTTGTTAGTCACTCTTGGCTACGAATGGAAACAAAGTTGATATAAAAAATATATTTTCGCGAAAATTATCTTTACTTTCATCATATTTTGCTCAGGGTAAAATTTTTGGGTATCAAAACCTATCTCTTTACAACTCCTCCTTTTCATGACCTATCATACTGTCATCAATCACAGTCCATTTTCTGTAGGCTGTTTTTGAACCCAGTCAATAACGGGTACTTCTGCTAGTATATATATATATATATATATATATATATATATATATATATATACTCATACACCGACAAACAATCACACACACATGCGTAACGAAGCCACTGACACATATGTATCAACAGCGACGTGAGATGTATGCAAATGACCACGCTGTGGCACAAGGTGATGTACTAGCAGAAGAAGAGGAAGGAGAAAAAGAAAAAGGAGAGAAAAAAGTATGTAGCAGAAAGAGATACTTATAAGCACGCGTCGACACGGCAGAATTTGTTTTAACCATGTGGCGGCATGACAGAAACTGTTAAACAAGATGGTAGACTTATTTATCCTCCGAAATTTAAACAAGATTTTCAGACGACTTTATACAATGGAACGAACTAAAGACATAACACATAGACTAAGAAACTGTAAACTACCCTCGAGGATAAAAGCGAGAATAGAACTATATTCTGTTTGATTGGAAAATACGTGTCAGGCGGCTTTGTGTAGAAACGACTGGTAATAAATGCCTTTTTGTTTCAACCGGAAAAAAAAACTTGTGTTAAATTTCTTTTCTTTGTTTCCTTACGAGACTTTCGTACACACCGTTGGATCTGTGTTAAAATGTAACATCACACACACACACACACACACACACACACACACACACACACACACACACACACACACACACACACACACATATATATATATATATATATATACTGATGAATTGTTTGATCAATCCATACTATTCAACGAAACACCGGTATGACCATACAACAAATAAAATAATATGAATATTATTTAAATATATTTATGGTATTGAAATTGTTTACAAATTATATTTATATGTTGTTTTTGTAGAATATGATTTTTCAATTATATTTCACTTTTTGTGTATACTAATCCTTTTATGTTTAGTAACTCAATGTATGTTAAATATAAAAACAGAGCATATATTAAAGAATAACATAATATTTTTTGATGCAACACAGCTCCTGTAGCATGTTAAAATTTCGGGACATTTGTTACAGATCCGTTTTGTTATGCAGAAGTAAACGGTCATTATTATGTCAATACCGTCTTTTTTTAGGCATATATTTTTCAGAAAAATTAGAAATTCTTTGCTTAAATAGAAATATCATGCGGCAAGCAGAAATAAGGTTAATAGAAGACTCAACATCGTGTGTTTGTTATGGCAGCATTTATCCACCTACACGAAAAGATAACCATCTCTCTCATCAGAACAAATACATGGTGTTGACTCTTCTATAAACCTTTTTTATTCTTGCAGCATTATATTGTCATGCATTATTTTATTAGCAAAGAATTTCTAATTTTTCTGAAGAGTATATGTACAAAAAGAGACGGTATTAACATAATAACAGCTTTTTCTGCATAATGAAACGGATCTGTAAAAAATGTACAAAAATTTTATCATGCTGGGGGAGCTGTTTTGCATAAAAATAAATATTTGAATCTTCGAATGTAACTTTATTTTTATTCTTATCTCTCTCTCTCTCTCTCTCTCTCTCTCTCTATATATATATATATATATATATATATATATATATATATATATATATATATATATATAAGTGAGCATGTGTGTGAAGACACTTCTCAACCTCTGTACTCGACGAATTTTTTATCTGCAGACTTGAAATTTGGTATATAGAGTATTCGGATATGTGGAAATCTTTTTAATCCAGTTTTATCCGGGAGAAAGGGCTGCTAAGTGGTCATAACTGAAAAATTGGTATGTGGAGGTCATTGGATTTTTAACTGTGTCAACTGTTTCATGAATGCGCATGCGTGAATGCTTCATATGACAGATTATTTATGCTATAAATAAGTAAGTTTGAACACAATATTTAAACTCGTATCAAGCTGTTCTAGTGGTTATCGTATTTGACTCACTGTCTTTAAATTTTGCTTGCGATCTCAGCTCGATTGCATTTTTTGTTTTTGACTTACAAGAAGGGAACTGTTTAGAAAAAAAAAACATAATGCTCGCATGCACATGTCTCAGTTGCTGTATGAATTAAAATATAATATTTATGCGTATATTACGACTGGGCAACGCCAGACGGCCTGCTAGTATGTATATATAATTCAGTTTTCATACAGTAATTGATTTTGAAGCAAATCTTTGCACTTTCTAACTTAAGATTGATTATTGTTACTATAAAAGAAAGATAATAGTTGTTTGATTCTAGTTTAATTTCTCTGAGAAATAGAATTTAATTTTCTAAGTGTGAGTTCTTTATAATTATACTTAGGATGGGTGTCTTCATTCAATTAATGCTTTTATTTAAACGGGGATTCGTTTCTTCTTTTGCGTTTGATCTTTACTACAAGTTTTAAATCATTCGGCATCACTTCTTCAATCAACGAAGATGAAAAATCGTGAGATGAAAAGTCACTTTTTTCTTCTATTTCTTACTATTTTGCTTTGTTTGCTTTGCTGGCTCGCTATCGGTTCGCACATTTCGCTACTTAAAATACTTGAAACATTAATTTTTACAAAGTAAGCAGTAAGTAATCCATAACCTATTTGTTCAACACGAAATATTTCTCGTTTATTCTTATAGATAAACAATTTAGAAATTTTGATACAAATCTGTTTATCTTGAAAAGGAAAAAGAAGGAGGAGGTCAGTTTTCCTTTTC
The DNA here is from genome assembly GCF_053919585.1 of Euprymna scolopes. Taxonomy (NCBI): domain Eukaryota; kingdom Metazoa; phylum Mollusca; class Cephalopoda; order Sepiida; family Sepiolidae; genus Euprymna; species Euprymna scolopes. The sequence continues at coordinate 32,171,991 of NC_136494.1, read as the reverse complement.
ATTTGCAATTTAGAAATAGATCGCAACTTCCTAGAAATAAAGTAAGTCCCTCTAAAGAAAGTCACATCTGAAGACAAATGTTAAATATTTGTCCATGAAATTAAATGAGACTGCAAAACAGAATGTTAGTTACTTATATTTTCTCTGCCGTTCTCCCCTGAATCAGGACTGTATCCTAATCGTCCATGTCCCTGACGGTAGAGATCAAGCATTCTCCTCAGACGCTATCACCCAAGTACATGTGCGTGGTGATTTTAACATCCATCATAGTAATTGGCTTTGCTCCTTGAGTTACACAGTTGCAGCTAGACTTTGTCCTTATAGTTTCTTTATAGCTCATTCCCTTATGCAGATAGTCATGTCCCTAACCCACCTTCCAAATCGTGAGGATCAGCAAGTTTAATTTTAAGATCTATTCCTAACCACACTACCCTGGGATTGTGTGACAAACGTCCATAGTCCACTAAGAAACAACAATCACCTTGTGATATCAGTAAACATCACACTTAATCTCAACCTCAATTTGAAGAGTTGTTGCTCAAAGCAACACGGTACTATAAAAAAGCTGACTGTGAAGCCAGCAGGGCACACATCAGAAATGTCTCATGGATCAATATCTTTTCTCTTCCTGGTGAATAGTGTGCTAATGAGACAAGCGAATGGTGTAAAGCAAGGATTGTAGTATTGTAGCAATCCCCACTCTCCCCAAATTAAATTGTGCCATTGCACAAAGTCAGCATGCATTCTGTTGGTTCATCCGTCATAAGTCAAGTGCAAATAGGTAAAAATATATAGATGTTAGAAATCATATTAAGAGTGAAACAACCAAAGCTAAAAGAAGGTATACTAAAGTAGGCAGAAAATGCATGGAGTCACAAAAGATTGGAACTCGTGATATTTGGAAAATTTATAACAATGTAGTAAATGAAGGATAATCAGTAATTCCTCCACTATCCAACGACCAGGAGGTCGCTGGTATGATAAGCAAGAAGACTGAACTGCTTACCCAGCGATTTACCTCCAACTCCACCTTATATCCCAGCAAAAACTTTCCCCCCAAATGTCCCTATGCAGACTGAAACCATGCTTAATGATCTCTAAATCATCACTGTTCATGTCTATGACATCATAAAAAAAAAACATAGACACCGCCAAGGCGCGTGGGCCTGATCTTATCCCTATTATACTAATAAAAAAATGCTCAACTAAACTTGCCCTTGTAGTTTCCAAACTCTACAACAAATGCTGAATCTTGATTCCCTGATGGCTCGAAATTTGCCTCTATGGTACCCGTGTATAAGAGTTTTAGAGAAAGAACTGATCCACTCAACTATTGTCCCAATTGTCTGCTCTCCCTCTTTACTAAAATCTTTGGGTCATTAATCAATCAAGCTCTAGTCCATCACCTCGCAAAAGCTAACCTCCTCTCTGACCGACCAGATTTAGGCAATACAGTTCTACTGGATATATTTTAATGGTCATCTCTGACCACATATACAATGCCCTGGATAAGACGCGAAGCCACGGCTCTAGTCAAAACCTTTGACAAAGTCTGCCATAAAAATTAAATCATACAGAATGGTAAATATAATCATATCCGTCTTAGACAAGATGAAAATTTAAGTTGTCTTTGACAGACGAGCATCCAAGAAGCATAATATTAATGCAGTCTAGTCATTACCTCTATTATTCCTGATATTCATAAACGTCATCACATTTAAGATGAGTATATGTGTTGATGATATAATGCTCTATAATAGACATAAAGGAAAAACGAATGTACACATATCTAAGACGATGGGAAAATCCTTAGAAACTGACATCTAGTCTATAGTTAAATGAGACCGTAATTGATTGGTAACATTTAATGCTACTAAGACTAAACTGCTTTCCTTTAGCAATTATAAGTAGCCTTCTCTACTACCGATAGCCATGACTAAAACTAGGGCTATGATAACAGAATATTCTTTCCATTTTTTTACTCTCGATTACATATCCGACACAGTTAGACACAGTAATTCACTCAATATAAAAGCATATAAGATATCAATGGATACACACTTGACAGTCAAAACAATGAAAAGAATATGCTGTTGTCTTAGCCATACTAATAATACACTACCTGAGAGATTATTCTTCAAACTCCACAACAATATTCACAGGCAATAAAGACTGGAACAAATATATTGAGGACCTTGCCAAGGCTGCTGCAAAGAAGATAGATTCTTTCTACTGTGCTAGAAAATTACTCGCACCTGAGAGTACCCTGTACTTCTACAAAGCCATCATTCGCGCATGCATGGAGTACTATTTTCACATCTGAGCTGGTGCATCCACTACTAGTCTCTCTTGAATAGGGGGACAAAAAGGAATCCTCAATCTAATATATTCTGCACTGCCAACTAAGCTACAACCCCTGTCCCATCTCTGCAATGTTTCATCCCTGTTTCTATTTACAAGTATTTCAATGGAATTTGCCCTGATGAACTCATCACACTTGTACCCCTTCGATGCACATATCCCCAACAAACTGGTTTAACAACAAAATCCCAACCGTTCACTGTAGAAGTCACTAGATGCCGAGAAACCTTCTACCTCAATAGCTTCTTCCCTTAGACTACTAGACTTTGGAATTCCCTCCCTGTTACCCGCATCTCTGATTGTACTGACATGTAGAAGTTATAAATGTAATGTAAACCGAAATCTCATTCATTTCCTTTTAATATGGTTCCAAATAGTAGCTCCTTACATCCAAGTAGCAATACACCTTGTTTGGAATGAACATGACTAAAGAAAACATCAAATCAAAACAATCATTGAATTACAAAAATGCAATAACAAATAATAGATCATTAATAAAATGTTCTTTTTAAAAGCCAGTATGCAAATCAGTTAACTTCTAGACTTATATTGCATATCTATCTATCTATCTATCTATCTATCTATCTATATATATACATATATATATATATACATATATATATATATATACATATATATATATATATATATATATATATATATATATATAGTCATCTACATACAGTAATTTTTCGCTGTATCACAGCTTATCACTGCAACTAGACCAGCACTTTTCCCTAGTCAAGGATTGAACCTACAAATATCGTATTGATAGTTTGCAGTTCTAATCTCCATCCCATGTGATCGGTGCTCGGTATATATAGTATATAAAAAGGATTGGTGTGTCTATTATATTAAGTTGAATTAACTTGAAATCTGGCGTTTTTCCTTTATCGTTGGACAAACGGATCAAAAACTGTTACTCCTTACTTTCACTTCAAAAAAAAAAAAAAAAGAAGATCTATTAGTATACATAGCAAATAATCTGTGTAATAAAGGAACAATCCTACTGAACTATGATTTTAAAATGGAATATCTCCCATCGAAAAAAATCTATCACGTGGATGGATTTACCAGACTGGTTCTGAAACATAGAAAACCATTAGATTCTGTGACCGCTTTTCTACGAACTGATGGGAGAATAAAAATGTTTCTGCTTACGAAATAAAAAGTGAAGCTATAAGTGATGACTTTATTAATCCAACGAAATGAAAATCTCAAAGAAGGACAAACTGATCTCAAGGAGAGTCACTATTTCAGAAGTTTTACAGAAGGAGTTTTATGTCAGAGATAAATAAAATAGAAAGTCTTATGCGTCGTTATGTTTATTAGCCTAAAATAGACCAGAGCATTGAGAACACAGTAAATACATGCAAAGCCTGTGCCTTGGCGACAAAACATTATTAAATGTTTAAACATAGCCCATGGCCCAACGGTGCTAATATTTTATCATAGTAGAGAGTTTTTCAGAATTGCTTTGTCAATACAATGAAAAAATTCCTAAAAAAAGCTGGCGTCATACCCACGTGAAAGGCCTTACAGCAGTTTTCACAAATGTATAGAATAACGCCAAATGCTAACATATTACCTTCATTGCTGAATCTTTTGTAACATATATATAAATAACTAGCTGTTATTTTGTAAATTTTTGTGATAATCGAGAACTCTGCTGGGATACTTTCCCACTAAATTCACACACACACACACACACACACATACACACACATACACACACGCATATATATATATATATATATATATATATATACTTCAGAATAAAATTATCTAACAATCAATCAACTGGTATGGAAACCTGTGATTATAACTCTTACAAATTATTATTGGCAATAATATTCTATAAGTACTATCCCATCTAAATAAAAATTGCTCGATACACAAGACAGAGCAAATAAATCAAATTTTAGTCATTCAATAGATTTTAAAATTTATAACGCGAAATGTTTGAATTTCAAATCAAAAGATTTTTATTATTCTATGTAAGACAAAGAATGCATTTGAAATCTTCTAACTCTTATCCTTAGGATTTTGATGTCTACCATCTCTTCTGAGATGGTAGATGATTTTTTAACAGAATGAAAAGTAGTCTGTCTGCAGCATATATAACAGAGTTAATTCATTTTTCCCTCCAAATAACTCAAAATATAGCCATTAAGAACTAAATCTCTGGCAACAAAAGTAAGTACATCCCTTACGAAAAGTTGTCAATATTAACATACAACATGTCAACTCTCAATATTTTGTGTGGCCACCATCATTATCCAAAACTGCCTTTACTTTCGTGGGCATGGACTTTACCAGAACTTCCCATGTAGTCACTGGAGTGCTCTTATACTCTTCAATTACGACATTGCAGAGTTGGTGAATATTTGAGACTTTGTGCACCTCCACCTTCTGCTCCCCAAAGATATTCTATTGAGTTCAAGTCTGGAGCCATGCTTGGCCAGTCCATCATCTTTACCCTCAGCCTCTTCAGTAAAGCAGTGGTTGTCTTGGATGTGTGCTTTGGATCATTGTCATGCTGGAACACTGTTCTGTGACCCAGTTTCTGGAGGGAGAGGATCATGCTCTGCTGCAGTATTTGACAGTACATGTTGGAGTTCATGTTTCCCTCAATAAAATGTAACTCTCCAATACCTGCAGCACTCATGCAGCCGCAGACCATGACATCCCCACCACCATGCTTGACTGTAGGCATGATACACTTATCTTTGTACTCCTCACCTGGTTGCCACCACACATGCTTAAGGCCATCAGAGCCAAACAAATTAAATTTTATCTCATCAAACCATAGAACATGGTTCGAGTATTCTATGGGATATGTTGGCATGTCTTCAGCAAAAAAATCATTTATTCAGTGTTGCCCCATGGAGAAATATACTTAAATATTTGAAGAAATGTGAGGGGTGCACTCACTTTTGAGATACACTTTTGAGATACACTGTATATATTATGTGAAACTTATTGAAGGCACATCGTTCTACCCCCTTATATATATATATATATATATATATATATATATATATATATATATATATATATATATATATATATATATATATATATATATATATATATAATGAAAAAAGAATTACAATTAAGTTTACCAAGATAATCCAAGATGGTAAATCTAAGGTATATTATAAATATTAAAGAGTTAATATTTATAAAGTAATCTCAACCAGATGTAAAAGCTCGATAAAACCAATTAGGAAATAGAGATTATAATAATAATCAACAAATTAATATTAATTTTAGACCTCGAGCTGTTAATAAAGCACATATATCGGCGCTACTTCAACATAAATAACGAAAAGAATATCAAACTGCTCTTCTTTTAACAGCCAAAATTCTAATAATAACTAAGGAACTTCTCTTACCACTTTAATTTAAAAAAATTAATTCTTACAATACCTCCTTCACAATTAAATGAACTATCCTAGAAAAGGTTAAGTCTTATACTCCAGACTCTAAGTCATGTCACCTCAGCACAACCGAAGCTATAACTATAATTACTCCCCCTCAAAGTAGTAATATAATAACTCTAAAAACGAACTGATCTCCTATTGCAAACATAAGTTCAAATTTAAATATGGTAAATTTGAAATTACATAGCTATCAAATTAACCCTCCAGATATATATATTTTCCTCTAATATTATAGTTTTTTCTACATACTTTCTTAGCATTTTATAACTTTGTAATTTTAATTGTAATTCGTTATTTCTCCTTTGTTTGGCCGGTTTTACATCTGTAATCTCCGTTTTAGTGTATAGCTATTTCTATAAATTAAATATATCCATCTACCTACACATTTATATTCTGTATGTTTGTTTACTTATATTTTACTATGTGCATTTACATACACACTTATTTGCCTTATTCTGGAACTTTTAGATACCGGCCATTTTTTTTCCCCCTTTAACTCTTTATTTATTTATTTACTCATTTATTTACTTATATGTGTGTGTATGTTTTATATATATATATATATATATGTGTATGTATACATATGTAATTGTATGTATTCATATATATGTATGCATATATATGCATGTGGATATGTATATATATGTATGTATTTAACTTATCATTCCTCACAATTTAAAATCTCTCAATCTCTACGCACAATTAATCTTTCTTTTAATAATATTATTTGAACTCATTCCCTTTTTTCCATTTGTGAATTATTTCACGGAATTTTGCCTTTGGATTACTTTGAACCAT
>NC_136494.1:32132886-32160386 GCF_053919585.1 Euprymna scolopes | reverse complement strand
CTCAGTCCGTTACATCCAAAGTAGCTGAGCAGCAGCTTGGTTCCCACCAGTTTTGGCAAATAGCAAATAGGATCCTGAACAGAAGCGTGCATTCTATCCCAACCATCATCAATAGACCTGAGGTCATCTCGACAGCATCAGACAAAGCCAAACTATTTGCCAAGAACTTTGCAGCTAATTCTACCCTATGGGACCAAGGCAATCAACTCCCCGTATTTCCTCCTGTAACAAACAACACACTATGTAACATACAAATATCTGTGCGTAATGTCGCTAAGCTAATCAAGAACCTTGATTCCAGTAAATCAACTGGCCCTGACAGCATTCCAATTATAGTGTTGAAAAAGCTTCAACCAGAACTTGCCCCCATACTTAGAAAACTGTTAAAGCGTTGTCTTAAGGAGAATTGCTTCCCAACACCCTAGAAAACCTCATCAGTATGACCTGTATTTAAGAATTCAGGTTACAGGTCATCTCCCTCTCAGTACAGATCAATAAGTCTCTTGTGTGGCATGAGTAAGTTGCTGGAATCCATATTAAATAAAGAAGTAGTCAACCACCTCGGAAGAAATAACCTATTTATTGACATGCAATATGGTTTCAGTTCTGCTAGATCTACAGCAGATGTGCTAACGGTTATATCTCATAGGATTAGTGAATCACTCGACAAAACTTCCTTTCTAGAGCAATTGCTTTTGACATATCAAAGGCTTTGATAAGGTATGGCATAAAGGCCTACTTTACAAGATTTGCAGCTACGGTATAACTGAATATGTTTTCTCAATTATTAAATCATTTCGCTCTGATAGGCTCATAAGAGTAGTGGTTGATGGTCAGAAATCAGAAGCCCACAGTATTAATGCTGGCATCCCTCAAGGGTCCATCCTAGGCCCAACCCTCTTCCTGATCTACATCAATGATCTCCCAAAGCACATACTTAAATCATTTGTTGACATCTATGCAGATAACACGACCATCTACGGCAACACATCAAAGGCCGTAAATAAAAAAGTTCTCTCTGATTCTCTCTCCTCTGATCTTGAGCGCATGGTACAATGAGGAAGAGGTGGCTGGTTACTTTTAATCCATCTAAAACCAAGCTTCTATCTTTGCATCATCAACGCTCTGATCCCCATCTGGCATCAATTGAAATGGATGGCTCCCGTCTTGGGGAGGTTCCATGTTTTGACAAGCTTCTGCGATTGACCTTTACTCCTGATCTGAAATGGAGCACGTACATCAAATCTGCTGCCAAGGTCGCTGGAAAAATGGTGGGATCCTTCTACTGCTCCAGTACATATCTCACTGCTGATGCTATTCTCTATCTATATAAAAGCCAAGTACGTCCATGGATGGAGTACTGCTGACATATCTGGGCAGGAGCTGCTAAAAACAGCCTATCCTTCCTTGTTTCCTTGACAGAGTACAAAATAGACTTTGTAGCCTAGTGGGGGATCACCTTTTCTCTTCCCTGCAACCTCTCTCCCACAGAAGGGACATTGCGAGCTTGTCATTATTTTATCATTATTTCCATGGGAAGTTCTCATCTGAGCTCCAATCTCTGGTCCCCCCTCGCCAATCTTTCACAAAAAACACCCATCTAGCTGAAATCACTGTCCATAATTTCTCCCACTCTTTATCTGTTCCTAAATCAAAACGTAGATTCCATGAACAAAGCTTCTTGCTTAGAAGGCCACGCTTGTGGAACTCTCTACCGTTTGCCTGCTTCCTACCTGACTACAACTTGGATGTCTTCAAGTCCAACATAAACAAGTTCCTGATGAACTGCCCCCTTAAGTAAAATACTTTATCAGCTCTCCATTACTAGCGATTACTACGATATTGTCCCATTGATTACTGCAGATGCAATTACCCTTATCCCTGAGTGGCTTCCGGGCCTTGATAAGTGGTGACTTCCATGTAAAAAAAAAAAAAATGAAACTACTACCAGATATTAAAACACCCCAAATACCATAACCCGGATGGTAAGAAGCCAGCCATAATCATGATTGCTAAACTTGGATTTTTTTAGTTAAGCACAATACCAGGTCCATCCGTGTATTTTGCTTTTATCTAAGTCATATATTTACGTTGATCTTTCATCAGCGTTGTAAAAGTTTATAGGCACTGGAAGCCATGACACCAACGCCATAACTTAAGCAGAATGTACCCTTAACCTTGTTGATATTTTTATGTTGTGTTGTTCGATATGTGTTTGTTTGCATATCAATGAGGCTTCACCCACAAAAAGACGTTACAAAAAAGAACAAAGTCAAGTGTAGTTGAGTACTTGGAACCGAATTTAGAATGTCATACGAACGTTGACAAAAATCAGTGTTTTGTTAAACTGCCTATTCCGACATGAACTATAAGGTCGATGCAGCCGCGACGGAACAGGGATTTGTAAAAATTAGAAGCCTCAAGAAATAGAAATATTAAATGATTCGCGTCGAACTTTGACAATTGAAAGCGTCGAGAAATGGAAAGATGGAAATGTGGTTCAAGTCAGATTTTTCAAATCCTTGTTGTAATGATTACGATTCAACTGCCTTTTTTGTTGTTTGAGAAGCTAGTAAACTCTTGCAATGCTTGATAAGCCAGTAAAGTTTTGCAGTGTTTTCAAAGCTAGAAAAGTCTAGCAATGTTTTAGAAGCTACTAAAGTCTAGCAGTGTTTTAGAAGCTAGTAAAGTCTAGTAGTGTTTTAGACGCTAGTAAAGTCTAGCAGTGTTTGAGAAGCTAGTAAAATCTAGTGATTATTGAGAAGGTAGTAAAGTCTAGCTATGTTTGAGAAGCTAGTAAAGTCTAGCTATATTTGAGAAGCTAGTAAAGTCTAGCTATGTTTGAAGAGCTAGTAAAGTCTAGCAGTGTTTGAGAAGCTAGTAAAGTCTAGCAGTATCTGAGAAGCTGGTAAAGTCTAACAGTGTTTGAGAAGCTACTAAAGTCTAGCGGTTATTGAGAAGCTAGTAAAGTCTAGCAGTGTTTTAGAAGCTAGTAAAGTCTAGCAGTGTTTGAGAAGCTAGTAAAGTCTTGCAGTGTTTCAGAAGCTAGTAAAGTCTAGCAGTGTTTGAGAAGCTAGTAAAGTCTAGCATTGTTTGAGAAGCTAGTAAAATCTAGCAGTGTTTTAGAAGCTAGTAAAATCTAGCTGTGTTTGAGAAGCTACTAAAGTCTAGCGGTTATTGAGAAGCTAGTAAAGTCTAGCAGTGTTTTAGAAGCTAGTAAAGCCTAGCAGTGTTTGAGAAGCTAGCAAAATCTAGCGGTTATTGAGAAGCTAGTAGAGTCTAGTTAAGTTTGAGAAGCTATTAAAGTCTAGCTGTGTTTAAGAAGCTACTAAAGCCTAGCGGTTATTGTGAAGCTAGTAAAGTCTAGCTACGTTTGAGAAGCTAGTAAGGTCTAGCAGTGTTTTAGAAGGTAGTAAAGTCTAGCTATGATTGAGAAGCTAGTAAAGTCTAACAGTGTTTGAGAAGCTAGTAAGTCTAGCATTGTTTGAGAATTTAGTAAAATCTAGCAATGAATGTCGGAATTTAAAATGATTTACGAACGTTGATAATAATACTTTTTTTTAAACTATATATGAAGTTGTAATAATTTTATTGCATCTTTTTAATCTCGTTTCCTTAACAAATATTTTAGTGTAAGATTTTAACTTCCAAATTATATTTTCCATATTTCTAAAAGTCTTGTAGGTCGATTGCCATTTTTCTGGTGTATTTCGTTGGCTTTTTTAGGATTTTTAATTCGAGAGCTTCAGTTCATTTTTTGTTAATCTTTCCACTTCGTTTCATTCAGCAAATCACACTCTTAAAAGTTTGCTTTTCTAATTACTCAAATGAGCAAAAGTTTTTCAAAAGATAAGGGCGATAGTGCTAAGTATGATTATGCCATCAGTATATGCTAGGTTTCCAAACAATTGATTTAGTGTCTGCTGAAAAAAAAACAACTTAACGGTAATTGTAAATTTTACTCTTCCACTTATTTTTGTATAAACATTTATTATTACTACGGCTATGACAACAGCATATTCCTTTCCTTGTTTTGATTCTCAGGTATATATCCATTGATATCTTATGTTTTTATGTAGAGTGATGTGGTTCTCGGTTGATTAATTGTGTCTAACTGTGTCAGATATATACTCGAGAGTCAAAACAATGAAAAGAATATGCTATTGTCATAGCTCTAATTATTACCTACACAAACTCGTGTTTCATGCTAATGCAAGCTTTAGCATAGGAAATGATAATTACTGCCGAATATATATATATATATATATATATATATATATATATATATATATATATATATACTAGGATTTTCAGAATGTGAGAGATTGTATATCATAAATTCCAAAGTCTAGACTTTACTAGCTTCTCAAACACTGCTAGACTTTATTAGCTCTTCAAACACTGCTAAACTTTACTAGCTTCTCAAACATAGCTAGACTTTACTAGCTTTTCAATAACCACTAGATTTTACTAGCTTCTCAAACAGACCTCTTGTGAGCTGCGACGTTGTTTGGCTGTGGAATTTATTATATATATACATATATATGGGGAAATATGTTTATTTAATTATATAGCATGAGTGCAAAACAGGACAGTGGATTCCCAGCAAGAAAGAGAAAAAGCAACACAAATCAGATGACGAAGTAAGATGTGTCGCCCTCTTGTGATAAAGAATGGCATTGTCAGAATTAAAGGGCGATAATTAAGTTTACCTTAATGTTAAAAGTTTGTGTTCGCGTATTCGCTTGCATCTGGAACTCAGTTCCCATAGTGATGTGTGAGGGTCACCATACAGCAGGTAGATGGAGCTTCTTAGTCGTGGTGAAGGAAACTGATGATAAAACAAAAACGGATAAAAAGAGTCCGTTAGCCGTGTAAAGTAATCTCCTAATGATCATGTCACAAACAAAACATCCTCTTTAAGTCAGCACAGAAGAAGTAAAACTTAGAAAACTGTCATGAATATGTTCATGTCATTATGCAGTCTTGTATAACCGAAGATTGTGAAACATACAAAAAACGATGATCAACCATTCGAAATATTTAATAGCAGTCAAGTGAAACGGATAGCTGTTTCTGTGTACTATCGGTGGTTGGAAAGGAGAAAACCCGTGGACGATTGTAAAAATAAAAAAAAAATAAAAAAAAAAAAAAAACTTTGAAGAGAGTGACATATCATTTTTGTGCCTGATTAAAACATTTGGAAATCATAGCTGCTTAGTGTTTCTTGGATACACTGAAGACCTTGAGATCTGAGCTAGAGAATTATGATGGGATCTGCAAGTGTTCTGGCGGTATGTGAACAATTAAAGTTATAAAAAAAGGTGCTACCATATTTCAGGCAATGCAGACCTTGGTGTGAGAGATAAGTGTCTATGATATGATGTGAGAGATAAGTGACTATGATATGATGTGAGAGATAAGTGACTATGAATAAACAAAGATCTTCAATAGTCATCATTAGGGCTATAACAAATGCACATATATATATATATATATATATATAGACGACAAAAAAACTGTAATAACTAAGGCTAGGACAACAGTATATTCTTTTCCTTGTTTTGATTCTCAGGTATATATCCATTGATATCTTATATGTTTTTATGTAGAGTGATGTGGTTCTTGGTTGAGTAACTGTGTCTAACTGTGTCGGATATATACTCGAGAGTAAAAACAATGAAAAGAATATACTGTTGTCCTAACCCTAGTCATCATACAAGATATGCAAATTGTAGTTTGATATGCATTGATTTGCATATCAATAAAGCTTTGTCCCACCTCCACTCTCCCCCCAAAATATGTTATGAAACATCCAAAGTCGAGCGGGCAGGGGAATCGAATTCTGCAGGTCGGACCGTAAAAACTAATGAGAACTACTCTTTTTTTTTTAATTACATCAGCGAATGAATTCCCCTTGTTTTTCCACAAGTACAAACTACTCACTGCTAAACAACAATAACTAGTCTACAGTCTGCTTTAAAGCTTATGCGCCATGAAAATCAAGCTTCCTTAAATTGTTATAGTCTTTGGGTGAGTTTCTCATGAAGGCTATGTTATAATGGCTCACTTCTTCTAAAAGAGCTTCAGAGTCAAATAGCTATATTGAGCTGCTGTCAAGCGATTGGTGGAAAATATGGTGATAAAAAGTCATAACTCTGACAGCAGAATTCAGGTCTGTCACACCTCCTGGGAAAACCCAGAAGTGGCTGTTTGAGAATTTCCACAACTTCATCAGTCATAAAATCTGCTCATTCCAACCCAGCTGATTGCAACTCAACGGACTATTATGTGTGGAGAGCAGTTGAGAAAAACTTCAACCGCTGCAAAACCAGGAGGTAACAGTGGCTAAATAGTTAACATAAACTGACAATTTGGGTTATCAAGTTCGAATCCAGTTTGTTCCACAGAAATACTTTCATTTACAATGGAACCTTCAGCTGGTTCCTCCTGTAAATGCCCGATGTCTTTCTAGAAAGAATTCTAACTAGAAGGATTACTGGGATTGCGAATACCAACAATAAATCATTTGATTTATTCGAAATGAATGAATGAATGATGCTGAGCAACAAAGCGACAACTTGCAAAATTTAAAAAAAAAGCTGATTGCCAGGATCAAATTAGTGTGATCCAAGTTCAGCTCGAGCTCGGGTGCCATGATTGAGGCTCAGAGTGTTTTTTATTTTTGAATGAAATGTATTCAAAACAAGATCATCTAAGAGATTCACTTTGAATGATGGGAACATATCAATTATTGGCCAAGATATGACGTCTTGTCCTTCCATTCCATAATGTTCCAAATTTGTCTCAAACATCTTCTGCATTTATTACTTGTAGACATAGTTTCTTATAATATTGTGTTGAAGGTTCTTCAATCTTAGATTATGAATTTTCTTCAGATAATTGTCCTTTCATCTTTCCTGATGCTGTGATTTCCTCTTTCAGATTTTCGAATCTTCTTTTCCTTCCTGACCGAAGTCTAATGGCGGACAGTATTGTTATGAAGTTTCCGTTTAAACCTAAGTCACATTCATCCATTCAGCAGCAAATAAAATTTGTAGCATAGTATACAATATTCTTCGATCATGATAAAAACTTTCTAGCCATAGTCTTCTTCTGTTAACATGTCATAAGTTTTTATTATTTAGATTATTCAGACTACTGTTCTCACCTTGAATCTTTCAGTTGACATAACACTCTAGCTTCTTCAGATGCATCTTGTCAAACTCTGGAATCTTACTGTCAAATTTGGGAGTATGCCTATATTTTCTAACGGAAGCCTGTATTTACTCTACAACGGTAGATTGCACTCATTTCGACAGCCATGGATGGTAGAAATTTTTTAAAGTGTATTCTTATTATTGCCCACACTGAGTATTTGTTGTAGACCCGTGCTAGGGGTCACAAATGAAAGAAACCACAAGTAGTGTAAAGTGTATAAATATAATATCTATTTATCATAAAGAATACAGGAGTCACTAAAGTGGTATGAGAGGAACGTATTCGTAGCATGCGGTTAAACATGGTATGAATGTCTCCATCTAGTCTCTGAAGCCACTGGTATTCATAGAACTGGATGATTCCACTTAGTTCTCAAATAAGGGTGATTTGTATTCCACAACAGTATTGAACCTTCAACCTCCAAAAGACTGTCACTTAGAACTGATTATTACTTAATAAATGATGAAGATACCGACATCAAGGACCTAGAAGAGCAGGAACTATAAATTGCCTTGACATAAAATCAGAATGATTGAATTCAGCATGTCCAGATGAGAGAAAAAATTAGCTGTGTATATATACACAGACTAAGGAAAATTTGTAAAGTAGAGATTATAAATAAGGTTACTGCCATCAATTAACTAGCCATACCTGTGATCTCATACAGCTTTGATCTGCCAAAAAATGACTAAACCGAAGAAATGTTGACACTACCAAATAACATGCAGAAATCAGTGTCTGTCTAGGCTGTATCTGCTCAGACGAGCGGGAGGTATGGGTCTCTCAGAGATTGACCATCAACATCGTAGCACTATCATGAGCTCCCAGAATTCAAGCTTCAAAATGGTATCACGTCATCATAAAACAAGGCCCAGTAGAATAACCTTTATCATTAAACTGGCCAAACATGTTAGACACGACTGTCTTACAAATGAAACAGTATCAGAAAACAAGCCTGCAACATAAATAGCTTAAAAGAGTCAGAAAAATACACAAAAATCTTCGATTGCAAAAATATGGAAGATTGGGCCAACCAACAGCATGCCAATATTTTCTGGATGATAAGGAAGTCACTATAGACTGGCTAAAAAAGGGATGGCTCCATTGTGATTAGAAGATTTTGATGGTTGCCTAAGATCAGAAGTTGCTGACCAATGCGTTTAAGAAGAAAAACGGTCTCAGCAATAATAGGAAGTACAGGTTCTACTGCATAGAAGTAGAGAGTGTCAGCAACCTGAAATTCAGTTGAAAAGTTTTGTTGGGGACAGTTACTATAGAATGTGACACACTGGAGTGTGTAAATACCGTCATTGGACCATCTGTAAAAGTTGAATATCGAATGTAGCAGCAAGGCCTGGAAACATATACAACCAAGAACAGTTTGAAATAGATCATACACCATCGACTATTACTACGCAATTCCTACGACTTCATACCAAGAAAACGGAGCTGTGAAACCTGACACAGTTATATGGGACAAAACGGAGAAAGAAAGCAACCTTAGTAGAATTACTGCACTCCGTGATACTTGGTTAAACAGAGCTGAGAAGGAAAAGATAATGAAATACAAAATTTATGTACGACATGAAAAGAAACAGGATCTTCAGATCATTCCAGTAATTATAGCAGCAACCGAACCCACGAAAATGAATTTCAAAAACTACTTGGGAAATATACCCGGTGAACCAAGTGCAAAAGAGATACAAACAATTGCACTTGAATGTATGGTTAGAATCTTAAAAATATCTCCCAGCTGGAATGTATGAGATAGGAGATAAATGTCTTGCATCTGATAGGGTGCCCCATCCCCAGCCAGAACAAAATGATAAGAAAACGTGAAAAAATAAATTAGATTCTTCTTCAGTTTTTTGTCAGTAAAACCTTTTCGAACTTGCTAGCAAGAATTTAATCAATTTTGTTGCCCTCATTTGTCTGAGAACTTCCTTTTTGAAAAGCAAATTTAACTTTTTTTCTAAGATAATTATCTCCACTCCTTTTCTGACAATTTCAAAGAATTACAGTTTTTTTTTCTTTTTTATTCGATAATGAGAAGCTATTTTTAAAAAATCTATTTCCAAACACTTTTCTGAGATTTAAAAGCAAATCTTCCTGGAATTTTCCAAAACCATTTTAGGAACATTGTTTTCCCGCTGATATTGCTATTTCAACTTTTTGCTACAACTTTTATTCAATTTATCGTTTCAATTAACCATTTCTGCAAGATATTTTCTATTGGCTTTCTGCCTCTTTGCAAACTACAACATAGTCGTCTTCAAGGCCAATATCTCAATCCGTTCTTTTAAATAAAAATTTTTTTCGATCTTATTCATCATTTGCTTGTCATAATGTGATGTTTTCAGTCATGAGCTATTAACAAACTAAATAAAGTCCTTTTATACATATGCGCGAGAGGTGTTAAAACGAGGCCTTTTTATATGCAGGTGTTCATATAAGGTCTTTTTAGTCTCTTCACTGTTGCTTGTTATTATTTGCATTTTATGAGTGGCCCCTTCGCTGTGTTTCTTCAAGATTTTATTTGAGAGAATTTAATTACTGAGAGAGAGAGAGAGAGAGAGAGAGAGAGAGAGAGAGAGAGAGATATACTACTGTTATCTTAGATGATTGCTTACTTCTTAAAATTACTTTCTAAGAAAATGAGTGACTCACAGACGGACAGACATCGGTAACATTCAGCTTAGATTATCAGTTTCTACATTATTTGGAGGTATCTCTTTTTCGTGTTTCTAACGGAGAGATTGAACTAAACTTGTTTCTCTCTCACTCGAAAGCGTGACTCATTCAGTATATTCTCATATCGTTCAACTATATTTTGTCTATGACGTTTGACCTCTTCACCCTGTTTTGTCATCCATCTTTTGTTCAACCCCAAGAAACGGTTCTGTTTTACAGGTCTGGGTTATTCTGATATGAACTAAGAGTGACCCTCGTCAAAATTCATACT
Source organism: Euprymna scolopes (assembly GCF_053919585.1). Lineage (NCBI taxonomy): Eukaryota > Metazoa > Mollusca > Cephalopoda > Sepiida > Sepiolidae > Euprymna > Euprymna scolopes. Next base: position 32,150,203 of record NC_136494.1, on the reverse strand, counting down.
AGCTTACTCAATCACAATTTACTGGCGTAGGGTACCTACTATGTAACAATTATTCACAGGAAAATGATCAATATTACAAAAATAAAGTTACTGCAGCTTCGTCTTTTCTTTGGTGCTGATTCGAGCCAAAGGCAAGAACATTTGTTTTCGACATTTTTTTATTTTATTTATATTCATCCTAAATTGTCACTTAAATCATGTTTACAGGAACCCTCTATATAGGGAGTTGTGCGGTGAGGTGTTCACATTGAACCTAAATTTATGCATGTTAATACAGTCAGGGAAGCTGGATGCAGAGAGGGAATTCCAAAGTGTTCGAAGAAGAAACTATTGCTATTGCTGCTTGTCGGGTCAGTCAAGGATATTCATGTCAAGAAAGCACCACTGCTACAAGTTCGTCAGAGCACATTTCATTAAAATACTTTTCAAACAATCACAGGAATGCAACTCTGTGGCAACAGGACAGTGATTGGAACATGGTTAGCAGTGTGGAACCTATTAGATTGGAGACTTTTTTAGATCCTGTCCAGTAGAGAAAGACTAGTGGTTGATGCACTAACCCGGGTAGTAATATTTTAAATATGAGCAAATAGTAGCTTTATAGAGATATAAGATATTGTAAGCTGTGAGTATTTTGATTAGAATTGGAGAAAAAATGAAAGCTTTATTTTTCTTCCCTCTGTGTCTATTTCATTGGTATAGATGACGTCAGAACATTCCACTACGCATTATCTTGAGCTTTATTTTTTGTTCTCATATTCCTATCTCTTAATATATAACATAAAGTCAGAAATACATTTCCAATAATTTTTTTTATTACATTTTCACCCCAAACAAGGTGCACAGTGCCACTTTAATGTGGGCGACTACAATTAAGGAAATGAGTTGCAGGGATACTATTTTAGAATTTGAGTGGCAAGATGTCTGTTCACATTACAATGAAACATTTGCATGTCTGAACAGTTGGAGAAGCATGAACCCGGAAGGGAATTCCAAAGTAGTTCTAGCGAAGAAACTATTAGAGTAGAAGGCTTTCTAACATCTATTGATCTCTATTGTGTAGAGGTGGGACTTTACTGCTTGTTAGGTTTGTCAGGGTTTTTTTACGTCGAGGGGGTACAAGGGCTTGTAGTTCGTTGGAGCATCCAATATTAAAATACTTGTAAAACAGGAAGAGGGATGCAATATTTCATCGATGGGACAGAGGTTGAAGCTTAGATGACAGTTCAGGACCTATTAGGATGGCGACTGTCTTTGAACCCTGTCCAGGAGTGAGAGACTAGTAGCAGACGCACTAACCAAAATGTGACAACAATACTTCATACATGGGTGAATGGTAGCCTTATAGAGATACAGGATACTCTCAGGCATAAGTAACTTTCTAACATGGTAGAAAGAGCCCACCTTTCTTGCAGCAGCCACAGCAATGCCGCCAATGTATATATGTTATGTGTCATGCATCAAAGAGATAGGGAGGAGAAATATATTTAATCAATAAATATGTTTTCATAATGCTTATATTTTTTAGAACAGCTACAAAAATCAGTTTTTTTCACAGAAAAGCAATAACATGCAACAAATATGAGTTTATTACCACTTCTATGAAAATAGTGTCTATTGCCTTTTAAACATAGAACTGATCCAAAGCAGATAAATTAATAAGTACTAATAAATATTCAGAAAGTAATATTGTGCTACATAGTTCAATACAAATAATAAAATTATATTTTTTGAGACAATCTTTAATTTACGTCTTCATTTCTGCACCTCTTGGCAGACAATGTTTTTTTTACCCTGTTGTTTTCGAATATTTACTTTTTTATGTATCGTTTCCTTGTCTTCTTTCTTCAGTAAAACGAACCCTAACCGTTGCATATTAAAAATACTATCAGTTCTTTTCTCCCACTATTACAACAATGATCATATGTCATAATGATATTCAAAAACGAGGCTATATCAAAGGGAAGTCACTTTCATATTCTTGTCCAGGGTTTCGAGATTGCCTTTTTAAAAGTCAAAGCTAATGATTTTGGCTTTTTTAAAGCAGTTTCTCCTTCCAAAATTGCATTTGGCCTTTTAAAAATCGTAACGTACGGAATAACTAAGGAAGAAACAAGCAGAATATCATATAGATAAAATATAAAAGGTTTTATATGTGAAGGAGTTTACACATGCTTATTTAACACTGCTATTTTTCTTCATCGTCAGCATTTCGGTTATGGCTTGCTATCGAAATAAGCTTCTTTTCATGAAAAAAGAGGACACAAGGAGACGCTCGCTGAGTTTTCCTCTAGGTTTTATTTGGAGAGAATATACGTGTCAACAGGAGAGAGAGAGAGAGAGTAATGTTCCCTTAGTTTATTATATACTTCTTAACTTTCTAACTTACTGAAATTAGTGACACGCGCAGACAGAGGCATTGAGTTTACATTCGCCTTAAATTACAAGTTTTCTACATTATTAGCAGTTTCTCATTCACGCGGCTTCCACAGAGAGGTTGATTGGAAAACCTTTGTTTCTCTCAGGTCGAAAAACGTGACGTCATTCGTCAATGTCCGCCTTTGTTTTGTCTACCGTTTGACCGGTTTTCTCTTGCCTCAACTTCATGTCATCCATTGTTCATTTAGTTCTGATTCTGTTTTATAGATATGGGCTATCATGCACTCAATGTGATCCATGCCAAAATTGATACTAACTAACTTAATTGAAACTGACGCAGGGTCCTTAATATATAACAGCTCATATAAACATAAACAAAACTTTGCTGCAGAACTGATTTATATGTACAATATAAGGGAATTATTTTGTTTATTTATAATACATTACCTAGCACAACCGAGGTGGAATTCTCTATCTCAAATCCACCATGGCGGAGGTTGCTTGTTCTTTACTGGCTGAAGTATGATTTTCCCATCCTTTGCCTTTTCATACTTTGAGAAGAGATTAGTTTATTGCTAATTGGACATAGAATGCTGGCTCTTCAAATTCTTTTTCCTGGCCTTGATTCTCATCTGCCTACTATTGGAGTTTTTTTTTTATATACCAAGTCAATGATATGCCCTTGATAACCAGTCTGTCAGAGTGATAAGGACCTAAAGTTGGGACACAGTAGAGAGAGTAATGTTCCCTTCGTTTATTATATACTTCTTAACTTTCTAACTTACTGAAATTAGTAACACGCACAGACAGAGGCCTTGAGTTTAGATTCGCCTTAAATTACAAGTTTTCTACATTACACTGTCAGAGTGATAAGGACCTAAAGTTGGGACCAAGGAAGGAAAACATGAAATATGGATTAGGTGTAACAAAGATATATTAAAAAAAGGTTACAAGGATAGGATAATGGGTAAGCAGAGCTTACTATCCGGTGTTATCCAATGTGGATAGTAGTACTTGCTGCACACTACTAGTACTTCTGCTGATTTTACGGTATTATGAGAATGTTATCTCACATTGGAATATAGTACTGGAAGAGTTTATAATGCAGATATGTTTCAGTCTCATAACACTTCCTACCAAGAGTTTTCTTTTTGGGTGTGTGTAAGCAATTGTTTCCAATACTTTAAATAATCTTAAATATTCCGTAGGTGTCGAATTGCTAGTGGTTCACTGATGTTAGCAACGGCATATTATTTTGTATGTAATCGTTGATGTAGTAATGCCAGCTTAATTTCTCGTTCAACATTGCTGTGTGATTAAACGGGTCCTCTGTTGCTACTGATTAGGTTAGGACGAGATTCTCAATGAAATTCACGAATCTTTCTGTCGCTATTAATGTGGGACTGGGCAGGCATTAAGGTGTCAGTATGAGTGCATTTCTTGAATCCTTCTGTTGCCACTGATGTGGACTCAAATTTGAGACCATGGAATGAAAACACGAAACACAGATTAGGTGTAAGAAAGATATATTTAAAAAAAATTAAATTACAAGGATAAGATGAATGGTAAGCAGAGCTTCATATCTGGTAGTATCCGATATGCGTAGTCATACACACTGTGCACTACTAGTACGTCTGCTGTTTCTATGGTATTACGATACTGCTTCGTTGAGAGTGTTATCTCATATCGTAATATAGTACTGGAAGAGTCCACAATGCAAGTAAGTTTCGGTCGCACAACACAGAGTATGGATCATTTTGGAGTACGTGATGACTAGCACTAGGACAACAGCATATTCTTTTCATTGTTTTGACTGTCGCTTGTGTATCCGTTGATATATTATGTTTTCAGATGGAGTGATGTGGTTCTCAGTTGATTAACTATGTCTAACTGTGTCGGATATATACTCGAGAGTCACACTAATAAAAAGAATATTCTGTTGTCATAGCCCTAGTGAGGACCTTACATCTGCCAGGCTCAAATATGGTTTTGTGAAGTTCTAGGAGGTTCACTCTCCTAAGCTTTTTTCTCTTTTCTTTTTTTTCAGAAAGGATTAATTTATTGCAAACCACCTGAGATTCTTCTACTGACGGGGTTGTTCAGGCAAGTTTTGACGCCAAGAATGCACACACACCTCTTATGTGGTGACTTTTCCATCCTTACCTTCCAACCTAGTGTCATATTTTTCCGAGGTGGAATGTGTTAAATTAAATATATGTTCAGAGCAAAGATATCGGTTGTCACTTACCTTTTAAATTTTGTTTTCTTGCTTTTTTTCTTCTGTTTTGTTTTTTTCAAAAAGGACCGTTTCTTTTTTTTTTCTCCTGCTTGTATGGTAACTTGTTCATCCTGCTCCCTTGAAGGGTGGGGGGGCTTTGGTCGTGGGCACCAGAATTATACATCTGTTGTGTTAGTAAATAAAATAAATAAATAGCCGAATTGCTAATCGAGATTTGTTTACAACTTTGGCGTATCTCCACAATAGGAGTAAACACAAAACAATGTCTTGCACTTTTAAAATAATACGGACAGGAATGAAATGATTTGAAAATGTTTATTTTCTCGTGACAACACTTGACAGCATATAGGGGTTGCGAGATGAGGTATATGTGCAAAATGACAGAGAGATAATGTGTTTGCTTGTCCTGCCCGTGGTTACCACTCTCTTCTTCTCTTGTCTTTGTCTGCTGTCTCTATTTTATTGGCACAAATGACATCAGAACATTCCACCATGCATTGTCTTGAAATGTCAGTCAGTCCTGAAGACCTAATCTTCAGGAATTTTACGCCCCCCATTTTGACTTCTTTGATGTCATTCCCGGAGCACTGATATCCTGGATCTGACCGACCTTCCTTTGATGTCATCTTCGAAATCCCAGAGGTAGCCGACTGTTCCCTCTTTCACTTGCAGCTCAACACCCCTCTATAACATCTTGTCTTGCAATATAACAACTCTATTCCTTTAGGATAGTTTTTTAAAGTGATTTCCCTTGCTTGTTATTGATGTTGTTGATTATTCGTTGATACAACAAAAGCGGCTGTGGACAATCGGGTGTGCGTCCATAACTAGATTTATGTAATGAGTAAACTTAAAAAAGGGAGGTAAACACTTATATTGAAATTATTCATCGCCCTCTCAAACAATCTTAAAAATTGCATGGACTCTGTTGCCTTCGGTGCTGAGGAAAAACCTAATAGTCATGTGTGCGTAGGATTTATACCATATATTATAATAAAGTCATATTCCTGTCTGCTTGTTTGTTCACAATTTAGTTAATATATACAAAAAGTACATTGTATTTCGTAGTTTGTCTTATTCCGTCGGTTATTGACACAACTGAGCTGGAGCTCCACTGCACCCAGGCTGTCCACTTCATACAGAGGGCCAGTCCACTATACGATTGAGGTTAAGACTAGTGTAGCTTGCTGTTGGTAGCTGGTCAGATATCTGTTCCAGTCAGATGTTCAGTTGTTTTTTGAAAGTGTCGAGGGACACTCTCCTTATATTTCTTATTGCGGCTGGAATACATTTGAACGTTCTTGTACCACTGTTGGTGAAGCTGTGATGAATGAGGGACTTGATCCTCTGTGTAGTCCCAGGTGTGGTTTTTATATAGCCGAGCCTTCCTCGCTATTAGTGGGTTATTTCTACTATTGTTGTGTTTGGTACCCTTCCTTCCAAGATTTTCCATATATACATGATAATATATCGTTTTTTCGTCAACGTTGTAATGAATACAGTTGCAGCTCCTTCAGCCTCTCCCAGTAATTCATTTGGTCTACTCCACATATTTTGCTGGTGAATGTTCTTTGGGGTGCTTCTATTTTGCAGATTTCTGTTACTTTTTGTGGGGACCACAGCTGACAGCAGTATTCAAGCCTTGGAAGGACAAGGGATTTCCATATTGTGGGCATGCATTTCCTATTCATATTCCTGAAGGTTCTCAGTATCCATCTTGTTAGCTGTGTTGTGACCGCCGTAGTGTGGTCAATATGTTGTGTGAAGGTGGCATCTTTGCTCATATAAACCCCTAGATCCTTTGATGTTATTTCTTGTTGGCCACACTAGTATCCAGATTTTTCCTTGAGAAAGTCTTTATTACCGTATTGTAGTAGTTCGAATTTGTCCCTGCTTAGAGATATATTGTTGTCATTAGCCCATTTTATAATTTTGTTGAGGTCTTTTTGTAAAAGCTTTGGGTCCTGTGATGTGATGGTCTTTTTCATGATTTGTGTGTCGTCAGCAAAATACGTTGCTATGCCTATTTCAGATCTCTATTAATGTCAGTAACCATTATAAGAAACAATAGAGGACCTAATACTGAACCTTGTGGTATACCACTGATGACCTTACTTACCTCTGATAGGCTTCCTCGAATGATTACTTTTTGTATCCTGTCCACAAATTCCGAGTGAGCGAATTTTATGCAAATAGATTTTAATTCTGAAAACATACCCTTATATACTTATATTTCTGCATGATTATTCAAAAGGAATCAATTTTCAAGAGGTTATCTCATTTGCATATTATATTAAGAAAATCGGTTTTAATAATTAGCTCTAACTTTTTTATGGATATAAGTAATAGATATGTTTACAGTATTATATTTAGAAATATTATATAAAGATAATTTATTTAATTTATTTTTAACTAAATTTATTTTTAATTACTAATATAGTCAACATCAGCAGTGTTTGAGTTATTTCCCTTTAAGCTATGAGATTTTATTTCTCTGTTTGAATTTCATAGATGAAGATGACTATGTGTTATGCTTCCAAAAATTCAAAATATGGTCAACATTCAGGAAAATCGTAATAACTTAGAATATTCCCTGCATCATAAACCCTCCATATGTTTTTTTTGTTTTGTTTTTTACTGGAAACGCTGGGTATGTCCAGCTAAATTTATATAAATGAATTATATTTTTATTTTTCATTTCTATTTTAAGAATCTATGTTGGAAAGTTTCGAATATTTTTATTGGGTTTTCTAAACGAGTCTTATGAACATTAATTTTGTTTTTAAAATAATTTTTTTTTAATAAATACAGTGTTTTTTGAGTGAAAGGCTCGAGAACATATGATTATACGATAAAATATATATATCTATAAAAGTGAAAGTGTCTGTGTGTGTGTGTGTGTGTCTGTGTGTGTGTCTGTGTACATTTCCCTACGCAATAACTCTGTTAAATTTTAGTCTACAGATTCGAAATTTGATATACAGGGTATTGAGATTTGGGAAAATCGATATGATCAGTTTTTGGCCAGGAATTTGGCGATTAAGGGGTCAAACCTCAACGATTTGACCTTTGAGAACTCTACCAAACTCCACCGACAATTTTGGGTCTACACACTTGAAATTTTAGATATAGGTTCCTTGGACATGGATCTAACTTAATAACTTGATTTGAGCCCAAAATAATAAATTTTAAGGAGTTAATAGCGGTCAAAGTTAAAACAAATTGACCGCTTTTTTTTTTTTTTTTTTTTTTGCTCAGCATACACTTCCAAATACCCGGGCAACGCCGGGCACCCATGCTAGTATATAAATACAACAAACAAAAAACAAACATTCTAATGGAAAAGATCATTTGTTGATTTACTGTACAAAAATTATTGACGTCTTCTATTAAAAGAAAAACAAACTTTTTTTTTTCCATATATCTGTTCATCTTATTCAGATGCTATTACGCTTTTAATCCAAACGTCTTCCATTACATCCAATAAAAGGCTCTCAAATGATTGTTCATTGCAAATCCACTTAGGCATATTCGTGTATGTAAAAGTTCATTTTTCTTTTTTTTTTACTTGCATTAATCTGAGCAATTATCTTACTGTTAACAACATTAGTGTATGAATATCATTTTTCTTGAAATAAATTTTCGTTTACCAGTTTTCTTTAAGAATTGCTTTTAACGGTTTCTATCAATCTGATTATCAGCATTCAAACCAAGAAATATATTTGACGATATACACCGAAGATAACGTATTTTTGTCATTTCAATTATTTATAGATCGACCTTGACAACAAAACTGCTTTTAAACAACAAAAATTAATACAAATAACTTTTAAAAATAGCAAAAACAAACACAAAAAAAAAATACTCAAAATAACTCTACTACAACAAAAGTACTAATTCACTTTTTCTAACGAAAACTACTGTTATCACCTTTATAAAAACAAATATATTAAAACTAGCAGGACCTGTGAAAATTCCACGGGGGACTCATTCATATGTAATATATTGATGTTGTCATTCTGTAGATGTTCAGTGTAAATGGAGACGTTCTGATATTATTGTAGCTTTTTTGTTAAAACTGTGAAAGCATTTATCTTAGCTAGCAGGGACGCCCGGCGCAGCCTGATCGTAAAGTATACTTAAATATGATATTTTAATTCTTACAGATTTCGTATATATATAGAGTTTATGTTCTGTGAATTTTTAAAGTTGCTATTTGAAAAATAAAAAAATATATAACCATATAACTTGAGATCCTTCAGCCATAATCGAAACCGAAACCAAAACTTATGAACAATTCTTGATAAATTATTTATATAAAAAAAAGAAGATTACTGGAGTGCCAGCAGCTATAATTGAAACCGAAACCAAAACTTATGAAGAATTCTTGGTAAAATTATTTATAAAAAAAATAAATGACTTGAGTGCCATCAGCTATAATCGAAACTAAAATCAAAACTTATGAAGAATTCTTGGTAAAATCATTTATTACAAGAAATTGAAGTCCACGACAATTAAACGACAGTCACTCGGATGTAAGTGTGACACACAAAATAAATAAATAATACACACGCTATCCTAATAATATATAGATAACCCTTTAGACCTCAAACTACTAAAACGGCTCTTTATAACAAAAAACAAATAATAATAATAAAATCGCTTTTTACAAAAGTGAAAAGTACTAAGACCAATCTTTAAAAATGTTAAAACCATATTTTGCAACAACAACATAAACTGAGGTCACTCTTTACAATTTGATATACAGGGTACTGAGATTTGGGAAAATCGATGTGATTGTTTTTTAGCCAGAAATTTGGCGATTAAGGGGTCAAACCTCAACGATTTGACCTTTGAGAACTCTACCAAACTCCTCCGACATTTTTGGGTCTACACACTTGGAATTTTAGATATAGGTTTCTTGGACATGGATCTAAGTTAATACCTTGAGTTGAGCCCAAAACAATAAATTTTAAGGGGTTATAATAGGGGTCAAAGTTAAAACAAATTGACCGTTTTTTTTTTTTTTTTTTGCTCAACATACACCTCCAAATACCCGGGCAACGCCGGGCACCCATGCTAGTATATAAATACAACAAACAAAAAATAAACAAACATTCTAATGGAAAAAATCATTTGTTGATTTATTGTACAAGTATTTTGTTTTTTAAATGGTAATACTAAAATACCGTTTTACACTAACAAAAATACTAAAATCACGCTTTTACAACAAAACATATTAAATCACCTTTACAAAAAAAATGCTAAACCCATTCGTTACAACCAGAACTTCTTTCACCTTTTATAAGAACAAAAATACAAAGATAATTCTTTACAACAACAAATATATTAAAAACGCTATTTACAACAACATACTAAAATAAGATTTTGATCATTCTAAAATCACCTCCCACAGCAAAAATAGCAATAAAAGTCTTTATAAAACAAAAATACTAAATTCACTCTTTACATCGACAACAAATCTTTACAACAATAAAAAAATCTAAAAAGAATACCTTTTAAAACAACAAAAACACTTTCACTTGTAGTTGTTTTTTTTTTTAGGTAATTTGCATATTTCTGCTGAGGTAAAAGAGTGATGTTAGTAATTTTAATATTGAGAAGAATGATTTTTAGTTTTTGTTGTAAAGAGTTATTTAAGTATTTTGGTTTTTAAATGGTAATTTTAATGCATTTCTTGTAGTAAAAAAGTTATTTCAAAGGCGTGAAATGACGTCTTACAAAACAAGACTATTAAAATCTTGCTTTACAACAACAACAACAACAACAACAACAACAAAAATCACTTTTTAAAACAACAAAAATATTCAATAACCCTTTTCAACAAAATCTACAAATCGTCTTTCTCAACATCCAAATTACTAAAATCACTCTTTTACCACAAAAGAAATATGCAAATGACCCTTTACAAGAAAAACAACTAAAAGAGAAACAGAAAAAGAAATCCATCGAAAAAACTGAAACATTTACAAAATTAATTTGATTTAAAACAAGTTCTTTTCAAGAAATGAGTTTACACAAAGTAAAAAAAAAAAAAAAAGTTCAAACGAAAAAAAAAAAAATAAATAAAATGATTTATTTACTAAAATTTTCACGCTTCATCGGATTGTTTTGAACCAATTGATGATGCGGTTGCCATTTTTTTTTTTTTTCAAACACTTCATGAAAAACGGTTCAAGGGGAAATGGAAGTTAATGAAAATAATGAAAGGCGCTTTACCCGCAGGAGACAAGGTCAGCCCAAAAAAAACATGCACAAGAATTAAAAAAAACAAAATTGAAAATTGGCAAATTCTTTCGTAATTGGATGCTGGAATCATCAGTGCAGAAATACCAAAGATGATTAACTGTTGCCATTATTTAATTAAAAAGATAAAAAGGGAAACGGGCAGAGGAAATAAACAATTTATCAACCATTAATTCTGTTGTCGTCAGATTTATGGTGATACTCCTCTTAATTTCCACCTTAAATATTTGTGCAAGTCTTTAAAATTATGAACAGCCGTTATGAAAGCCTTTTCAGTTTAAAGTGTTAATCAAATTATTAGGATTTTATTGTGTGTGTGAGTCGCATTAGTTTTTAGTTGAAAAGAAAAAAACCGTATGAAGTGTTTCTTCTATAAAGACATTAAAGAATCAAATAGATATCGTTATTATTTAAATGAATAAATGCGTTTTCTTTATAATTTATTATGCCTTTACTTACATCTTACTTCAGCAAGGCCTCCGAAATCAAGTGACCCCCTTCCTGGGGCGAAAACTTGATTTCTATGTGATCAACATGCACGGAAGAGTTCAAAATTTTATATCAATATCTTAGACAGGCCTACCTACCTCGAAAATGAGCTGGTTCAAGAGTTATAAAAAGCCGGCACCTTTACTCTTGATCTAAAATGGAATATATGCATCAAATCTGTTGCCAAGGTCGCTGGAAAAAGGATGGGATCCTTCTATCAATCCAGTATATATCTACCTGATGATGCAATTCTCTACCTATATAAGAGCCAGGTACGTCCAAGGATGGAGTATTGCTGTCACATCTGGGTAGGAGCTGCTAGGAAGAACTTGTCCTGCCTTGACAGAGTTCAGAATAGACTTTGTAGTCTAGTGGAGGATGCCCTTTTCTCTTCCCTGCAACTTCTTTCTCACAGAAGAGACATTGTGAGCCTGTCTTTGTTTTATCGTTATTTTCATGGCAAATGCTCGTCTGAGCTCCAATCTATGGTCCCCTTCGCCAAACATTCACAAGAAACACTGGTTTGGCTGTAAACACTATCAATAATTTCCCCCACTCTTTATCTGTGCCTAAACCTAAACATAGATTCCATGAACAACACTTCTTTCTTAGAACTGCACACCTGTGGAACTCTCTTCCGTTTACCTGCTTTCAAGCTGACTACAATATGGCCGTCTTCAAGTCCAATGTAAACAAGTTCTTGATGAGCCGTTTCCCTTAAGTAATCCAATTTATCAAATTTACACTTCTAACGATTGCTATGATATTGTCCTTTTGACCAATGTACACTCTTTAACCCTTATCCTCGAGTGGCCTCTGAGCCTTGATAAGTGGTGATTCCTTTGTAAAAAAAAATAACAAAAAGTCATTCAAAAGTGACTGCCAAAGTTGCTTTAGTATCGTGTCGTTTCGACGGAGTAATTTGGGATCGTGTCAGGTCGTTTCAATGGAGTTGTTCGGGATCGTGTTAGATCAGTTTGATGGAAGTGTTTAGGATCATATTGGCAGAGTTGTTCATATTTGTGTCGGGTTATATCAGCGAAATTGTTCGAGACCCTGCCAGATCGTATGGACAGAATTGCTTGGGACGGATGTGTTTGGTGCTGTGTTGGGTAGTATCGACGATATTTCCCATGTTGAGTCATGTAAACGAAAGCGTTTATTGACCAATTGACTTGATGGTTGTCACAGTCGTACTGCCGCATGTGATAACAATTTTTTCCATCTCCTTGTTAAGCCACACTATATCAGATACATAGATGCCCAAGTGTTCAATCAAGATTCTTATCTACGTCTCAAACTCTGAACTAGAAAAGCAGTGAAGTATATTTACTTAATTTTCCTCTTTCCAATTGCTCACTTAATTATGTTATAGTTGAGCATTATGGTCGTTTGTAAATTTTGCTAGATTCCAATACAAGGATCCATCTGGTCGGGTAGAGTATCTAGGTGAGTATTGTTACATAACGTATCATCACTAGGAAAAGCTGCACAATTTTTTGTATGAACCAGTGTATAGACGTATCGAAGGGGATCTTATTCTGGCTTTGAATACTATACAATTTAGAATATTTTGTCAGGGTTTACTTGTAATGTGGAGCTTCTTCATGTTCTGAAAAACCTTATCAATGCCTCCTTTCAGTCCTAAGAGACAATGGATACCCTCATAAGGGTAACTGCTCACGTAATTGTGAGAAAATGTTTGCACAATCCCCATACAAACCTCTCCTGAATCGGCACTGCTTGGGTTCAGTGGCAAGAAGAGGCACAGAATTGACAGGAAATAATGCCGAGATAAGCGGAGAGCACATACAGCACCATGAATTTGCAAATAGTCACCCATTTTAGTACTGACCCGGCTCGACATTGCTTACTTTTGGTGATCTGACAGGAACCGTGATTATGTCGTATAAACACTTGGCCTTTTTTGAAGAAGTTTGTCCTTCAAAAATTGTATTCGTCATTTTTCAAAGTATAACGTACGGAATAACTAGGGAAGGAACAAGCAGAATATTATATAAATAACAATATTAAATGTGGGGTGTGTTTATTCAGGTGGTCACGGTTAGATTTTTTGGTCTTATCTGATCTTCCATCGAATGGTATTATATATTATATATTTATTTATTTTTTTATTTTTTATTGAAACCTTTTGGCAAACTTGATAGAGGTGTTGAATCTCTACGGTTTCAGGTGAACATAATCTGAAGACACTGACTTCAATCCTGCTAAAAGGCAACCAGAGGATTCGTTGTCCAAAACCGTGGGTAGACAACGACTTATATGGAAGGCAGTAATTACTGCGAATACAGTCAAGAGACACAGCATTCCTGAAGAAGGTCAAAGGAATAGTTGGTCGAAACGTAGCATAAACACCTTTTACCAAAATGACCAGCTTCGGCATTGAATAACTTGAAATGGGTTAATAAGTCGTGAAACAAAACAACCAGATCAAACACCATGAACAAATATTTAAAATATAAAGTACTTGAAGTATATAAAACTTCCAACAAAATGACAGAATTCGGTGTTAAATAACACAGAAAAGTGTTGATGTATTCCATAAATCAAAACAACCAAACCAAACAACTATGGAAGGCAGTAATTACTGAGGACACAGTTAAGAGACTCAGCATTCTTATCCCATCGTGGTTAACCACCTGATGAAGGCCGGAGGAATAGTTGGTCGAAATGCAGTGAAACAATAACAACTATGAAGATGAGCATAATAGTCTGCAAATAAATAAATACCACTCAAAAAATCGAAAATTAAATAAAATACTAATATAACATTACATTTCCGTGCGATTTGCAACATTCATTGGGTGAGTTTCTTTAATTATTTGGTTTAATTTTCATTATCGAGCGTCGATGTGAATGTCACGAGACCGCCATTTTTATGTATATTTATTTTTTCACCCTTTTTTTTTTGTCTTGTTTATCATATGAAATCATTATTATTAACGACGTAACTTATTTGGGTGCTTCTATATTATAATTACGAAAAAATATTGCATTTCAACTAAAAACAAATGGTCAGGTCTCAAATAGTAACATATCCAAAGATTACGAAAAATGATAAGGTAAAAAAATTAATGATTCAGGAAGAAAGAAATATGCAAAATCTATCGATCTGAATTGGAAACTTAACATGAGGATGGAAGGGGTCAATTTCTTGTAAATCTTATAAAAATTTAGGAAAGTAATTTCGAAAAGTTTTGCAAACAGTTTTAAAAAATGTTATTTTGAAAAATGAATCCACAAATTATGTATATATATAGGTTTCTCCTCTCTACAAAACAACCAAACTAAACACCATGGATAAATGTTTAAAGATATAAATAAATTAAAGCATAATTTTTTTTACCAAAATAACTGGATGCGGCATTAAATAAATCAAAAACAGTTTATAAGCCATGAAACAAAGCAACCAAATAAAACAAACACCATGGATCAATATTTAGAGATATAAAAAACTAGAAGCATAAACATCTTCTATAAAAATGATCAGCTTCGGCATTAAATAACTTGAAATGGGTTGATATGTCATGAAACAAAACAACCGGATCAAACACCATGAACAAATATTTAAAAATATAAAGTACATGAAACATAAAAAAATCTTTCACCAAAATGATAGGATTCAGTGTTAAATAACCCAGAAAACGGTTGATATATACCATAAAACAAAACAACCAAACCAAACCAAACAACTTCCCTTTCGTCAAGCTTTCATTTGTCATAAGCGTAGTAGGAGACTTGGTATGTAAGAGAGGAAGTCAGGAAATGGTGAGCAAAAGGAGTGGATTTGGTATGAAGTTGAAGACGTCAGATAAAGTGGGAACAGACTGGACGGAAATAAAAGAAAGACACTTGGACATTATGACGTTATGTTGTATAATAAGCCGACCATAGACGAACTGGCAGTTGTGGCCAGTGCAATATATAGAATAAGAAATTGGAGCTCATTTTTTTAGATTAGAAGTTATTAGCATAGCCAGGCAGTTTGTTTATAAAAAAGTGTCATAACAAAGAGAGACAGGTTGAACAGGCAGAGCAGTCGTTGACATGATATGATTTGGATCGTCACATCACAAAATGATTTGTGGAATACGAGTTTAGGGTGTCTGTCTCGGGGAGTCAGAGAGAGCAGATTGGAAAAGTCTGTCTCTAATTCCCTGAAAGAATGGATCGGCAGACATCTCATGAAGGTGACAATATAGGAATAAATGACGGCTAAAACTATATCAAAATAGAGACCTCCACTCTCCATCTAAGGATGAGAAACGGTGACATGACTTAGACTGTGGAAAACCATGGTGACTAAATAAAACACATTTGTTCAGATAGAAATGAGACTTGCGTCTGTTGCTAAGGTAGCTTTGTTCCAGATGAATGGTGGGACACAAACCACTCAGAAATACGCCCAAGGGACACAGGAGCAGGATATTTTTTTAATTTTAGTTTCATTTTTTATAAAACCCTCAAAATGGTTGATGCGTAATAATTGGGAATATTGACGCTATGTGACAGTAATCTGGATGAATCGATCAGCTTTAGACTGAAGCCTTCTGGTATCATTTGTGGTTGAATTGAAGTTTTCCTCTATTCTTTGTCTTCTTTGCGACTGAGTTTACAACATGTTGAACCCTGAGGATCTACAGATTAATAAGTGTTAACGTGTGTGTAAACGTGTGTACTACGTTACCTAATGATAGGAAGTTTCTTTAAAGTGTGCCAATCCCCCCCCAATCAAATTTTGGTATTATCACCGAATATAGTTTAATGCATATCCAAGACACTGAAAAAACAAAAAAACACAAAAACAACAACTCTAACAGTAAAGCCCAGCACCAAGAAATACAAGTGGAGCTTGAAATTATTACATCTAGATAATATCGGATATTTTTGTAAGTTTATAATACTCAAGAAGAGCGTTAATTGAGTAATATTCAAAGAATATCAAATCTAAATTTGAAGAAATGATCTTTTAAACATCGCAATTGAAGCAAATGAAAGTGAAATTTGATTAACACCGTGGGAATCCGACGATAATATATTTCCTTTATAACGGCACTTAACACGTTCTCTAGGTTTGGTAGAATTAAGAGTTATGGTTTTATAAATGGACTGGTTATGTCTTCCTCTTCTATTATAGACGGAATTATTGAAAGATCTGGGTCATCTATGATTGTAGAAATTTATCCAGCGAATGGAAAATATTGTGCGTCATATTTGAAGAGTAAAACCACTAGTATACAAAATGGTTAGTTGAAAAAAAAAAAAGGAAATGAAAGATCAGCTCAGCTCGATTTGCTGAAAGCAAGTTGAGGATTACTGGACTGTGTGAATTAAGAGAAACAGATATGACGTCATATAGTTCAAAGTAAGAGTGGAAGAGAGAAGACAGTAGTCCGTTTGGAAGTATGTAATGCATAGACTTTGAAAATGAAATGGGTTTACAGAATATGATTATCGATCTGTCTTTGTACCCCACCTGACCTCCCTGGTCAATATTTTGGAACGAATATCAAGTTAAATAAACCTATTCTGTCTTGCATCAACTTTGCGTTGAAGTGTTAAGTTGTCTATATTTGTACTAAGATAAAAAAAAAAGGTTATGCTCTTTGTATTAAATTCCTAGAGTGACATCCCTAGCTTGTTGTTGTGGATTATGTACTGGAAAACAAATATGCATACATGTGTGAAAATAAATTAAGCGCAGGAACAAATCATTAAGAACAGAACTACATTTTGTGATCAAGAGCGGATAACTGCTTGGAGCACAAAAATAAAATATTAAATGAAAAAACAACAACATCGTGTTTATGCTTCATAAAACCCTCAAAACCTCACCTTAAAATTAATATATATATATATATATATATATATATATATATATATATATATATATATATATATATATATATATATATATATATA
>NC_136494.1:31907886-32127886 GCF_053919585.1 Euprymna scolopes | reverse complement strand
AATATGCGTTTTATTTTTTATTACCTTTTTTTCTGTTCAGTTGTATTTTTGTTTCAGCTACGCGACCGTTTTTATGCTTGCATGGATGTACGGGTGTGTATGTGTGTGTGTGTGTGTGTGTGTGTGTGTGTGCACATCCATGCTTACGCACACATACTCAGCTTAACACTCTAAGGTCAATTGAGGTCAATGGGAGCAATGCGGGTGTATATATACGCATTTATGCATATGCGCATGTGTTTACATGTTGAGACGGAGATGTATGTGTATATGTGCGCGTTTCTTTATGTGTATGTGTGTGGGTATGCGCGCATGTGTGTGCTCGTGTGTGCGGCTCAAGGCTAACCTTATCAAAACACTTAACAACAAATAAATAAAATAAATAAATAAATAAATAAAAAGATAAAAATCAAATAGATAAACCGAATCGTAGTCCCTCCGCCTCCCAGCCTAAGCGAACACCCAACAGGTCAAGACATACCAAGAAATCATCTAACTAACGAGACGCCAACAACCTAAACCTTAGAACCCTAAATTTAAAGTAACCTCCTCTCTTACCCCTACATATCTCCCTCCCCCTCCATATATCCCTATGCTCTTAGCCACACCAGTGAGGAACTTCCCAGACCCCCCACAACCACCTAATGTTCTTGAACTCCAAAACTAAAGCATTACCGACCGACCAAGCACCCCGCCCCACCTTCCTCCTTTTCTCTTTCCACTTTTCTCGTACCCTCCCCTGACATCATTCATTCCTTCATTCCACCATAAACGAACTTTTCTGTAAAGTCTGAGGAGGCTACATAACGGCCAAAAAACGGTCGCGAAGCTGAAACAAAAGTGTAACTGAACAGAAAAAAAGTGGTAATAAAAAAATAAAACGCATATATATATATATATATATATATATATATATATATATATATATATATATAGTAAATAATTATATCAGCCCCTTTAAGAAACTCGTATCTTATTGTTGAACACTTTCAGTTAAAGTAAGTCGGTCAATTTAGCTCTTATGCATAGATCATCATCTAATGATTAGATCATGCTGCTGACGTAAAAAACATTTAAAGATAAAATCTTTAATTTCAACGTTATTTCACGCAGTTAACGGTAGCTGAATGGATACGCTCCTTGCTAATCAAGCCAGAGATGACTTGTGTCGCCGGATTCGAATCTATCGAATGGTGTTAATCGTGAGACTCTGCACTGAAGATTCCCGAAAGGATGAAATACTAGTGCCTGTAGGTATTTAATTATTATAGTAAATAATTATATATATATATATATATATATATATATATATATATATATATATATATATATATATATACATATATTCGAAGGTAAACAGTTACATTTGGTCACTACAAACAGCCATCTGTTTCATTCAATGAGGCTTCGTTAGACGACGCTGAACCATTCGACGCTATAGAAAAAAAGAAAAAGTGATCTCTTCAAAAAAAAAAAGAAAGAAAAACCCATAAAAGTTGCGAGCTCTCTAAAAAAGAAGGATAAAAAGGTATAAGTCGTATTTCAACCTTTTTTGGAAAATCGTTTGAACATAAGCATAACTCGCATCGACAGTTGGATATATAGACAATATAAATTTAAAATTATTAAAATGGGGCGTATTTTACCAGAGCAGTAGATTATGTTAATGGGTGGGGGTGATTTAAACTGACTTCTCCATTTTTATCCATTTTTTAGAGAGCTTTCAACTTTTATGGTCTTTTTTTGAAGAAGTCACATTTTTCTTTTTTTTTCTTTTTTTTTTCTATAGCATCGAATGGTTCCGGGTCGCCTGACGAAGTCTTATTGACTGAAACAGATGGTTGTTTGTAGCGACCAAATTTACCTTCGAATAAATAATAAAAAATATTTTGTTCTTGTTATCGAGCACTATCTAAAAACCTCGTTGAGTTCATTAGTTCCTACTCTTAAATATCTCAAGCCTGGGTATATATATATATATATATATATATATATATATATATATATATATATATATATATATACATACATATACATATATATATATATATAATTATAAAACTCAAATGATCTTGTAACGATGTATGTAGCCCACTTTCCAGTTGACGACCTCCGGTTGCGCATGCACGCATGTCCTGCGCACTGAAATATAAAAGTTATTATTTCGAAATTATTATTTAACATGGAAAGAGTGGGGTTTAAAATAACTTAAACGTAATACAGAAATGAACGACGTAAAAAAAAAAGCAGACAGTATTAACAATTGTTTATTTGGATAATTTAAACGCGAAAAACAAAACAACAAAAGACAATTGGGACGCTGAAATATTAAAGTTATTATTTGGAAATTAGTATTTAAAATAGGAAAACTGTGGTTTAAAATTAACAAAAAAAAACAAAAGAACAATTTGGACGCTGAAATATTAACGCTATTATTTCGAAATTATTATTTAACATGGGAAAAGTGGGGTTTAAAATAAACAAAAAAAAGAACAATTGAGACGCTGAAATATTGCATTATTATTTCGAAATTAATATTTAACATGGGGAAGAGTGGGGTTTAAAATAACTTAAACGTAATACAGAAATGAACGATGTAAAAAAAAGCAGATATATCAAACTTTGAATTTAACTATAATAAGTATTATGGTATCTGTTCAGTGCACATTTACCTATAAGTATGGCTAACCACTTATAATTCAGTAACTGAATTTAAAAAAAAAATAATCAATTATAATAAACAGAACGACTCATATAAATCTATCTATATTCTTTTTTTCATTTTAATATACTTTCATAGAAATGTTTCTGTTATGTCAAAAAAAAACCCTATTTTCTTTACGTCACAAGTGTCACGCTTATACATGAATTCCATAGCTAATATAACGTACTGACCCAACGGGTCACGGGTAGTCTAGTATATTGTAAAAAATAAAGAGGAGTGATTCTTACGTTGTGTGAGCTCAACCGTCATGGGATGAACGAACCAATATGAGTGAAGCGTGGAAAATGGTATTCGTAATCAAATGGGTAGGAGGATAGTAGGAGATAGTTTCAAACCTATAAAACAGCTTCTTTCATTCTCATGAGCAGTTAAAATATTGCTATCGTGGCGACTAGTCCATTTTATGTTTGCTCCTACCAAACATGTTGATACTAGTCGTTACTAGCAACTGTTGGGTGGGTGACTTAATGGGCATTATATATATATATATATATATATATATATATATATATATATATATATATATATATATATATATATATATATTAGTTAACATCTCATAGTATGGTACGATAATGCATACAGAAAGGGAGTAAACTAACATGTATGTAATGGGGAGGGGGTTCTTCAGCGCTCTAGAGAAGCTATAAATTAATACCAATAAAGTTATAACTACAAAATAATGACAAAAATATCTTGACATCGTATATATATATATATATATATATATATATATATATATATATATATATATATAATTTAAAGGGGGTAAGGACAGTAGTCTAAAGAGCAGAGTGTATTTTAATGTGATAGTAAAATTACTAATTTAATTAAAATACAAGAAAAAACAGTGCTCGTTGTAATTCAGATATATAATACGCTCAATAGGCAAATATCCTAGAGCTACTTTAATATTTAGTAATACGATTGATAATTTAAAATTCAAATTAGAATTAAAAATTAAAAATCTGTTTCATAAGAAGGAACAACAACAAAGTCAATAATTTGTACGATCGTTTCGGAAACGATGTTTTTATTGTGATAGACATTAAGCCACGGACAATAATTTTGACATATAGTTTTTTTTTTTTAAGTCTCCTCATTTGCAAAGGTATTGGGTGGGGTTATATATATATATATATATATATATATATATATATATATATATATATATATATATATATATATATTTACTTTAAACCGTACAAAAGAAAGGAAAGTAAACGAGTTGTGTATGTTTATTTACCTGTTGCATTTTATTCTATGCGTCTACCTTCTGTGTTTACAACTTGCTGACTCTTTCCTGATAGTACAGAATGCTCACCTTATAGAGGTCTTCAGAAAGGCCAACTATTATGAGGGCGAACAATAGAGACTTTCTCAACATCGAGTTATAATCAATAGTCGCAGGAGTTCAAATCTAGCGACCTAGTGAGTCAGATATTTGAGGACCCAAAAAGTGGCAACTCTCTCTTCAAGAAGGTTTGTATTGTCTTTTTATCCATGAGCGGGTGCAGAGTTCTTTATAAACACCACTTTCTTGAGATCATAGTTCTTATTCATCCAGGGTAAGAGAACTTCCTCTAGAATCTGCAGATACTACGCCATATTGATCTTCAGGCCCACTTCAATGAAGTGAAAGGGCATCACTTTCCCATCGCTGTCAACAGCTCCAAGCATCATGGCTGAGGCAGGGTGTGTACTCTGCATAACTGGAGAAACACGAGAAAGGTCATTGGCGATAACTCTCAAGTTTCTCCATTTGGAGACTTCGTCTACCACAAACTTTTTCACGTCCCAAAAAATGCGTATATTGCCACCATGGTGTTTCAGGTGATTGAGTAGCAAGGGGCTTGTTCCTTTACAAATGGTCTTAGATTTCGCTGTAAGAATGTTACAACGTTGTCTGCAATATGACTTCATGTTCAGCCATTGAATGTGAGGGATTTGCTGCAATGGACCGTTTCAAGCCACCAATAAACCTTCTGGTGCAGATTTTATCGCTTCCCGAACTGTTAGCCTTATTTGGGATGTCTTTACCTTCTCTTAAGTTTGATACAACACGATAACCAGTTCTGGGAGCATAGCCTATATCAGACATATTTTGCCCGGTGCAGAACAATTCATCAATAACCATTCTATTTTTTTTAAGTGACTAATCTGAAACATCAAATTCTAAAGAGTACAGCAATTTATATGTCCAGTTCATAATGCCACTTCAAAAACCGGATTGGTGTTACTACTAATTTATCGTTTACACCCTGTACATGACGATATTTTTGTATACGACGTATGAAGTCTGCAACAACAACTAAGTTATTCGCAAACCCACTCAGACGATTTGTTTTTTAGTGGTGAAGACTTTGTGCAGAACCAATCACACTTTTTGGTACAACTGCTAACGTTAGTCAGTGTAATGGCTGTCACAGGATAGAGCAGACAGTATCAACCAATTCTAATGAAATGTTCAATATTTGTTAATAAACGATTACAGAATATAACAAGTTTTACATCAGAGTGTTCATTCTTAGTACCTACGTCTTCAAGAAAACTGAGGATGCATTTTTCCCAGTGGATTAAATGCGCCCCCAGATACCAAAACTAGTTAACTAGAGTAAAGGTTATTCAAATGCAGAAACAATCACAACCCATAGATTCACACATTTGGCCTGAGTATTTCTATCAGGAATAAAACATAAACGTTTCTGAGTAGCTTACGTGTTATAAATATATTTTCATATCGCTATCACTATATCACTATATAAAGGAAGGCAAGAGACGCTTAAAATTTAGAGAAATTGAAAATTGATAAAATCGATAGAAAATTGCATATTGATTTACTGATCGTTGACACGCATCAAAATAAATATTAGGTACGTACAAAATAAACGGGCGATCTCTAAAATATATAAACATTTTTACATCTCACTTCATTTAAAAAAAATCTCCAAAATTGAACAAATCAACCAATTTTAATAAAATGTTCAATATCAATTAATTAACAATTGCAGAATATAATGAAGATATTATTATTATTATTATTATTATTATTATTATTATTATTATTATTATTATTATTATTATTATCATCATCATCATTAATTATTATATAGGATATAAGTATTTGGGAGTGCTGGATGGTGTAGGCATCATGAACAGAGAAATGAAGGAAAAAGTCAGGAAGGAGTATCTTAGAAGAGTGAAACTAATTGCAAAGTCGAAACTGTATGGAGGAAACCTAATGAAAGCAGTAAATGCATGGGCAATCAGTGTTTTGAGATACAGTGCGGGAATTTCAGAATGGTCTGACAAGGATTTGCATCCAAACAAGAAAAGTTTTAGCAATGTTTGGTATATTTCACATTCGAAGTAACGTAGCAAGGCTGTATCAAAAGAGGAAAGATGGTGGGAGAGGATTGAAAAGTGTAAAAGATTGTGTTAGAACCAAGGAGATGTCGTTGAAGGAGCATGTGGTTAGAAGTGAGGAGTGGATGCTTAAGGTTGTGGCCAATGAAGTGGAGGTATGTGAGACCAAGGCTGATTATGCGAAACGTATGGATAGAGAAAGGGCAGAGGAACTGGCTAGGAAGAAAATGCATGGAAGGTTCTTCCAGGATATAGCAGAAGTGACTGATGAAAGATCATGGCAATGGCTTAGAGTTGTGTATCTGGCTAAGAGCACGGAAGCTTTTGTTTGTGCAGCACAAGAGCAGGTATTAGGAACACGATTGTTCAAAAAAGTGGTTCTAGGAGAGGAAGTTGCTTTATTTTTATCGGATTTATGGTAAGACCTCAGAGTCAATTGCCCACCTTGCAGAAGGGTGTAGTGAACTGGCCCAGAGAGAGTACTGCAAAAGACACGATTGCATGGGATTCCGGATATATTGGGAGGTGTGTAAGAGGGTTGGGGTGAAGTGTGCTGGAAAATGGTTTGAGGAGGTATCTGATGAAGTGAGAACAAGTGAGGATTGCAAGGTAGAGGTATGGTGGGACAAAAGTGTCATAACGACCAAGCAATTGGACCATAACCGTCCGGATTTGGTCGTCATTGACAAGGTCTCAAAAAATTGGCAGATTGTAGACTTCTCAGTACCCTGGGACAGGAATGTGAGAGAGAAGGAGAATGAGAAGTGGAGCAATTATGCTCCATTGGCCTTGGAGATAAGGCGTACACACGGGGGTTAAAACAGAAATAATCCCGGTCGTAATTGATACACTAGAAGTATTATCAAGGCGTCTGGAAGGACAATTGAAAAAAGTACAAATCCCCAATGTTTTAGGCGGCCTTCAAACCTCTGCAATTATAGGTACCACCAACATCCTTAGGAAAACCCTTGATCTTTGAAGCTCCTGGTTTGAAGCCGGGATTAAGGGAAATCCTCTGGAAATGAATCCCATCCCTTTCCAGATAGACGTTCATAAACGAAATCAGAATTATTAAATTATTATTATTATTATTATTATTATTATTATTATTATTATTATTATTATTATTATTATCATTATTATTATTATTATCATTATTATTATCATAATTATTATTATTATTATCATTATTATTATTATATTTTATTATCATTATTATTATCATTATTATTATTATCATTATTATTTTTACTATTATTATCATTATTATTATTATCATTATAGTTATTATCATTGTTATTATTATTATTATTACTATTAGCATTATTGTTATTATCATCATTATTATTATTATCATTATTATTATCATTATTATTATTATTATTATTATTATTATTATTATTATTATTATTATTATTATTATTATTATTAAATTTTAATGAAAATGTATTATTATTTATTATATGTAAACAAAAACACCGTTATAGTTTTAATTACGAAAAATAGACGCATGACTTTATTTTTACTTTTTGTACAAAAATAAAATATCGTAGATGGTAACAAAATTTATATTTCCCGAACATAACGAAAACAGTTTTTAAAGCCCGTTTTAAAGAAATCTGTATAACTAAAATATTAGTTTCTCAAACTATCGATATTATTATATAATAAAGTATTGCTTATTTAATATTTTCACTAAAAAATAGCATAATCGCAAAACTATTTCACGTGGTTTTTATCATAACAGTTTCATTGAAAATTAAAAAAAAGTATTTTAATTTTTAAAATTTTAATTTTATAATAGTTCCTTTATACGCATAAACATGTAAACATAGGACAAGATTATTTTATAATCCTGAAAAAAATTTTTTTAAATGATATAATTTCTTCTGACTATTAATTCGAAGGAGTATCAGTTGACAGAACACTGAAAAAAATAAAAAGGATGTTCTAAAATTTTATTAATAAATAATTATTTTCTGTTAAATTTGAATTCTATTTAATCTGTTATATAAATCTCACCTGTCTGTTTAAATGTATGTATGTATGTATGTATGTATGTATGTATGTATGTATGTATGTATGTATGTATGCCAAAAACTTTCGATAGAGGCGACGGATTTTCACGGGACTGACATTATTTTGAAGCTCGACGTCTCGGACGACATATAACAAAACTTGGCCAAAAACATTAACCCGTTCATCCTCAACCGGGCAGTTTTCTACAAGGAGGAGTCGATTTTTTGCGAGCCATTTTTGCAAGTCATCATATCGGTTGAATTCACCTTGCCTAATTTTAACGTTCCGAACTTGCCGTCGCATTATGGAGTAGCGGTAAGACGTCAGATTTTATTTCACTTTCTTTTCTGTCGTCGCATCACGGGTTCGAGCCTGCCTGCCTACTACCACTTTTTTTTTTTTTTTTGTCTCAACACACACCTCCGAACACCCGGAAAACGCCGTGCACCCAGGATAGTCATTAATAAAGAATTGTTTTGGGTTCTTCTGTTAAGAATAACATGTAAGAATAAATTGATTAATATAATTGATAACATTGACTTTTCAAAGAACATTTTACAAACGGTTTATTTCAAAGTCTAATGGAAGCATTGGTAATTAAACGTCATCAATAAGTTTAGAATATTATTGAATAAAAGAAAAAACTTAAACCAGATTAAATATGAAACTTTTTAGTTTTAGTGGGAAATGAAGAAATCCTTACTTGTGTATATTCAACAAATATTTTAACTACAAAGCGTTCATAATTTATAGTATTGCTTAAAAGAAAGAACTCCAAAGAGACACAAGTCAAAGAATTGAATCTAAAAATTAGCAAAAAAGTCACTTAGTTATGATTTAAACCTGCAATTGCACTTCAACCATCTGTTTTTATTACTTAATAGATCATTTCGATCAATAGGTTGTACCAATGCAATAATTCAGGTCATAATTTTGATGTTTTAACTCCTGATAAATAAACACAAATGCATAATAAAAGATGAATAATTAATAACTTATGCAGCAAACGAAATCGGACAAAACTATTTGATGGACATGTTTGCCTGTTCATAAAATGTGTCTTTTATTATAGTTTTATGTTATTTCTTGAAAAGCTGTCATTTCTAATTGATTTTACTCAAGCAATTTGCTGATAACGTCTTGTCATGAAAGTTCTACTCGTTTTTCTTAACAAATAATTGATTAGTTTTATTGGAGTAAAAATAAAATTCATTTTCTTTGTCTTTCTTGTTTATTTCAAACTGATTTAAATTTGTTTCCAAAGATTTTATGCGAAAACAAAGCTATACATTGTTAAATTATGCCTGTTCGTGAAAATGCCATTTTAAACTTTAGCATGACAGAACAACGAGGATGCCAATTTAAACAAATTAACAGGAATTCTAGTTTTAAACTTGTTGTTGCTTTGCATACCATTAATAAACAAGGCAAACGTTTCCTTTACGAATTATCCCAGTCGAAAAGGGTTTCTTTCTCTGACTTAGAACATAACAAATGTATCAGAACAGAGGTTACATTTACAAATGGCTTATAGTATCCGATCAGAGACTAGATTTAGAAATGGTGTACAGTATCAAAACAGAGGTTATATTTACAAATAGTATTAGAACAGATGTTACACTCACAAATGGCGTACACTGTCAGAACAGAGGTTACATTTACAAATGACTTATACTATCAGAAAGGGGTTACATTTACAAATGGCGTCCACTATTAATACAGAGATTACATTTGCAAATAACTTATAGTATTAGAACAGAGGTTACATTTATAAATGACGTACACTATTAGAACATGGGTTACATTTACAGATGTATCTATCTTTACAAATGGCGTACAGTATCAACACAGAGGTTACATTTACAAATAGTGTATACTATTAGAACAGGGGTTACACTCACAAATGGGGTACATTGTTACAACAGAGGTTACATTAACAAATGATGTACAATATTAGAACAGAGGTTACATTTACAAATGAGGTATGCTATTACAACAGAGGTTACATTTACAAATGACGTACACTGTTAGAACAGAGGTTACATTCGAAAATGAAGTATACTATTACAACAGATGTTACATTTACAAATGACGTACATTATTAGAACAGTGGTTTGGTTTGGTTTGGTTTGGTTGTTTTTGTTTTACGGCATATCAACCCTTTTTCGGGTTACTTAATGCCGAATACAAAGATTTTGAAGAAATTTTTTAAATAGAATATATTTGTTGTTTTCAAGTCGGTTTCTATTTAATCCATAGTTGGGACCCTAACAGGTACTACCACTCCGGGTCAGAGTGGACCTGGGAGCAATGGTAATTAAAGGGTGAATCCACACTCCCCAAAGCCCACAAGCTTGGGCCTCCCCACTGGATATAGTTTAAGGTCATATCCAGGACCTATTAGAACACAGGTTACATTTACAAATGACGTACACTATTAGAACATAGGTTACAATCATTCTTTTACGTCGACAGTATTTACATTACAATGATAAGAAATAACTCTGTCGCTATATTAAATTTGGAACTAAAAGTCGCCTAGTGAGTTAAATAAATATTTTATTTAAAAAATTAAAATATTTATTAAATTATTTCTTGCACAAACATTAATATTAAGATTTATGAGATATAGAAATATAATAGAAATACGACTTTTTGTTTAAAACTTAAAAATATTTTCCGTGTTTTCTTTAAGAAAATTGGGTTAAAAAAATCAACAATTATATTTTTAAATCAATAAATTTATTTACAAATTTTTATTAAAATTGTTTTTGTATAAGTTACTAACAAAGTTTACTTATCTTCATGAAACCTGATCCAATGAAATGTGTCGTTATTTAAGAAATAAGCTGATAACACTAGCACATTTACTTATATAAAAGTCGTTTTCTTTATAGTTTATACGTAATACTAAATTTATTTTAATCAATAGCACTTTTCAGATCCGATTTAAATATTTGCCGAATTTAATATAGTTTTTCTTTTTCTGTTTTATAATTTTTAACTTTTTAAAGTAGAATTACCGTTAACGTGTAATATACTTAACTTTATTTATTCTGCTATCAATCAGTGAATAAAATCCTTCTTGATTGAGAAAACGCGCTTAAATAAAACATTGTCATAATGTATTAATATTTATCAATTCTTTAAAAATAAAATATAAATGAAAGTAACACACTATCTTGATACTCTAATATTTATTTTTTAAACTAGATCATTTTTTCTATTTCCCCGGGACAACGCCGGGAAACGGATACTGCTAGTAAGAATAAAACTTTAAAGAGATTTTTAAAACACAATTGTATTTGACGTTTCTTTATTAATTACACCGATGAAAATTATTATTAAGAAAAACGAAGAAGTATAAAGAGAAGATACGTGAAAATTGCAAAAAAAAAAAAAAAAAAAAGAAAACGAAAGCCGTTCTTACCATGGGGAGGTTGAGGGTGTTTATTCCGAAACCCGTTCTTAGAGAGGGTGGTTCTCATTTAGCTCCGCCCTTATAGTAGTCTGTGGCATATTTCCATTGTATGGGTGCCCGGCGTGAACGGAAACCCCAGCGTATCACCATACCATCTCTAGACAGAACAGATAAACACTTGGACCCTAGCCAGAAAACCAAGAAGGTAGTTTCACGTATGGCCCAAAAGCGACATCATTGTTTTTATTTATTTATTTTTTATTACATTGCATCTTCAGTGATCGGGAGATCCTATTTATTAAAAAGGAGGGGAGAAGGTGATAACATACAACGAACATTACATTAGTCTATCTATATACTAACACTTTAATGTTCGTCATAGAATGATACAACAATGCAATTCTAAAACTACCAATCGAAAATTTGTTTCTTTCGAACAGATAATTTAGGACGCTGAAAGCATACATACCGGAAGAGAGATCGAAAAAGTAGAAATAATTGTCGATTTTGTTTATTTATTTCTGATTAAAGTTTTTTTTTTATAGAACTAGCAGTTCAGTCCAGCTTTGCTCGGGCCTTTTGTACTGTTCATAAGGTTATGTGCATATATATATATATATATATATATATATATATATATATATATATATATATATATATATATGTATATATATATATATATATATATATATATATATTAAAAAGTTTAACTTATGTCCAGATAACCTACATCTAAAATTTCAAGTGTTTATGTTAAAGAGCATCTCTCCCCCCTCTCTGGCTTTCTTACTCTTTCTATTTTCTCTCTGTGTGTCTCTATTAGAGAATAGAGAAAGAGAGAGGGGGAGAGAGAGAGAGAGAGAGAGAGAGAGAGAGGTGAATAACGTGGACAGTGGACACGTTTGCAAAAGAAGGGTCAGCTGACCAGATGACGTGGTATCATGTGATGAGGTTAGCTGATTCTTTCTTGGCAGTTTGGTTTCGGGTGTTGAATAAGACAGACGGCTTTTCAGCTGTCCCCCCCTGGGCTGGGGAGGACGCTGACGTGTATCATCAAACAAGCAAGGTTCACCTCCATTCTGTGTCGACCTTTGGAAGGTGAATAAAAACATAAAAACCTTAATTGTCATCTTGGAGTGAATTCTTCATCCAACAGGCCAGCTCCCCTCCAAGAGACAATGAAAACCAGAGGAACAACCGACGACACATGAATAAAGGTATGTTAAGAAATGCATGTACACAAACACACACCCACGAGACATGAACAATAAGATTAGAAACTAGACGATCACGTACACGAATCTCCTTGACAAAATCTCCTTTATGACACCCCCGAATATATAACATATTCGTTTTGGTGCTCGTGACTAAGTTCACATCATCGATGTGAAGTCGAACCTGTGTTTAAGAAATACGACGTGGAAACAGGTCCTTAAAAGGGAAAGGAGATTTTAAGACAAGAAAAAAAAAAAAAAAAAAAAAAAAACTATACAACACAATAAAATGTCTGGAAGAAAAAAAAAAGAGAAAGAACATTATTAGAAAAAAAGAAGAAATACAAATCAACACACACACAACGATGGTCCGTTAAAACACTAAGTAATAAGGAAAAATAATAGTAAAGAGAAAAAAAAGAAAAGAAAAGAAAAAAAAATTCTGTGAGAAAAACAGTAGAATAACTTGGAAAAAAAAACAGCTATAACGAAAGACAAACTGATAAAATATTGTTAATTTTGAATTAAACAGCAAGTGTAAAACAGAAGGACAGAAAGAAAGAAAAAGAAAAAGAAAATAGAACATATGACTTGTTAGCTACAACGTGTGTGTCAGAAATGAGCCTGTCACCTTACTAAAAAAAAAAAACATGTCAATCACGAAAGGTTTGTTGTTAATAATAATTTTTGTTGCAATTTTGAACTGCGAAACTTCATGTGCTTTTAGTGAAAAAACAATATGAACTGTTGATGAAAAGACAATGATCATGTCCTGTAAAATGATTTTTTTTTCTTTTTCGCTGATTGTGCGATTTTTTTCGTAGGAATTTTTTTTTGCTGACGTGGACAAAATTTTGTTGTTTGGATTTTATTTATTGCTAAGATGGGACTTTCTGAATGCTTATAGGATATTTTTGTATTTTTTTCATTTATTTTCTTTATGTAATTGATGTGTTCTAAAATGGTATTGTGCAGGATTTTCTTACTCTGTGACATGTATTTTTTTTTTCGCAGAATGGGGAGGTGGAATCTTGCTTGTGGGGTCTATGGAAAGAAGGATTAATAAAAGAAAAAATGTGTTTTTAATTAATTAAATAGTAATAATAAAATAGGGAGAAAGAAATAAGATTTAAACAGTGTAATAAATGATTTAAAAAAAAAAGTTTCGGAAGAGTCAAAGGTTCAGTCGGTATTAATTTCAATTTTCGAAAAGTAGAATAAATGTTCTATTCGACATGAGTGACGTTTTGACCACATAAGTAAGGTAAAAAAAAAAAAAAAGGATAAATATAGGGTTAAATAAACTATATGAAGAAATGAAAGAAAAAAGTGGGGCGTGAATGGAATTTAATTTCTGTGGCAAGCATGTTAGAATTTTGGAGAGGTGTTGAATTACATGGGTAGTTATTAATTTCATTATTCTCGGGAAATGATTCGAATTTTATTTTTTTTATCGTGATTTCTGTTGATTTCGAGTAGAATCAACATGGAGCAAGTTTGAGTACTTCATGTGTGGAAATCCGATGTTTTCCGTGAAGCTATGTGTCTTCAAGGCAGGTTGCGCTTACCGACTTTGGAAAAAAAAAAGAAAGTTTTTTCTGACATAGCAGTGAACGGAATGTATTCTGTCCAGCGTGAGCGGATCTAGTTGTAATCAACTTCAGGGAGCAAATGAAATGCCCTCTGACATGGTGTAAGGGGCAGAGGGGGTGCAATGGCTGACGTGGCCATTATGTTACGAATCGCTCAAGAGAAGATGAATGAAATATGTATGCAAGTACTTAGGAAAATAAAATGTTACCATATTGTGAATTAAAGGTACCAAAATTAAAAAAAAAACATGCTGGGTGAATTTAATTGGTATTATTAAATTAAATTATTTTGGAATAGATTTGGTTGGTTTAGTTATATTTTAGGGACGTTTAGCGCGTAGTTGCATTTTTTTTCATGAGAATTACAAGGCGATTAGGCTGTAGAAAGCAGTTTTTTCTGTTGTTTTATTTTTTTTTTATAAGCCACGGTATTGTCACAAATTAGAAAATTTGGCAGGGGAAATACTATTTTAGAGTAATGAGAACCCTGTTAAAACAATACTAGTGGTTCCAGTGAGTTGGAAGATGCCACGTAGGCCCAAGCAACGGCAATAAGTCTTGTCCAACAAAAGTCTGGCGTGCGAGGTCGCGATAATTCCTCAGGGTACGGAGCGACTGGACAGTCGGTACCAAGCCTAATCACGGGGAGATAGAAGAAAGGGAAAGATGCAGATTACGTAAGGGACAAGATAGAGTCTTATTATTTTTTTTATTTTTTTAGAGGAATGTGTGAGGGATATCTGGGTTGGAATCTTGGGACTTGCTGGGAATGCGGAAAAATCACAAAGGGGAAACTACTTAGTTAGAAATCGATGGCGCATTAGTTAGGGAGTGATGATTCCGTATCTTGTCGGGTTCCAGGAACTCAAACAGGCTCCGAGTGAATCAGTGTGAAGGCGTATCTTGACTTAGACCAACCAAGGGAGTTAGTAGAAGAGCTTTGTGAAGTCCCGAAGTAGTAGATTGAATAGAACAAAGCTCCAGTAATAGGACCACTCAGAGAAAGACGTCAGGGCATTACAGTAAAGGAAAAAAAAACTGGGACTTAGGCCTATGCTGAAAGTCGAGAACGCGAGTGGGATGGTTGGGTCGGTAGAGCATCAGACTTTTAATCTGAGGGTCTGGGGTTCGAGTCCCCATGCGATAAAGCTACCACCAACATGGAGCATCCGACGTTCTGGTCGTAATTGCGATATGCTGGCCCCATTTCGAAAAAGTGATCGAAAATGGAGTCTCCATTTGTTTGGCCAAGTGGTCCAAATAAAGAGCAGAGTCAGTGGAAAATATCCAACAATGCGACCGCCTAGACAAGATGTATATCTGCAAAGCTGTATCTTTGTCTAACTTGGAAGCAAGTTAATGTCTAGGAGGGACTTTTGAGAAGCAGCAGAAGGGTTGATAGTGTTGTAGAAGAGTACTGGTGCCTGATCTTTCTTGGAAAAGGGGTGAGTCCGGAAAGTGAAAAAATAAAGATGTACTTCGGACATAATTATTTTTTTTAGTTAGTTAGTTATTAAAAATGTATGGCTTGCCATACATTTTGATAAAAAAGGGGTGGAGGAATGTTAAAGAGCATCTCTCCCCCCCCTCTCTGGCTTTCTTACTCTTTCTATTTTCTCTCTGTGTGTCTCTATTAGAGAATAGAGAAAGAGAGAGGGAGAGGGAGAGAGAGAGAGAGAGAGAGAGAGAGAGAGGTGAATAACGCGGACAGTGGACACGTTTGCAAAAGAAGGGTCAGCTGACCAGATGACGTGGTATCATGTGATGAGGTTAGCTGATTCTTTCTTGGCAGTTTGGTTTCGGGTGTTGAATAAGACAGACGGCTTTTCAGCTGTCCCCCCTGGGCTGGGGAGGACGCTGACGTGTATCATCAAACAAGCAAGGTTCACCTCCATTCTGTGTCGACCTTTGGAAGGTGAATAAAAACATAAAAACCTTAATTGTCATCTTGGAGTGAATTCTTCATCCAACAGGCCAGCTCCCCTCCAAGAGACAATGAAAACCAGAGGAACAACCGACGACACATGAATAAAGGTATGTTAAGAAATGCATGTACACAAACACACACCCACGAGACATGAACAATAAGATTAGAAACTAGACGATCACGTACACGAATCTCCTTGACAAAATCTCCTTTATGACACCCCCGAATATATAACATTTAGACCCAAAATTGGCGGAGGAGTTTGGTAGAGTCTGTAAAGGTCAACTCCTTTAACTTCAACCTCTTGGCAGTCAAAGTTTCGCACAAAAACTGATTAAAAAGCTTGTTGCATGTCTGAATACCCTTTATGTAAAATTTCAAGTGTTTAGACCCAAAATTGGCGGAGGAGTTTGGTAGAGTCTGTAAAGGTCAACTCCTTCAACTTCAACCTCTTGGCAGTCAAAGTTTCGTACAAAAACTGATTAAAAAGCGTGTTGCATGTCTGAATACTCTTTATGTAAAATTTCAAATGTTTATAACCAAAAATTGGCTGAATAGTTTGTTAGAGACCGCAAAGGTTAAATCCTTTGAACTTTGACCCCCTTTGGCAGCCAAATTTTCGGACAAAAACCGATTAAAAGGCTTGCCCTATGTCTGAATGCACTGTAAATGTAAAATTTCAAATACTAGACCCAAAATTGGTGAATAATTTGGTAGAGATCACAGAAGTCAATTGACCCCTATTTTGACATCTTAACATTTATTTATTTTGTGCTCAAATCAAATTAAAATGGTTGATCCATTCTAAGTAACCTACATCTAAAATTTCAAGTGTTTCGACCCAAAATTGGCAGATGAGTTTGGTAGAGTTTTCAAAGGTCAAATCGTTGAACTTTGACCCCTTGACAGTTAAATTTCTGGCCGAAAACTGATAAAAAAGATTTTCCCAAAGCTCAATACTTCTTATGTCGAATCTCGAGTCTGTAGACTGAAAATTGACAGAGAAGTTGGGTAGGAAAGTGCACACACATACACCCACACACGCACACACACGCACACACACGCACACACACGCACAAACAATTTTTATTTTTATAGATATATAGGTTAAAAGATATTAACTTACTCTGAATCTATTATTTTTATTTTTAATGAACCCTGACACATTAATACAGAATAACGTTTCAATAACAAAATAAAAATAAAATTTTCAGAGAAAAACGACGTTTTCTTCTAAAACGTACGGCCCGAAAGAGACATCATTTTATTTTATTTTATTTTATTTTATTTAAATTTTTTTTTTTTTTTTACATGGCGTCTTCGGTGATCGGGAGATACTATTTATTAAAAAGGAGGATTGCGAACATTAAATTAGCATATCTATATAGTAATTACTAATTTTATGATCTTAAACTATATCCAGTGGTGAGGGCCCTAACTTGCAGGCTTTGGTGAGTGTGGAGCCACCCTTTAATCGCCATTGCTCCCAGGTCCACTCTGACCCAGAGTGGTAGTACCTGTTAGGGTTCCAACTATGGGTTAAATAGAAACCGACTTGAAAACAACAAATATATTCTATTAAAAAACATGTCTTCAAAATCTTTGGATTCGGCATTAAATAACCTGAAAAGGGTTGATATGCCGTAAAACAAAAACAACCGACTAATTTTATATTCGTAATATGTTATCACCTTCTATCCTCCTTTTAAATAAATAGGATCTCCCGATCGTATAATTTATAATCTGGAAACTGTAATACGCGTTCGTATGTATGTACGTACATTAAAGGTACTAACGTATTAATATATGGATACTGCTGCTGCTGTTGATGATAATAGTAATAATAATAATATTAATAATAATAATAATAATAAGAAGAAGAAGAAGAAGAGGAGGATGAGGAGGGGGAGGAGGAGGAAGAAGAAAAGAGAGAAAAGATAAGAGAGGATTGTGAGTTTCTTTTCCAACATTATAAGTGTCTAATTAAACCAAACCGATTTGATAAAATTTGAACTGATCTAGCAAATCTCATAGTTTGCGACAATATCTAGCAAGCCAATCAACTCCTTAATCGATTTCTTCAAGCCTATTTTATTACAATTCATGGAAAAAAAATTTAATACCAAATCGAATTCGCTTTCTAAGTTGGATGATCTTCCTGTTTTTTTTTTTTTTATCCCAGATAAAATATCGGCATGTTTTTGTCAAGCTGATTATTTGTGAATTATTGATCTTTGCTTTCCATTCCGTATTGAAAGAAATCAGAATAGCTGCTCTTTCTTATGCAAAGACATTTATTTGCTCATGAAACAAACGACAAACCACTTTGAAGTTATTCTTGCCAAGAGGAATCAGGTCATCATCTTCCTTATCTTGTATAACACACACTCTCTTAGAGATGTCAAAGTTTGTGACATCGCTATATAAAGTTAAGTATGCGAATATGTTAATACATTTTTGGTCCCCCCCGACAAAAGGAGGGTGGACCTGTAAATTCACCCTTGTCCGTTCGTCCGTTTGTCCGTCCGCACTCTTCTCAATAATTACGCCTTGGAATTTGTTTAAATTTTGCACAAACATTAAACATGAGATGAGTATAAAAGTCACTAAGTGGATTTTCTGGGAAAACTCTGGTTGCCTCCCTAGGGGTGCCTTTCCGGTTAAAATGGCTAAAATTGACATTTTTGTGCTGATTTAAAAAAAAAATGATGCCTTGGATTTTATAAAACTTTATGAAAAGCTGTAACTAACTGATTTCTATATGATTTTGTTTGTCTATACTTCGCGATAACTCTTGGGTGTGGACCAGGGACTCTTTTAGGGCAAATAAGAACATTCCATTTTTGGGACTATTTTACCATATTTGTCCAAAGTTTTCTGTGTAAGTCTATTTAGCAGTTTTGCATGGTGTTGAACTCAAATTTAAGTATGTTAAGACCTTGGAGACTTTTGAGCCTAACTGGGGGGGGGGCAAATGATGAACTTCGTCATTTCTTATTTTCATGGTGCAGAACTTAAATTTACATGTGTTAAGGCCTAAAACTGCACTGTTTATTTATTTTCACCAGGATTTGACGTCCCTTGGGGACTTTTGGGGCTAAATGGGAGGGGGATGCTGAACTTCGTCATTTTTTTATACCTCATTCACTGTGCGGGGACCACACATGCTTCATTTGATTTGTACAGGAGTCACTCCTAAACTAATTCCGCAATCATTATGATTTAGGATATTTGATAGGCCTAAGTGTTGTAATGTGATTATATTTAGTTTTATGCATAGAGGTTAAAAAGGAGTTTGTAGTACTTCCTGAAAATTCAGATAACTTCGATTTTTGTGAAATTTCAACAATAGATATGACATCAATTAATAAATATTCCCCAATTTTCAGCATCTTTAGAGTATTTTAAAGGGGTTTTATAAGGCATAAACTCCCAGTCAAAATTTCAAATATTTCAGATTTGCATTAAATTTAACCCATAGTCATCTAATACCAATTAAGTAAGATTACCTGAATTTCAATTCCTTTAAACATTAATTCAATTAAAACATTTACTTTTAAGCTTTAAATTTAAGAAATTTTTTAGAATTAAAATCATGTAAAATTAGAATAAGGATTCTATGCATAAAGTTTAGTAGCATTAGACCTGTAAGGCAGAATATAAGTAATGTAAAGCCGTTCTGCTCAAAGAATTCATTTTACCGGTTCTGGTACAGGTAGTCTTCTTTTTTAATATACAATGTAGTTGGGATCAGATTTAGGCTTTTGCTAGCACCTCATTATGTATCCCCAACGCCTATCATTTCTAAAAAGCAAACAAATATATTTAAACATTTTTTTTGGTGTAAATTACCATCTTTAATGACTTTACTAGCAGCTTCATGAGAATATATACAACATGTTTCCAAAATATCATATCATACGAAACTTCCATGAGCTCACATTAACACAAGCAAGAGTATAATATAAACACACACACACACACACACACACACACACACACACACACACACACACACACACACACACACACACACACATACACACACACACACACACGCGCACACGCACACACAGAGAAACGCTGAATCGTAAACATTTCCAAAATTTCCAGTTTGGTATCTGCAGGCACGTTTAATTCACTGGGAGAGATGCACCCCCACCCCCGAATAAACTCACCTGGCGAGTAGTTGACAAGGCTGACAAGGCGATACTCTACATAATGGTTTACCGGCAACCTGCTGCAAGATGCCTATCTGAACCTGCACATCCAGGTACACTTTGGTATTGACTTTCAAGCCGACTTCGAAGATTTAAGGTGGCTTGATGTGGCCCTTAATTGAAACCATGCCAAAGCACCCTGAGCACGTCCCTATTATTTGTGGAAATTCAGCGATGCACATGCTTGCTGCAGCGAATGGTGACATCTGAAGTGTGTGCGACACAAAGTTACACCTCATGGATCACCTAAAACACTTAGTAGCTGGGGCTGGCTCAATCCTAATGAGCAAAATGTGTGCCTGTATCCAAGTTCTGCCAACGACGACGTTATATTTTATTAGTCCGAAAGAAGAAACTATTAAAGTAAAAAGCATCCGATATCGAGGAACTTCAATAGTGAAGAGGTGGGACTTTTCTGTTTGTCGGGTCGGTCTGGAGTAAGTATATCGTTGAGGTACAAGTGCTATAAGTTCATCAGAGTATATTCCATTAAAGTACTTGTAAAGCAGGCATAAGAATGCAATATTTCGGTGATGGGACAGAGGTGGGAGCTTGATCGGTTGTGTGTGACCTATTAGACAGAAAACCTTTTTAGATTAGTGATAGATGCCGTAGCCAGCATGTGGAAATTATGCACTATTTGTGGCCTTGCAACGATATAAAATAATCTTGGATGTGAATAATTTTCTAGCACAGTAAAAGAAGCTCACTTTCTTTGCAGCAACCTTGGCAATGCCCTCGATCCGTGTTCCAATTCATGTTGCCTGTTAATGTTAAGCCAAGGACTTTGAAGGGTTATGGCAATCGATGATTGAGAAGATTTTTATTTTAGTTGTTGAAAGAAAGAAGTTTAGTCTTAGTAGCATTAAATGTTACCATTTATTTATGACCCCATTACACTACAGAATAAACGTCGTTTTTGAGGATATCTGCTATTACTTTAGATATGTGCACATTCGTTTTTTGTCTTTCTCTTCTCTATTATAAAGCGTGCAACATGAATGTTTTAATTTTATGACATTTTTATTAAAATAATTTTGTGACATTTACATAGAGTGCTGAATATTCTTTAGGCCTATTCACCTCTTGATATTTTCTGCTCAAATTGTAGACTTTGCTTGACCAAATAAAATTTCTGCTGATGGTTAGATGCATATTATAGAGAAGAAAGAAATATGAGCAATGGGCATGGCCCAGCCAATAAAACCAAGGGTTATAATTTTATTCTGTGCGAACACAGTTTTATAATCTATTCCCAAGGATCAAGCAGAAATGGCCATATGCTGGAGGAAAAAGGTTTTAGATTTGACCATAAAGTCAGGCTTAGGAATTGCAATTGGGCCATAAATCTCATTGTCTATTTTATGAGAAACTCCCTATTCATATTTTTTCTCTTACTTGAACAATTTTCTGCACAACCGCATCATTATCATAAAAAATATGTTGATTCTAATTCTATTTGGTTTCTCGTCTTTTGATTCGCCATCTTGTTATGCAGCAATATTTACACCATGCCACAAAGCTCAGTATACGTCAGTATAAACACAAAAAAACTATACACTGTTTACAAAACGTAGGTACACGTTCACTGGCGTATCGTTTTTTACAGTCTAGAATATGTTTATGTCTTTAATAGTAATGATTTTGTAGTCTTTATTTTATTGGTATGGTGCCAGAAAAAAATCAATTCAGTTAACTTGATTATGTGGTAGAGCTGACATGTATTCAATGTAGCTGCTTTCAGCTTCAATCACCACCTCGATACCAGTCTGGAACTGAGAGCATGCCTTTTCCACAATCACCAACAGGAGCCCAGCGAATACTTGGCAGATGGCGGCGATGAGGCTGGATTTAGGGTTGTTGGAGGTCATGTTGGTGATGTTCTCGACATATAACCAAATGAAGTATTCCAGAGGGTTCAGGTTGGGGGAGGAGGGGGGGCAGTGACAGAAAGGTACAAAGCTGTAGCACTCATTTTGAAGCCAAGCCTGGGTCTATTTGAACTTGTGGGCCAGCACCGGGTCCTGCTATCATACTCAGGGTCTGCGAGCAGCCACCTAAATGCACCAGGGGGTAACCACGCTCTTCAGCACATCCAGGTACACTTTGGTATTGACTTTCAAGCCGACTTCGAAGATTTAAGGTGGCTTGATGTGGTCCTTAATTGAAACCATGCCAAAGCACCCTGAGCACGTCCCTATTATTTGTGGAAATTCAGCGATGCATTTTGAGGGTGTTGGCAACGTTTGTTGTCATAACTTGGATCGGTAGAGAGGATGAGCTGCATCTGCAATCTTGCTCGTTGAACATTGTATCACTTTCACACATAATAGAATGCCCCTATCGCTCTTGGCATTTGCACACAACTGGCCAACTAGTAGATGGTCTACAACAAAAATAGAAAACCAGTTTTCACCAAAAGGAAATAGAATCAAGGTGACAATTTTATCGTTTCACCCTGTACTATATAAGACCACGTGTCTCCTGTCTGGGAAAAATGGAAAAACCTGAGAAGCTTCTGCTCCCACACCTGAACCCCTATGTCACGCTACATTTTCATTAATGGAAACGTAGACGGCAGTTTTAATGTAATGTTTACAATGGATAAACAGTGAGTTCAAACGTCTTAGTCAGTTAATAATAATGAAAACAAACAAGAAAAAAAAACAAGGAAAAAATCTCTACATATTATCCTCCAAAATATTATTACTAAAACACGGTGGGCATGCCATCAAATCTTCTCTACTAATGCCTAGTGACTTAAGGTAGGAAGTCGTAGCCTTGGCTTCGTGGGATGCCACATTGTTGTGCATAAAAATGTACGGTGAAGTGCCAATGAAGGTCATCAAGCCATGGTGACAAATGCTCATTTAAAAATAAATTATAAGACTGGCTTGCCAGTTTGACACATTCTGGCACGTAAAATGGTCCAATTAGTTCATCGCAGATTTTTCCAGCCCAAAACATGACACCTCCACCTCCCTGTTGACGACAAAATCGATGAGGGGTAGGGAATCTAAGAGGACTCTAAACTTTGACCCACCCATCTGGTTCATTAAGGGTTGTTCTGGTCTCATCAGTGAAAAGAACAAAAGTTTTCATGTATTTCTGAGCCCAAGTCAAACATTTTTCCTTATGAGTTTGGTTTAAAACCGGTCTTGCTATGGGCTTAATGCTTCTTGCAATTTCGTTTAAGACATTGCAGCGTGTCTTTCTGGACAAGTAAGATATACAAGCCTTGTCAAATATAGCAGCACTGTTGCTGCCTGGCTGCTGGATAAGTTGATGGCGAATTTTTCTAGCTTCACAAGCAGAAACTGACTTTCCTGTGTTTTTATCCTTCCTTGATTTGATGTTTGGATTTTCAATGAATGAAGACAATGTTCTTCAAAGCTCCTTGGCTAGATCTATTAGAGATAAACCTTCTACAAGGCCTGCAATAACGCGTTCCTTTTCACTCGCTATCAATCGACCCTTTCTAGGCATTTTAGGACACCTGCGATAAAGTGATACACACTTAAAATTACCAGAAAATAGAAAAATTGGCATAATTTTCAAAATATTTGCTCAAATTCCACAAAAATCAGGAGAATAACGCACCATTTTATGCTCTTCCAGTGTACTAATTTTCACTTCTCTGCATTCCACAGCAATTTCAAAATTAAAAAATATTTACCTGCAATAATGCGATACACATGGCTTATCTATCTGAATATATATACATATAAGTATATACAAACATAAAGATACGCATTATATACATATATAATTATATTTTATACACATATATACATATATATATATATATATATATATGAATATATCTCTATATATAAGTATATAAATATATGCATAAATATACATACATGTATATGCTTATATACATATATATATACACATATGCATATATATATATATATATATATATATATATATACACATATGCATTTATAAAAACACAGACACGTACACACACGCACACACACACACACACACACACACACACACACACACACACACACATATATATATATATTCGTAAAATATGTTTTCTCAATTATATTCCATTCTTTGTGTATACCAATCCTTTTTGTTTAAAAGCTCAATGTATATTAAATATTTCAACAGAGCATATATAAAAGATTAACAATAAAGTTACATTCCAAGATCCAAGTATTTATTTTTCATGCAAAACAGCTTCTCCAGCATGTTAAAATTTCGGTACATTTTTTACAGATCCGTTTCGTTATGCAGAAACAAACATTTAGTATTATTATGACAATACCGTCTCTTTTCGTGCATATACTCTTCAGAAAAATGAGAAATTCTTTGCTATTTAAGCAAGGAAGTTCTCATTTTTCTGCAAAATTTATGCACGAAAATAGACCGTAATGACACAGGTAGGATCATTATTAACATTTCTAGAATACTAGATGCTTTGTATCATATTGAAAATGGCTTAGGGTTCCTCTAGTAATGGATGGTGTCGGCAAACAAGGTAGGCAGAAAAAGTGGGAGAAAAGGTTAGGGGAGAGGACAATATCCTGTCTAAGAGTGTATGAGGCAATCATGTCATCTCCAGAACAAATTCTATTTAACCCTAACCCTAACCCTAACCCTAACCCACACAA
Source organism: Euprymna scolopes (assembly GCF_053919585.1). Classification (NCBI taxonomy): domain Eukaryota; kingdom Metazoa; phylum Mollusca; class Cephalopoda; order Sepiida; family Sepiolidae; genus Euprymna; species Euprymna scolopes. Next base: position 32,102,771 of record NC_136494.1, on the reverse strand, counting down.
GAAATTGACAGGTACAACTGCTCTAGGTTAAATAGAGTTGACCTGTGAGTAATTATGAAATAATTCCATACTCCTCAAATTGAGGTTCCACCACCAAATCCATTTTAAGGTCATACCCAGGATCAGAGGACGGCTGGCTGAATCAAACTTCAGCGAGAGAGGACAAGGAAAATGAACACTTAAGTGAAAGATGGACACCTTGTTCAGTTAATTACAAATTACGACTAAGTCAAAAAATTAAAATGGAAGCTAAGAAACAAAATAACAAAACGAACCTCAAAGCTTAGAACCAAGGAATATTTTGGACAGGTGCTGCCACTCCTGATGAGGAATTAATGTTTACTAAGTGATGAATCTCCTCTCCAAATTAAGGGCTCAACAATGTATCCCGTCTGGTTTGTTTTATAACTGACTAAACTTAGCAACTATAATTTTATAGGTAGTATAATTGTTAACATTTCTATAATACTCTGTAAGAATTGCATTGTCATAATGGAGGCGTAAGTATGTGTGTGTGTATATGTTTTGTCTACACACGCATCAACACGCGTGCGCGCGCGTCTTTGTAATCTTTAACAAACAAAATGTATACTACAGAAAATATCATGTGCTCTTTGAGTGCGTCGTCAATTCCTTTTCACGTTTCACCTTTTCAACATCATTTGAGTCACTTGGTAGTAACAAGCATCGACTAATAACGATTCCAACGAAAATAAATCTAAATCAATACGTATATAAATGCAACGAAAGTTCAAACCAGCCAGAACACTTCTCCCACTAGCTCCCTCTCCCTCTCCCTCTCTCTTTCTTCCTATCTCTTTCTCTCTGTCTCTCTCTGTCTCTCTCTCTCTTTCTGTTTCTTCGCCATCGCCGATTTCTATTAGTCACATTCTTGTATCTCTCTCTTTTCTTTTCTTTTGGTTTTATCGCTTTTTGCTCTCAGCCTTTCCTTTGTTCCTCCTTTTGTTGTACTGCCACCTTTTCTCTAACCCCTCCCTCCATTTTTGCTCAACATGACATGCACTGTTGCTACGGGGGAGGAGGACCTGTACCGCTAGAATAATTATAGAAGCCGCATTGGATAAGTCAACTGATAAGATATGACAACTGACAGAAAACATATATCATCTATGAATGATTTTATTTATGACACACACACGCCCATATATATATATATATATATATATATATATATATATATATATATATATATATATATATATACTAGTAGAGAGAGTCGACATTGCCCTGTATTGAATGTGGATTAACGAATGTTTCCCTCTCTTATATTTTATTGTCATTGAAATTGATGAAATCCCCCATTTTTCAATAACATCAATTAATTGCCTGCTCTAGTTGAAGACCCACCGCGATGCACGGAGAGGAAGCTTCACGTGCCTTCTTCGCAGTGATTTAGTCCACAGTACATTGTAGTCTACATTACACTGTAGAGAATCTATTAATTATTTTATAAAATTATTTTTATTTCCACAGCCAAACAATGCTGCAGCCTGTTTGGCTGTGGAAATAATTATAATCTCTCACATTCTGAAAATTCTATTCCAAATTGCTCGTTAGGTTAGCATAGCTTGATGCCATCGTCCTGGCAAGTTGAAAATTCCTATTTGTGAGACATCGGATTGGGCTTATTAGCTGGTTGGATGACCACGTCCCTTGTCAAGACGAAGTAGATCCATTCCACAGTCGGATTTCGTCGCGGTTTGCTTGATCTGTGTTAGTTAATAGAATTTCTTGTTAACTTTTGAAATCACTACTAAATATTGGGAGCAATATAATAATCAATAAAGTATTGGCTCTATAATAATAAAAACGAAATCTGCATGAATTAAAATATCATATTTACATGTAGTTTACGATCGGGCAACGCACAGTACCCTGTTAATATATATATATATATATATATATATGTTTTTATTTGTTTTTGTTAGCGATACTTTCTTGAATGAATTCAAGTATTTATATGAAAGTGTATTTTTACCTAAATGCTTATTGGGAATAATTATCCCATTGACCAATCTGGTACCCTCTTAATGGGGAGCGGCATATATATTATTTTTAAATTATAATTATCCACTGACACGTGTTTCGTCGTCTACGACTCATCAGAGTCGCTGAATCTAGAGAGACTCGAAATCGGGACCCCATGATAAGAAGCCTAAACCTCTACCACACGGCTGCCTCGCCAGACTACTAAATGTATAGCGTTTTTATGTAGATGTTTTTATTTGTTTTTGTTAGTGATACGTTCTTGAATGAATTCAAGTATTTATACAAAAGTGCATCTTTACCACAGCAGACATCCTCATTGTAATCTCTGAACGTATATACCATTCACTGGACAAAGCGGGGGAGGGCAGAGCGGTAGCTCTAGATATATCAAAGGCTTTTGACAGGGTATGGCATGAGGGTTTCATCAGAAAAAATAGATCATACGGTATCACTGGTAGAATACTAAACATAATTAAATCCTTCTTAGATAAGAGAAAAATCCAGGTTGTCCTCGACGGTTGCACATCGAAACAATATGATATAAATGCGAGAGTGCCTTAGATGTCTATCCTTGGACCTCTATTGTTTTTGATATTCATTAATGATCTCCCCGACAAAATTGCCTCTGAGATGGGTATATATGCTGATGACACCACACTCTATAACAGGCATGACAGGAAAACAAATGAACACATATCTAAAGAAATGGCAAAAACACTAGAGGATGACCTCCAATCTGTAGTGGAATCGGGATAAAAATGGATGGACACATTCAATGCTGCCAAGGTTAAACTGGTTTCCTTCAATAATTACGAGAAACCTTCTCTGCTACCAATAGCAATGGCCAATGACTCTTTATCTGAGAGTACATCTTTCAAACTCCTTGGCCTAACGTTCACAGGAAACATGAGTTGGAACAATTACATTGAAAGCATTGCCATGGCCGATGCAAACAAGGTAGGCTCTCTCTACCATGCTAGAAAACCAAAGAAAGTATCCTGTATCTCTATCAGGCCACCATTCGTCCATGTATGGAGTATTGCTGTCACATTAGGGATGGTGCATTTGCTACTAGTCTCTCGCTCCTAGACAAGGTTCAAAAGAGAGTCGCCAATCTGATAGACCCTGAACTGGCATCTAAGCTTCAGCCTCTGTCCCATGGACGAAACGTTGCATCCCTCTGCCTGTTCTACAAGTATTTTAATGGTGAATCCTCTGGCGAACTGCAGCCACTTGTGCCCCCATGACCTAGACACCCTTGACAAACCCGACAGGCAGCTAAATCCCACCCCACACAGTAGAGATCCCTAGATGTAAAAGATCTTTCTACTTCAGTAATTTCTTCCCCAGAACCGCTAGACTCTAGAATTCCATTCCTGGTCCCTGCTTCCCTAAGTGTACTGACATGCAGATGTTCAAGTGTAACATGAACCGACATCTTGCTGCCCAAATCCCAACATAGTACCGCATTAGTTGTTGCCCCTAATAGTAGCCCCCTACACCAAAGTGGCAATGTGCCTTGTTTGGGGTGAAAATGTAATAAAAAAACAAATAAAAAAACCTTAATCACCCCTCGGGGCCTGTGGCGCAGTGGATAGAACACATCTAATCTCGTCAGTTCTAAGTGAGCCTTGTCTTTTTTTTTACACGGTGGTCACCACATATCAAGGCCCGGAACCCACTCAGGGATAAGGGTTATTGCAAGTACAGTACGTTAGTGTGGAGATTTGATGAAGCGTTTACTTAAGGGGGCGGTTCATTAGGAATTTGTTAACGTTGGACTTGAAGACATCCAAGTTGTAGTCAGGTGGGAAGCAGGCAGACGAAAATCTGTCTGAAAATAGCGGTTTCAATTCTAACCAAAGACGGTCAGAGACTAACTAGGATAAAAAAAAAAAATTAAGGCAGTTAGGAGATTCGGAGTTCCTATCCCGTCATGGTAATCACCTGATGAAGGCCAGAAGAATAGTTGGTCAAAACGTCGTGAAACAACAACTAAAAAGATGAGAATAATTGTCCGTAATAAATAAATGAATGAATAATACTCATCTCAAGAATGAATTATAATTAATTAAACAATTATAGTTGTTGAATTTTTGAAACAAGATTACAAAATATTCATTGTGATAAACTTTGTATTCTACTGAGCTATAATATATGAGCTCTGTTAGATTTATAGTCTAATTATTGAGTTAAATTACACCTGCAGTATTTACTTGTATCGAATGTTTCAATATTTAAATGAGTTGTCTGTCCTCATAGGCTACAACCAAGAAACCCGTGATTTTCCTTAACATTAAATATATAAGTACATATATCGATCTTTACTATCATATAAAATGAACTGTGTATGCTTGTGTGTCTGTGAGTTCGTTCCCTATGGATTCAAAAACGACTGGGTCGATTTTTCTAATATTTAACATAAAGGAACTTAATGCGCTTGGCAGTGTTTTTATATAGGTTTTGTCTTAGTATGTCTTTAACAAGTATCAATAATCAAGAATCGAAATAATTCGATAAAAGAAAGAACAGGCGATTTGGACTAAAGTTAACACCTTACACAGCCTAACATCATAAGTGCATTTGAGAAGTTTTATTACCACACAAGCCGAATGGTTCGACATATAAAATAAACAGTAAGTTCTTTGATATGACAGTTCAAATGAATGTTTCTGTTTAGAACACAATTGGAGTATGATATTTGACTTTTGCATTTTAAACTTTAATGTAAGCCATTACATATATAAATCTGTACTCCCATAATTTTTTTTGTGTGTATTGATATTCATATTAATAGCCCTTTTTCCTATCCCTTCCCTATATATATAAAATGAATTCATTTTTTACCCTATGATTTTGACTTTAAGAGGATTAAAAATCAAGACATTTAATGCGAACGTTATATGCACAAACTGCAGCATAATATTTGTTATAGGCATATTACCTCTCCACTTCCTCGATAATCGTAGATTCTTATATTTTTTCTGCTGAGTGTTAATTGCCACAATCGGTTAAAATCATGGAAGTAGTAAAATCTTTTCTCTCTAATTAATTCCTCCTTCCCACACCACCACTTACATCGTTTCCGGATCGTTCACAAGGGACAGTTACGAGAGGAACACTGGTTTGGGTTTTTTTTTTTTACTTCGTAGTTGTTTAAAATAACTGGAATGGAGTTTTACCGTGCCTTTCCTTTGTATGTTTTCTACTGGGTGAAACGCACCATGGACTTAACCGAATCGAAGGGTTATTAATGCCATTTTTTTTTCGCTTTTCACTTGTGTTTGTTTATTTTTGTTTTTCCGAGCACTTTTGTTGTTCCGATTTCCTTTTTAAAGAAGTTTTACGTCTGTTCGCTGTTACTTTTTTTTTGTTTTTTTTTGTTTTGGTTTTTCCGATTTTTTTAAGAAGTTTACCATCGTTTTTTTTTTAAATAATTAAACAGGTTAATTACTTCTCTTATATTTTACTTTACCCCTCCCCCACCTCTTACACACACACACACACACACACACACACACACACACACACACACACACACACACACACACACACACACACCTCCAAACACCCGGGCAACTTCGGGTACCCTCGCTCGTTTATTTATAATGAAAATACAACTTTGTTATATATGGATCGTGGAATTGCATTCATTTGCAAAAATTCGAGCTAATTTTCATATTCTTTTAAACATTCATTTTAATTAATTCCCTATTAGTTTTTTTCGGTTTTCTTATAGAATGATCATCTTTAGTTAACTATTACGTGTAATTATATTCATGCAGATATTCCACATATATTTTACTTGTGTAATATTTGCGTAAAAATGTTATAGTAAATATAAACCTCTTTCTACATATATTTATGTATGCTTATATATATTTGTTTAAAAAGATTTGCCTACCAAACTCCTCTGTCAATTTTTGATCTACAGACATAATCTACATTTTATATAGGTAATTCGAACCCATGCGAAATTTATATTTGGGTTTTAGCCGGGGGAAATCGGTGCAAAAGTGTGAAAATTAAAAAAATTGAATTTGCCAAGTGATGGTCAAACGACGGCATTATGAATATGCAGACGGATTGTAAGAGCTATTGGTTCATGTTTTAATTTTTAGCCTTGCATTAAACATGTCTTCAGGTCAGGAATTAACATCAAAGGAAAAAAGTAAATCGTAAGCTAAACGTTTTTGTGTTGATTGTCGGTGGTGGCACGCGAGTCATTTTTTTATTTACTTTTTAAATAATTGCTATATATTGGGTCTAATACAATAATAAATACGAAATCTGCATGAATAAAAATATCATATTTAAGCATATTTTATGACCGGGCAATGCTGGGCGGCCTGCTAATAATTTTATAAAATAAACAGTAGGTTCTCTACAATGCAATGTCGATAATAATATATTGTGAAATAAGTTATAACAAGAGGCGTGTGAGCTTTCTCTTGGTGCAATGTGATGGGTCCCCTACTAGAGCAGGGAATCGATCGATTTGATTGAAAAATGGGCGATTTCACCGATTTCGATGACAAACAAAGTATGTGAGTGTGAAACATTTATTGATCATCATTCAGTCCCGAGTAACGTCGGGTCACCGTACTAGTCTACTATAAATGTTAAATTAATTCACTGGACAGAACAGCCCTGCACAACCTATATGCCCGCTTTACAAATATAAAAACCAAGATTTAATGCTACTAAACCTCATATTTAGAATCCTTATTCCAATTTTGATCAGAATCTGTTCTAGAAAACATCTAAAATTTAAGGCTTAAGAGATATTAAGAAGAAATTGGAATTTAGTGAATCTTGTTTAATTTCTGGCTTATCTCTATAGGTAAAATTCAATGCAAATCTGAAATATATCAATTTTCAAATGAAAGTGTGTACCTATATATAATATAGGGAATGTTCATTAGTTTATGTTTCATACTCACAAAATATGCAGGTATCCAACATTTAATGGAGGCTTTTGCACCTGTTATATTCCTTTTGCATAAACCTAAATTAAATTAAATATAGCCCACATTACTATCTCATACGCCTAGAGAATGTGTTCAAAAATTCATAATTAACTAATGTAAATGTGAATCCTGTATATGCACAAACAAGGATTTTCACCTATTTTATTTGCTGGAATAATTTTATGATCAAAACGTACTTAAAACAGTTACTCTTACTTCAGACTGAATGGACGACCTTATATGCAGATCTCACCAATAAAAACGATAACACCTATTATTATAATTAGTAGTACCATCACTTTCCCCCACCTCACGAAAGGTACTGGATATGACCTTAAACTATATCCAGTGGCGAGGCCCCAGCTTGCTGGCTCTGGATAGTGTAAGCCACCCTTTAATTGCCATTGCTCCCAGCTCCACTCTAACCCGGAGTGGTAGTACCTGTAGGGTCCCAACAATGGGTTAAATAGAAACCGACTTGAAAACAACAAATATATTCTATTAAAAAAAATTTTCTTCAAAATCTTTGGATTCGGCATTAAATAACCTGAAAAGGGTTGATATGCCGTCAAACAAAAACAACCAACCAACCAACCAACCAACCAACCAACCAAACTCACGAAAAAATCTTGTTACGAGGGGAGATAACTCAGATATGCTTCAAAGCGAACAGCTTATGACTATTCTGAACGAACAGTTTTTTCTACTGAAACATTTAACGATTAAAAAGTGTTATTTCTTATTGTTTGTAGGTTAGAGTAAAGACATGTTTTTCCACAGTTGGTGTGTGGAAAATGTCAATTCGAAAAACTCAGCTTGGTAGCATATGTAAAAAAAGGATGCCATTCGTTCATATTGATAATTAAATAGGCATTAAGACCTGGTAACTTCCCCGACCATATTGAAAGTGAAACAAGACGTCAGTAAAATCAAAGGAAGTAATACTGTGTTATGAAAATGATGAAAAGCACATAGTAATTATCCTCATTCAATCCCAGGCAACTTCGTAATGGGTAAATTCCAAATGGACCATTTGGAATTTACCCATTGGATTGGAAATTTAAAATTCGACCGTTTTGGATTTTACCATTCTTGGATTTTTTACCCTTCACCGAACTATCCATTCATGTGAAATCTTTTTATCATTTTAAGCAACCCAGTCGTTTGCGAGTCTATAGGGAATGAACCTACAGACACACAGACAAAGTTCCTTTTATATAATAGTAAAGATATAGACTCTGAAAGAAAGTTAATATTACTTCCTGACTGAACAAATAGACAACACCACCTCCGCTCAGACTCGAAAGGCAAGGGATACCCCTTGTAAATGTAGCTTTGCGTGTAATTGTGAGGCAAGGGTTGCGCAATCCCAACCACACCTTTCTTGAATCGGCCCTACTTTGCGAGGAGAAGTCCAGAACGACTGGGAACAATGTCGAGATAAGTGGATAGCACATACAACCCTTGGAATTCCCAAATAGTCGCCCATTTTAGTACTAAGTAGGAGGTAACGTTTTTATTTACTGAGGTGTGTTATTTTTGTGTACTTCAGTAAAACATATTCAGCTTAAATTAATAAACATTTAAAATTTCTCTTTGATTTTTCTGTTTAACAACATATCAACCGTTTTGCTGTTTAATATATATTTTTTTACATGGAGGTTACCACTTATCAAGGCCTGGAAGCCACTCTGGGATAAGGGTTATTGCGTGTACAGTAATCAATGGGATATTATAGCAGTAATTGTTAGTATTGGAGATTTGATAAAGTGTTTTACTTAAGGGGGCGATTCATCAGGAACTTTTTTTTATGTTGGACTTGAAGACATCCAAGTTGTAGTCAGGTGGGAAACAGGCAAACGGAAGAGAGTTCCACAGGCGTGCACTTCTAAGAAGAAGCTTTGTTCATGGAATCTACGTTTTGATTTAGGCACAAATAAAGAGTGGGGGAAATTACTGACAGTGGTTTCAGATAGACGGGTGTTTTTCGTGAAAGATTGGCGAGAGGGGACCAGAGATACCAAAGATGTTTCAACTCCAACTATTGGCGTGTTTCTCTGCTAGGACCTCCGATTAACTGGTGGACAAATCACTCAGTAGTAAACCTATCTATTTACACGAAAAGAAAATAGTGCATAAGATATGTGACTTTTACAGAATCTTCCGCTAGTATAATAATTGTCTTTTCTTTTTTTTTGTTTGCTTATTTTTCTGCCGGTTTATTCTATCAAATATATTTTCTCTCCAGGCAGCTATTTTTGCAAGTAATTATGTCAGCTTATCCTTTCAGGATGTGTCAAAAATGAAGATTTCAAAAATCCAATTAGAATGTAATTAAAGTTGTCTTCTTCTTTCTCTGTATAGTTTTCCCCGTACTTTATTTTAACTTTATATTCATTTTTTAAAGTCAATAAGGTTAAAATATCAAACATTTTAAAAGAAGAAATCTTTAAAATGAAATTGACACTTGAACATCATTTGACTCTTGATTTTATATTCAATCTGATTCAAGTGAAAATTACAAAAATCCAAGACAAAAATAAATTAGTTTTAACTTTGCTGTCCGATCATTAGGTGAGTTTCAAAAAAAATTTAATTAACATCGACTAATTCATATGATATTAAACGGTTTTCTCTGTTCTTCTTAATCTGATTATGGAGTCATTCAACCGATGTAGTAACATTTAACTCAAACTTGATATCAAACTCATAAATTGAGCGAACGTTGAACTTAAAGATCCGTGTACGTTCAGCCTCAGAGGATGTCATTACTGAACGATTCGGAACAAATACATTAAATATGACGTAACATGTTCGGGAACTTTGTAAACGAGGATTGATCATTTTTTATTATGTAGACTGATACTTTCATCTTGGTTCCGGTCGATGTAACCTCTGACCTGATTCAAGTGCATCTTTTTAAACTTGGGAATCTTTATGTCAAACGCAAGAACTTGTATGAATTTTCGAATTGAACACATTGTTTAATCCACAAATGTGAGAGAATCCAAATAATCAAGCCAATTAAAAGAATGCCACAGGGAATTATATATAGTTTTACCTTTTGAAAAAACAAAACAAAAAAAACAAAAAGACAATTTTTTTTATTATGAAAATTTTCTGTTTATTCATGTTCTTTGGATTCTTTAGGCTACTGTTTTCACTTGAGTGTTATGTTCACAACGTTTCGGTCGATGTAACCTCCGATATTATTCAGGTGCATTTTTAAGAGCCTAAAATGCATACTAAAATTGGCCGCAAGGACCCGTTGTGTAATGGATAAATTACTTGGTAATTCAGTTCTAAGTTACATTTGCAGACCGAACTACATCGATCAAACTACTTCTAGACGTTGAAGGTTCAATCCCCAGTATGGGCGATACTCCAAATACAATTGGAAATTACTTGGGACTTCTACTCAGATGGAACGAGAGCATGCTGCTCCCATGGATTAACTAAAGGGATTAATTTGAAATTCCATGCAGATTCCTGAGTTCGACAGAAAGATTCGCAAGTATGACAAGATACAGCTGAAGAAGGTCGGAGATTACCTCGACCGAAACATTGTGAAAATAAAACTCAAGGACAGAAGGGTAGTCTGAAGAATTGAAATGATACGAAAAATCACTCCTCATCTCAAAAATTTGGAAACATATTTTCTGGTACTTCTGCATTTTACAAACAGCGCTAAAACGTATTGATATAGAAAAGGGGTTTTGCAAACTACTCTGTACCTTCACGTAACAATTTAATAAACAAAAGACGCCGTAAAAATTGGTTATATCTTGAAATTCGTATCGAAAGTACCTATTTTCTGTAATGAAATTTGAACATAATGTATCAAGGGGTCGCGAACTGGCAACTGAAAATAACGTTGGTACCACCATGCAGCTTGAGAGGAAAAAATACAACGACCACATATACTCTAAAACACTAATATTATAAAGTCTACTTGCGAAAATGACCTGGGAATTTATACTAGCATCGATTTACATGGAACACAGACACGTCTCTGAAATTATCAAGACACTTGTCCATCGATTTACTTAAAATTGTATCCAACTATGATACAACAACACTGAGAATTCCATTCATCATTTCAGCTGAAAATTTTGCAGAGATATGCTACCAAGCGACTACACTCCATTAGACACATGCCCTACATGGAGAGCAGAAGCGGACTTTTGGTTTACTTTTTGCAACTTCATAATTCACTTCCCTTATTTAAGTCCTTTAGTCCTCACATTTCATAAGCGATGTTTCTCACAAAGGGGAAATAATTACCGTTTTCTCGGTAAGAATTTATCCATGTTGGCTGTTTTTTTTTTACTTTGAAGTAGTGTTTTTTTTTAAATTTTCGATCTCTTTTTACATCAAGTGGTTTCATAACTTGTCTGAAGCGATTTTCAAACAGTTAATAAATAAAGTTTCGGTCATCCTCTTGTTCTTTTCCTATGGATCTCCATTCTGCAGCATGCTTACGTGATGGTGTTATCATTTGCATACAGTCTATGACTCTACAAGTGCAAACGATTTTTCCTAATTATCTCTGAGGTTAACATAGCATAACATCTTAATGATGACGAATCTTGACCTTTTGGATATGATAGTCTGGTCAGACCTGATGTTCAGCACAACATTTTATCTCTATGATATCTTGGACTTAAATTGATCATTCTGTTATCTCCTACTGCATCTGTATTAGTGTTGGGACGATTAATTGAGATTGGAAACATCGGAATCTTTGGGAGCATCAGAATTGGCATCAAAATCGAAAAAATTTAAGGCTGATTACCAATTAAAAACTGATTCTAAAAAAAAAAAAAGCAAAAACCAATATACACCCCCTTAAAGAAAGTAGTTTATCTTGCCGTTTTATTTTATGGTATTTGGCGTCATTAATTCTATCCAGAGAATTAATTATCTGAACTGGGATCATCAGCTGAAAATTGTATAAGTGCCTCTAACACCCTCCTGATGAGTTAGACGCATGTTACAAAGACAATGATGTCATCGGTGAACACGAAAATTGTTGCTTGTGTTCCAGTGAGCAAAGAGAATCCGCATAGGACAAAACTTACCTCCTTACTCTTTAGCTCGTGAAATAGCGGCTCTAATGCAAGAGAGTAGAATAGAGGCGACACTGGAAAGCCTGACGTGAAGACTAAAAGATAACAAACGATTGCGAACGTTTTCCATTAATCTCTTAACGAGCAATACAAAACAGAGATCTATTTGTGAAATTTCTTTTTAAACCGGGGATCTCTTAAACAAATGCCAACGAGCAATGGTGGATCCTGTCGAAAAATTGGAACTCATCCAAGTTGATCAGTGTGGTTTTCATATCCTCTTCTATCTCATTTAGGATCGTAAGAATCAAATGCAAGTTGTTCTGAATCGATTTTTGTTTTCACGGTGTAGTTTGGCTCGGGTTCTATCAATTCTTCAAAAAACCCTGCGATAGAATGTTAGCCGAAATAGTGAAGATTGTGTTTAATAGGTTAATGGGTTTGTAATCATTTCTTTAGCAATGTGATCACTTCTTTGGTGACTTGACCTGAAATAGAACCCTTGTCAAACTAATGGTTGAACACGTTCATTAGAATCGGTACAAACATGTGATACAGATTTAAATACAATTTATAGGATAGACGATTAAGTCCCGGCGATTTGTACCAGCCGGCCTGCTTCAGCACGGCCAAGACCTCAAGGTCACTTTGATCCTAAATCGAAGACCAGTGGACTAGTAATTCTTTTCTACTACAGCATGAAATGCTGAGTGTAAGGAAAAGAATTAATTAAAATGTTGATGCAAACATGTGTTTAAAAGTTCATTGATTGCTGTTTCGGCTCGATTAGTTGAGTTTTAATCATGGAATTTAAATATTTTATTCAAGTCTTATATGGAGAAAGTTGACAAGATAAAATAAAAATATCAAAGTATCAAAGTAAGACATGTAGAGTATGATGATCATTGTTTGTAAGGAGTGTAAGTCACAGAATATTCGTTTCATTCTTTTGACTCTCAAGTATATATCTGACACAGTAAGACACACGTAATCAACCGAGAATCACATCCGTCTATATAAAAACATCTGTTTTTTAACACAGGCATCACCACATTATCAAGGCCAAGAGGCTACTCGAGAATAAGGGTTAAGAGTGTACAGTAGAAATTGGACAATATAGTAATCATTAGTAATGAAAATTCGGTAAATTTGTTAACTTATATGGAACGGCTCATCAAGAACTTATTTATTTTTTACACAGGCATCACCACATTATCAAGGCCCAGAGGCCACTCGAGAATAATGGTTAAAGAGTGTACAGTAGAAATTGGTCAATATAGTAATCATTAGTAATGAAAATTCGGTAAATATGGAACGGCTCATCAAGAACTTATTTACGTTAGACTTGAACACAACCATATTGTAGTCAGCCGGAAAGCAGGAAAACGGAAGACAATTCCACAGGCGTGCAGTTCTAAGAAAGAAGCTTTGTTCATGGAATCTACGTTTAGGTTTAGGCACAGATAAAGAGTAGGGGGAATTATTGACAGTGTTTTCAGCTAGACGAGTGTTTCTTGTGAAAGTTTGACGAGGGGGGACCATAGACTGAAGCTCAGTGGAACACTTTCCATGAAAATAACGATACGTCAGAGACAAACTCGCAACATCTCTTCTGTGAGATAGAGGTTGCAGGGAAGAGAAAAGGACATCTCCTACGAGGCTACAAAGTCTATTTTGAACTCTATCAAGGCAGGACAAGTCCTTTCTAGCAGCTCCTGCCCAGATGTGGCAACAGTATTCCATCCTTGGACGTACATGGTTCTTATATAGATAGAGAATTACATCAGCAGTGAGATATCTACTGGATCGATAGAAAGATCCCACCATTTTTCCAGCGGCCTTGGCAACAGATTTGATGTACGTGTTCCATTTCAGATCAGGAGTAACGGTCAAGCCCAGAAGCTTGTCAAAACTTGAGGCATCCTGAAGATGAGAGCTATTTATTTCAATTGATGCTAGATGTGGATCAGAATGTTGATGATGTAAAGAGAGAAGCTTGGTTTTAGATGCATTAAAAGTAACCAACCACTGCTTTCCCCATTGTACCACGTGCTAAAAATCAGAGGAGAAAGAGTTGGAGAGAACTTGGTCGTTTACTGTCTTAGATGTGCTACCATAAATGGTAGTATCATTAGCATAAATGTCTACGAATGATGTAAGGATGTGATTTGGAAGATCATTAATGTAGATCAGGAAAAGAGTTGGGTTTAGGATGGACATCTGAGGAACTCCAGCATTAATACTGTGAGCTTCTTATTTTTGCCCCTCAATTACTAGTCTTATGAACCTATCAGAGAGAAATGATTTAATAACTGAGAAGATATTTCTAGCTATATCATAGCTAAAGATCTTGTGAAGTAAACCTTTATGCCATACCCTATCAAAGGCCTTAGATATGTCAAGAGCAATTGCCTTAGAAAGGTTGCCTCCATCGAGAGATTTGCTAATCCTATGAGATATAACTGTAAGCACATCTTCTGTAGATCTAGCAGAACGGAAACCACATTGAATGTCACTAAGAAGGTTATTTTTGTTGAGATGGTTGATTACTTCTGTATTTAACACAGATTCCAGCAACTTATTCATGATGCACAGAAGACTTATTGGCCTGTACTGAGAGGGAGATGAGCGATCACCTGAATTCTTAAATACAGGGCATACTGATGAGATTTTCCAGGGTGATGGGAAGCTATTATCCTTAAGACAACGTTTAAACAGTTTTGTAAGGATGAGCACTAGTTCTGGTTGAAGTCTTTTGAGTACTATAATTGGAATACCGTCAGGGTCAGTTGCTTTACTGGAATCAAGGTTTTTGATAAGCTTGGCAACATCACGTATAGATAATGTATATCACATAGCGTGTTTTCTGATACAGCAGTAAATATTGGGGGTTGGAAGCCTTGGTCGCAAAGGGTAGAATTAGCTGCAAAGTTTTTGGCAGGTCCATTATTGATAGTTGGGATAGCGCACACGCTTCTGTTCAGGATTCTGTTTGCTATTTGCCAAAACTGGTGGGAACCAAACCGCTGCTCAGCTACTTTGGACTTGACGGATTTAACATACAACTCTCTTGCGTTCTTTATTACTTTCTTACAATACTTGCTGGCAGTCCTGAAAGGGGCTTTAGTTTCCATACATCTATTACGTTGGAAGCAGTGGAAAAAGTGATTTCTGTGCACAATGGCAGCAGCACATTCTGGAGAGAACCATCGCTGACTGTAAGGTTTTTGCTGGAACTTTTTCGAGGTTATGAAACGGTCTATACCTACAATTAACCATTCCGTCAGGTCTGATACTATAGAGGACACATCCTTTTTAAACATGGAACGCAGAGGTAGATCCGATATAAATGTACGGAAGCTATTCCAGTCAGCCTAATTCATAGTGTTGTCATCTCGCTTGCATATGTAAAAAATGCGCCCTCCATAGATACCTTACACGCTGTTAAATTAGAAGCACCATACATCCAGTTCCCAACTTTTACCCTAAATCATATACTAAATACACTTAAGACTATGATAAAGACTCTATACACCTTTCTGCACTACACTATATATAATACGCTCCTCCTTTATTTAGAATTCGACCCCCCAACATCATTTATAATTTTAATTTATTTTGATCTATTTCGTTCCTAATGAATCCAACGCTATACGCCGCATCCCCACTATGTTACCTAGCATCTTCTCTAATCTTCTGATGAGAAGCATTAGGCTTCGAAATGCCTTGGCATAAAGAGTCCCTTCTATCCCCCAACTAATCGATTGTATTACCTTATTGAATAAATGAACCAATCTATATCCACCAACATATAGTTCTGTCTTCATTTCCAACTCCTATTGTCTTCATATATACACACACCCACACACACACCCACACACACGCACACACACACACACACACACACACACACACACACACACACACACACACACACACACACACACACACACACACATATATATTAATTATAATTTGAATATTTCAATTTATTTCCGATAGTATACTATGTACTACACTGATTTTTTAAACAAAGTAAATAATTAGCCTATGATGGTTAGGAATAATAACCACGAAGACCACCAAATGAAACATCCTAAACCTTGTCTCAGAAGATGGAGCTCATCACATGGGCATCGCCTTAGAGAGGTCCGAAATTGTACAAATAATTAATCTCCCAAGCTATTCTGTCAATTTTTGTTTACCTTTTTAATTAGTTATGTGGCCATATCTCCTTTCTCTTTTACGCCAGAGAAATATGACGAACGTGTTAAAGACAAGTGAAGCGCACTTTGGCCTTGGTGGGCAACTACATAGGGCATTAGCTAAAAAAATTACACCCAAAGATAAAATTTTGTTGCATTTGAAGTTAAGTATTTATGTATTTTGAATGATGGCTAAACCAGAAATTTCTTAGTTTTAAAGTAACTTTCTAGAACAAATGCCAGCATGTAAAACGGATATTAAACCGAATATGATACTGATTACCAGGTATGAATTCTGAGATTGTTTGTTTTTTATACACATGAGTTAAAAACGTCAAACGCTCTTTAGCCTTAATAGGTATGCAAAGTGGCCGTTAAGTTGGAATCATGTTCGTTACAGTTCAAACCTCTCTCGGACGCCCACGCCATCTGGTACTGAGGTAAAGTAGGCACCTCAAAATTCACCACAGAATTAACCCTCTATATGTAACACGATGTAACTTTATTATAAATTAATATTATCAATATAACTTTTGTACCATTTAAAAGAAGAAGGGCAAAATAAACTAGTAATAATTAAAAAAAAAATTCATTGTACGAAAATAATGAAAATGCGAGACGAAAATCGTGTTTACCTAATTGGCGCTTTAAAATAACGTTACCATGTAGTAGGAATTCCGAACGGGAAAATATACACTTGTATAATAAATCTAGCAAAAATTAACTAACGGTCAGATTTTCGTGAAATTTTCGATACTTATCATTTTAAAATGAAATCACATATAAAACGCAACTTCTGTAAAATATACGATGGGAAATATTTTTTAGTGCATGCCCCCCCCCGCTATATTTATTTTTTTTGAAATTTAAACAAAATATATTTAAATCTATCAAAATTTCAATTTATCATGAAACATAACAGTTCAAATAAGTAAAAAATATTTATTTTTAAAAAATTTAAAATACATGTATTGAACAAAAACTTACGTAGAAGTTGCAATTTAAAATGATATAAATTTAATATTATTTTGTTTTTTTTTAAAATAGCGTTGCTTTTCTGATTAATATATCAGTTGAATTGCAAAGAAAAAGAATCTTCCTAAATATTAATTTTTAAAGATTTAAACAATTAAAATTCCATTATTTCAAAATGTCCCATTGCAACATAGATTTGTAATTAATGGTGTTTAAATTTTTTTTAAATATTAAGATTTTATATAAACATGGCTTTTGTCAGCTATTGTATCGCCAGATTAAAATCGATTTGAAAATATTATTGCATTAATATTTAGCATTTTGTAGACCACCCTCATATGTTGTTTGTCTCTTTTTACCAAACAAAAATATCGAAGCCGGTAATTAACACTCGTATATATTTAGTAAAACCGTACTTCATATATTTAATATATACAAATGTTTATAATATTATTAATCGTTAAACGTTGTAAATCTGAAACCTAACAAAATTATAACAAAGATAAATTATTAATTGAAATTTGAAGAAGTGTAACAAAATCATTAAGTTGCTGCTGCTTTTTCATAGTTTGTATAGTTAACACAAGTCTGACGTCACTGGATCATGCGGTCGTTTTACAAAATCGTTTGGCAAAAGTAGTCTGTCTGTAACATATATAACAGAGTTAATTTATTTTCTCCTCAAAATAACTCAAAATAACTCAAAACATAGTCATTAAAAGCTAATCCCTGGCAACAAAAGTGAGTACAATCCTTACGAAAAGTTGTCAATCTTAACATACAACATATCAACTCTCAATATTTTGTGTGGCCACCATTATTATTCAAAACTGCCTTTACTCTCCTGGGCATGGGGTTTACCAGAGCTTCACATGTGGCCACTGGAATGCTCTTCCACTCTTCAATTACGACGTCACAGAGCTGGCGGATATTTGAAAATTTGCGCACCTCCACCTTCTGCTTGAGGATGCTCCAAATGCATGTGTACTCACTTTTCTGATACATACATACATACATACATACATACATACATACATACATACATGTATACTGGATAGAACTTGAATGCCTACTAGACATTATTCTAAGCCCCCTCTCTACAGGGGTTTGTCAAGACAACCTGGCATGAGGATACATTTCCCTACAAGTAAACCCTGACTAAATATTCAAAATTACATAATATTCATAGCCGAATAAAATAAGATCTCAGTATGGCTATCTCAAGTAACACCATGAAGACATAAGGAATTATTGTCCTGGAATCAAGTAAAACAAAGAAACTATGAGAAAGATATATTAGAACATAATTGGGGACAGGAAATTATGTTCTCAACTTCTTTAGTAACTCAGTGTCTGAATGGTAAAGGAGAACTTTATTGGAATATTCGGGTATGTATTTTATACAGAGATCAAGTGTTAACCCTGGGAAGGGGGTGAGGAGGCTTGATTTCCGAGAACGTCAACTATGTAATTAGTAGTTCGTGAAATTCAGTAAATTTTCATATACCAATGTGTTTTAAGTCAAAAATGGTTGACTTAAAGAGTCAAATGCCAAAAGTGTATATATATATATATATATATATATATATATATATATATATATATATGTTCGGTGCAACAGTTTCTGTCAATTTAAAATTTCTTCTTGGAAATGAAAAAGATTTTTAGAACATTTTTATTCACAAAAATAACGACCTTTTACTCTATAACTTAATTCCATCTGTCAGCAAGCTGATAAATGCTCGGGAAATACTTCCGGTTTTAATTTGAAATATGAATGAAATCTTACTCATGTTCAACCTCGTGATGTTCAATTAAATTCATCTAAATGAGAAAAGATTTCTCAACAACATTCTCGTAGGATATGTTTGGTCAGTAGTGCGGTGTAGTAGCATTATCATGATGGAAGATCACTATGTTCTCTTTCTGTTGACTAAAGAAGATCGTTTTAGAATAAACATGGGTGAGAATAGTGCAGAAAAATATCAATATACTAATAGGATAGCATGTGTATAATTTATGTATTTTCGATGTCGTTCATTTCTTGTAAGAAATAATTTTACCAAGTATTCTTCATAAGTATTCAAATAAATACTGGGAACTCAAAGAAAGCGGACATTCGCCGGTAGTCGAATGGAAAATAATGAGACAAGCTACCACGTGCAGACATTTAGACGACCCATGTAAATTATGCCTCCATGAAAAATTTGCTATCCTGTACTTTAAAGAACCACAAAATCAATTAAATTGTAGACGAGAAATAGCAAACAACTGTGTTCACAAAATAAAACTTACTCTAGGATAGCGATAAAAAATAGCTTTAAAACTAACAATAAGAATAGAAAACAAACAAATAAATAAATTAAATAAACATGAATATACATAAACGATCACACATATATGTATATACATATATATATGTATATATATGTGCATGTATGTGTGTACACATAGGTATATTTATATATATATATAAAAAAAAGGAAAACGTCTACCTTAAACCATTAACCTAGTTCTAAAACAGATCCTTTGTTCGATAAAATGCATGCCCATTGGCTGATAGAAAGGGGCGCTGATTGGCTAACTAAAAATCCTCAACATATATAAAAACAAGAAGCAACCACAGAATTCGCGCATAAACCTGACGAATCCTATAGTGGATGAAACGCAGAATATTCAGTGTAGCTTAATCGCCATATATATTTTATAAATTACTAACTAGCTCTACCTACGTATTGAGCACTTTTGAAGTAAATACTTAAAGTTTACGCATAAATCTATACTTTCGTATATTAAATTTATGTGAGTAAATGAAGTAGTTATATATATACACACATATATATATATACATACATATATATACATACATATACATATATATATATATATATATATATATATATATATATATATATATATACTAGACTACCCGTTACCCGTTGGGTCAGTATGTTATATTAGCTATGAAATTAATGTATGAGCGTGTCACTTTTGACGTAAAGAAAATAGCTTTTTGTGACATAACAGAAACATTTCTATGAAAGTATATTAAAATGAAAAAAGAATATAGATAGATTTCTATGAGTCCTTCTATTTATAATTGTTTTTTTTTTTTAAGTCTTACAGTCATTGAATTATAAGTGGTTTGCCTACTTATAGGTAAATGTTCACTGAACAGATACCATCATACTTAAAGTTAAATTCAAATTTTGATATATCTTATAATTTAAACGTGGAAACCAAAAACAATTGAGAAGCTGAAAATGTACACAGTAAAAGAATACATTGATTATTTATTTGTAATGCAATTTTAAAAAAAACATGTTTTCGGGGTTATTTATTTATGTTGGTAGTGTAGAAGAAAATGTATGAATGCTTTTTAAGAAAGGTGTATTAAAAAATGGGTAATAAAGATAAAGAAATGAAGGCGGTAGGCAAATCGTTGATGTAAAATACTCTTATGGTTGTCAACATGTTAAAGTAGATTTCTTTGTAAGAAAATTGCGTTAAAATAACTTAAATGTAATACGGAAATGAACGATGTAAAAGAATGCAGAAAATTTTGACAATTGTTTATTTGGATAATTTAAATGTTAAACAATTGTTTATTTGGATAATTTAAACGCGGAAAAAACAATTGGGACGCTGAAAACGTACACAGTAAAACAATACTTTATTGTCGGGTTGATTATTTTTTTATGTAGGCATGCGAAACCGGAAGTTGGAAACCGGATGTTGGGTTACAACACCCGTTATAAGGTCATTTGAGTTTTATAGTTATATAGATTTCAAGTTAAAAGTATTCAGGAGATAAAACCCATGGCTTAAAACGAGGTTATTAAGAGTGCTCAATAAAAAGAGCAGAGTATAATGTTTTTATTTATATAGACAAATATTACATAATTGCTATACTAAACATGCTAATGTTTCGGAACGATTGGTTTATTAAAAAAACAAAGGCTCTTCGTCATGCAACAGAAATAAAGTTTATCTTCTATTTATCATAGCTGATTCTTAAGAACCAGCTATGATTTAAGAATCAGCTATGATGAATAGCGAAACAACTTTATTTCTGTTGCCGGATGAAGAGCCTTTGATTTTTTAATAAACCAATCGTTCCGAAACATTACAATGTTTAGTGTGTGTATATATATATATATATATATATATATATATATATATATATATATATATATATATAGTCATCCACATGCAGTACTGTTTTGCAGCTTATCAGTGCGGTTAGACAAGCAACTATCTCAAGCCAGGAGCGAAACCCGATCGCCCAAACGACAGTCGGAGCTTCTAAACGTTGCGCTATACGGCTGCTGCTATGCAGGCAGTGAATTAATAATGTTTTGACATTGTCCAAAGTATCTAACCTCAATTTCTTTACACAAAGTGCATCGCTTCATACGCTAATGGTAATTTGTGTATCACTTTCCGAAAGCTCAACCTAAGATAGAGAGCATTATATATACATATATAATTAAATAATATTCGTCTTCTATACCTACAGACACTAGTGTGTCATGCTTACGCAATCATAAGTACAGGAGGTGACAATTCCTGCGGGTCGAGAGATTTGAACCCAGCCACGAAGCCACCTATTCCTCTGGGCCACCAAACAATTGCCACGAGAATGATATTTTATATATCTATAAAAATTGAGAATGTGCATGTGTGTGAGGACTCTTCTCAACCTATATACTCAACGAAGTTTTGATCTCCAGACTTGATATTTGGTATATAGGATATTCAGACATGTAGACAACTTTTTAATCCGTTTACATCGAGTATAAAAGGGCTGCTAAAGGGTCAAAATCGAAAAATTGTGAGTCATCAAGCATTTTATGTTTACAAACCATTTAATGAATGCACGTGCGTGAATAGTTCACATTACATATTACTTATGTTAAGAGTAAGTAGGTTTGGAAACAATTTTTAAAGATCGTATCAGGCTGGTCTAACGGTTATCGTAGTTGACTAACTGTTTAAGCTTTTGGTTTCGATCTCAGCTTGAGTATTTTTTACTTACAAGAAGTGAACTGTTTAGAGAAAAACTGTACTTTCTTCCTGTTTTTCTTACTTCATTTTTTTTAAAAAGAAATTTAACGCTATGTTTAATACTGGGTAACGCCGTCCACAATTGCTGGCATTCTATAAAAGTGTGAATGTGTGCGTGCGTGTGTGTGTGTTTGTTTGTTTGTGTGTGTGTGTGTGTGTGTGTGTGAGTGTGTTTATGTGTGTGTGTGCGTGCGTGTGTGTGTGTGTGTTTGTGAGGAAAGTTCTCAACCTATTTACTCAACGAATTTTTTATCTACAGACTTGAACTCTGATATATAGGATATTCAGACCTGTGGAAAACTTTTTAATCCGTTTTCATCTGAAAAGAAAAAGCTACTAAGGGGTCAAAATTGAAAAATTGGTTAGTGGGGGGGCACTATATTTTTATTTGTGTTCAACTGCTTTACGACTGCGCATGCATGGTCATGAAATATGACTGCTTTCTTATGTTAAGTTTGAGTTGGTTTGAAAACATTCTTCGACGGTTCTGTCAAGCTGGTCTAATGGTTATCGTACTTGACTCACTATCGTTAGGTTTTGGTTTCGATCTCAGTTCGAGTATTTTTTTTTTAATTTAATTACAAGAAATAAACTGTTTAAGAAAAAACATAATACTCGCATGCACGTGTTTTGATTTATATCTTTTTTTTTTTCATTTTCTTTTTAAAGAATTTAACGTTACGTTTAATACCTACGCTATTTCTATTTATAATAAACAAGAATTCTGCATTAATTAAAATATAATAAAAATGCATAGTTTACAACCGGGGAATGCCTGGCATATTTTCTAGTCTTACCTATATATCTATAAAAGTGAACGTGTCTCTGTGTCTGTCTGTGTGTCGGTGGACATTTTCCTACGCAATAACTCTGTCAATTTTCAGTCTACAGACTCGAAATTTGATATACAGGGTACTGAGATTTGGGAAAATCTTTGTGATCCCTTTTCGGCCAAAAATTTGGTTGTTAAGGGGTCAAAGTTCAACGAATTGACCTTTAAGAACTCTACCAAACTCCTCCAATTTTGGGTTTAAACACTTGAAATTTTAGATATAGGTTCCTTGGACATGGATCTAACTTAATAAGCTGAATTGAGCCCAAAAACAATAAATGTTAAGGGGTCATAATAGGAGTCAAAGTTTTAAAAAATTTGACCTCTGCGGTCTCTACCAAATTACTCAGACAATTTCTGGTCTAAACATTTGACATTTTACATAAAGGGTATTCAGAGATAGGGCAAGCTTTTTAATCGGTTTGGGTCTAAAAAATTTTAGCTACCAATATATAAATGTATGTATGCATGTATGTATGTATGTATGTATGTATGTATGTATGTATGTTTGCATGTCTGCCTAAAACATTCGATAGAGGCGACGGATTTTACCAAGATCAGTATCATTTTGAAGTTTGACCTTTCAGACGACAAATATCGAAGTGTTGGCTAAACACATTAATATCTTCACCTTCAACTGAGCACTTTTCTACAGGGGGGGGTCGCTTTTTTCGCCGATATTTTTGCAAATCATCCTCTCCTTTCGATTGTCTAGCCTTAATTTAAACATAAGTCACTTCCGATTTGGCGGTGGTCGTAACAGCAAGATGTCAGGGTTTTTCCCATTCTTTTCCTCCTTCGTGGTACGGGTTCGAGCCTGCCTTCCTACTACCACATTTTTTTATTTTTTTTGCTCAACATACATATTCAAACACCCGGGAAACGCCGGGCTGAAATGCTAGTATTCTATAAAAGTGTGAATGTGTTTGTGTGATGACACTTCTCAATCTATATACTCAACGAATTTTTAATCTATAGACCTGAAATTTGGTATATAAGTTATTTAGACATGTGGAAAACTTTTCAATAGGCTTTCATCCCCAAAAAAGGGCAACGTGTACAAAATTAAAAAAATGATACACAAGAGTCACTGTTTCATGATTGCATGTATGAATAGTTCACAATACAGATTCCTTATGTTAACTATGAATTGGTTTGAAAACACTTTTTGAAGAGTGTTTCACGCTGGTTCAATGGTTATCGTACTTGGCTTACTGTCCTTAGGTTTTGGTTTCGATCTCAACTCGAGAATTTTTTTTTGCTTACAAGAAATGAACTGTTTAGAAAAACATAATACTCACATCTTCCCTGCAACCTTTCCCACGGAAGAAACGTTGCGGGCCTGTCTCTACTTTATTGTTATTTTCATGGCAAGTGCTCATCTGAGCTCCAATCTATGCCCCCCCACTGGCCTGACTTTCACGAAAAACACTCTTCTAGCTGAAACCACTATCAATAATTTCCTCCACTCTTTATCTGTGCTTAAACCTAAATGTAGATTTCATGAACAAAGCTTCTTTCTTAGAACTGCACGCCTGTGGAACTCTGTTCCGTTTTCATGCTTTCCGGCTGACTACAATATGGTTGTCTTCAAGTTCTTACCAAATGTCCACTACTAACGATGACTGACACGTTCCCCTTGTCCCCTGTATACTTATTCACCCTTATCCTCGAAGGGCCTCCGGATCTTTATAAGTGGTGTCTCCTTTGTAAAAAAACAAGGCCGATAGCCATTAGTCACGTGCTCTCATGTAATGAATAAATGCGTGAATGTAAGATTGATATGAAATTCTTAAAGATAAACTAAGAGAAATGACTTAAATAAATAAAAAGTAAATGACTTAGAATGACTTTAATGAACTTAAGGATGAATTGAATGACCTTAACAATGACTTGAATGCTTAAACATTAACTGGAATCCTTCAAAAACAACTTGAATGATCTGGAGAATTACTTGAATGGCTTTGAGACTGACTGGTTGTAAAATGGGTGATCATTTTACATTAAATTAATACAGAAAAGTGATCCCCACTTTATATCACAAGGTTACAAACATAAGTACAGCATGTAGTAAAAACAGATACTACACTTTGATCTTGGCCAAAATTCCAAGAAAAGGGTATTTATTTGCCCCCCCCCACCGAGTATATTAGGCACAAGGCCGATTTTTAATGTGAGGAGTAAAGGAGAAATGGGGAACAACTCCAGGGGAAGTAGGGGAGCTGGATAGTGACAACTGGTATAAAGGGTTTCCCCTACATTGACCAAGGTTTCCCCCACATATGGTCTTTGCTTGCAGTATCTGATGGAACAGATATTACACTTTGATCTTCGCCAAAAAGGCGAAGAAAAGGGTATTTATTTGCTCCCCACCGAGCAAATTAGGCACAAGGCCGATTTTTAATGTGAGGAGTGAAGGAGAAATGGGGACCAACTCCCCGGGGAGTTGGATAGTGACAATTGGTATGAAGGGTTGCCCCTACATTGACCAAGGTCTTATATGTGGGGTTGCACCCACATATGGTCTTTGCTTGCAGTATCTGCCGGAACAGATACTGTACTTTAATCTTGGCCCAAAGGCCAAGGAAAAGGGTATTTATTTGCTCCCCCACCGAGCAAATTAGGCACAAGGCCGATTTTTAATGTGAGGAGTGAAGGGGAAATGGGGACTAGCTCCCCGGGGAGTAGAGGAGCTGGACAGTGACAATTGGTATGAAGGGTTGCCCCTACATTGACCAAGGTCTTATATGTGAGGCTGCCCCCACATATGGACTTTGCTTGCAGTATCTGCCGGAGCACTTTGATCTTGGCCAAAAAGCCAAGAAAAAACTTAAAAAGCTAAGAACAGCATCTATTAACAACATACCTTTGATCTTAACCAAAAAGGCCAAGCACAAAAGTGTTACGGACAGACCGACCGACCGACCGACCGACCGAGTGACTAATAGAGTCGCTTGCACGCGATTAAAAATATACATGTCTCAGTTTCTGTCCTTCCTTATTCATTTTTTTAAGGAATGTAACGTAACATTTAATACTAGGCAACGCCCGATACATCTTCTAGTAACTAATAAACACACAATCCAGACATTAGGCAGTGTCTATCCTTAAGTATTCTTAAAGGGGCTTGATAAATATAATTAAATAATAATTATTGTTTTATACCTACAGACACTATTGTTTTGTTTACACAATAATCAGGGAAGAAGGTGACAATTCCTGCCGGTCGGGGGATTCAAACCGAGCCACGAAACAACCTTTGACTCCATTTGCTAAACTTTTACCTCCGGACCAATAAAAGTATACATATACATCATAGTATATGCAATCAATAAATCTAGATGTTTTTATTAATCCGAAACGTGTACTGTTAAGTGCTAATGGAATTGCATATCTATTCATGCCTTGATTGACAGGTTGATATTGTAATGAACGGAGGGCGATCAATGCACATGTGTTAAAACAAGTTGTACTCACTCAGGCAATGGCTAATGGTAAAATATGAAAAAGAGCTCAAGTGTAAACAATTTATTCACTTTATGGCTACTTCTTTGTGATCAGAAGTGAATGAAATAAAAGAAAATATAAAAATACGTAGATTATTAAATTGTTATTTTGTGAATTGATGGCGTAAAAGTGTCAGACTGACTGCATTTGGTTGACGTTGGAAAGAATGAAACGGTCAACAACTTCCTCTTTTTTTTCTTAGCATGTGTTTTGTATTTTAAAACATAAATCAATTCATTTTACACATTTTATAGAGATTATATAGCTTAAGATTCGTAACCGTAAAGGAGAATTGAATTGATCATATGTATGTCTTCAAGATTCTAACTTTTGTGTTCAGTTTTATGTTTCAGTTTTGTAAAATGCGCTGCATGCATAACGAAGGTGGCTGAAAGTCATTTGGAAGCAGCGGAGGTATGGTTTTTAAGGAGAATTCTACGAATCTCATGGACAAGAAGGAAGATAAAAAGAGAGATTATTCAGCAGGTCATTATTCAATATCATTCACGCAGGACAGTTAAATGTCTTCAGCCATATAATGCGAGCTGACGATTTGAAAAAAAAAACTTAATGTTAGGAAAAAATCAGCAGAGGAAGGAAGAAGACAACAAACAAAGTTCACTGGCAGTCTCAACATGGTCACTCGAGACACGACTATAGATCCCATCAAATAGACCGAATGCAGAGGGGACTGGAGAGCTATGATTATCGATGTCTGCAATAAAAGACCTGATATTTGAATAAGAAGTGTTAAGTGCTAACTTCCAGGACGATTCAGTAAAATTAGTACTCCTTAGTAAATCTATGCAAAACGTGTATTTATTGATAACTAGCTGCAGTACACGGCGTTGCCAGGTTGTATTTGATATATTTGAATATTCTCTCCTCATACATTATTATCAATT
This sequence comes from Euprymna scolopes, assembly GCF_053919585.1. Taxonomy (NCBI): domain Eukaryota; kingdom Metazoa; phylum Mollusca; class Cephalopoda; order Sepiida; family Sepiolidae; genus Euprymna; species Euprymna scolopes. The sequence goes on along the minus strand of NC_136494.1, from coordinate 32,075,231 downwards.
TGATTAAACGAAACATAAATTCATAATGGCTTCTTTTTCCACATCCCCCATGAGGTAGGAGCAGTAGGTGTGTTTTATTAAAAATAGATAATCCCATTTACTAAAAATAAAGTTATCGTGCTACTGACTAAATGTGTTCATTATGCATTTGACTATTGTGTTAATGCTGAGATTAGTGTCAAGTCTTCAAGATTCTGTGTTTTGTGTTCATTTTTATGTTTCAAAATCTTGAAAACGTACATATTGTCACCTCTCCTTTGTGGATCGAAGTGTTCGCCCGTGACGAAGGCGGCTGAGAGTCGTTTGGAAGCAGCGGAGATATGTTTTTTAAGGAGAACTCTACGAATCTCATGAACAAGAAAGAAGACAAACGAAAAAGTCATGTATAAAGCAGAGAATAGCAGATCATTACTCAATACAATCCACACCAGACAGTTAAAGCTTGATGTAATGCAAAATTATCAGAAACAAGAGCAAAGGAAGACAACGAGCAAAGCTCACTGGGTGTCTCAACAGGGTCACTGGAAACACGACTATAAATCTCATCAGAAAGACCGAATACAGTAAACATTAACAATTCAAAAAATAAAAAAAGAATCAATTTTTGTCTTAAAAATTCTTTTGAAAAGAAAGAGAAATATATTTCTATTTCTTTAAAACAAAATATAAAAAAATATATAAAAAATATATAAAATATGTAAAATATATAAAAATATATAAAATATAAAAAATATATAAAATATATAATATATATATATATATATATATATATATATATATATATATATATATATATATATATATATATATATATAACAACCTCTCTCCCACAGAAGAGACGTTGAAAGCCTATCTTTGTTTTATCGTTATTTCCATGGCAGATGCTCGTCTGAACTCCTCCAATCTCTGGTCCCCCCTCGCCAATCTTTTACAAAAAACACCTGTCTAGCTGGATTCACTGTCAAAAACTTTCCCCAATCTTTATCTATGCCTAAATCAAAACGAAGATTCCATGAACAAAGCTTCTTGCTTAGAACTGCACGCCTTTGGAACTCTGTTCCGTCTGCCTGCTTCCCTCCTGACTACAACTTGGATGTCTTCAAGTCCAACGTAAACAAATTCTTGATGAACCGCACCCTTAAGTAGACACTTTAAATATCCACACTAACGTACTGTACTTACAATAACCCTTACCCCTGAGTGGCTTCTGGGCCTTGATAAGTGGTGACCGCCTTGTAAAAAAAAAAAAATAATAAATATATAAAATATAAAACTATATATATATATATATATATATATATATATATATATATATATATATATATATATATATATAAAATATAAAAATATTTAAAAAATATGCCTTCCCGAAACTTCGGTAGGTTGTTTTTATATCATATTTTATTCTTTTTCTATTTTTTTTGTTCAGTGTAACAAGTAAATCTATAATAAAAACGTTTTATTTTTCTTAGCATTTTTAAATTTGATCGGTACTCCCCATATTCCGGCGGTTTATGTCAACTGCCAGTCGAGCCCGAACCAACATTATGAAAATCCGATGCACAATGAGTAAAAGTACCATTTCTCTAAATTAATAAAACGAATAATTCTATTCGAAAATTTGTTACTTTAACTAAACGGGAGTATTTTTTAAATTTTATTTTCAGAAAAAGGGGACACAATACAAATTTTAATTATTTTTATCAAATAATTTCACAGAAAATCCTTTGGAAATAGTTTTCAAAAGATCAAATACTCCACGTCGATTATAATTATTGACACATTTCTTTTCAAAAGTTATAATTCATTTCATGAATTTTATTTCTTAAAGAAACTATTCTAATTCAAGAATTAAAGAGAAACACTCATATATTTACAGTAATTATTCAAATAAAAAAATACATACATTCGTGTATACATTTTTTGTAGACTGATATCCTCATCTTCATAGTTTATGTTGTTTTACCATGTTTCGGCCAACTAATCCTCTCGCCTTCTTCAGGTGGTTAACTGTGATGAGATGGGATTGCTGAGACTTGTATCTGTATTTCCAGTAATTACTGCCTTCCATAGTTGTTGTCTCATTACGTTTTTGCCAAGTTATCCCCTGGCCTGATTTGGGTAGGATTGAAACCGCTATCTTCAGACAATGCTCACCTTGAACCGTAGCTATTCAATGCACCATAAATTAAGAAGCCTTATCTCAACGGATTCCACAAAGTAAAATAATTAATAAACCAATACATATCAAAATTAATTTTATTTTTATTTCGGACTATTAGTCTCATCTCTATTAGTTTTTTTTTTGAATTCCAATTAAGGAATAATATATATATATATATACATATCAAAATATTCTAAAATGACTGTGACAATTCTTAAAACTGTTATTTTATTGAAGAAATTTATCTTAAAAAACTTTTATAATTTAACTTTTACAAATGAAAGTATTGAAAAAAAAAACTGCAAATATTTCAAAATATTTAATTCGACTGTTGTATTTTCTTGAACAAAGTTTGAAAAATACATTCCATTGATTTTATCATATTCTAAACTAAATGTCATATTTTATTTGTGCATTTAAAAAAAAATATTTTAAAATTAATTATGTTGAAATATAGAATGAGACATTTAATTAGGAAATTTAAAAATATATTTATTTTGAGATATTGTTGCTCATATAGTATTTTTTTTTTCTAAATTTAAATGACAAAAACAAAAACAAGGAAAATCTTCAGCCTCGGCTGATACCACATTAAATTATTGTGAAGGGCTAAGGAGGATGGAAAGATCGAGAAAGGAGAGCATTAATCAGATCTCAACTGAACGAGTGCAAAGAGTACGGGTACCCTGAAGAGGGTTATTGGCACCTCTAGTGAAAACTAATTGTCATTGTCAGCGATAAAACAATGTTAACGGTTGTTGCGATAACGCAAAGTCATTTGCAAAGATTATTGAAAGAGCTAAAGAGCACTTGAAATTTAGGGAGACTTGTTGTCATCCAGAGCCCAGGGACAACCAATGGTTATTATCAGTGAATAATATCTGATGATGCTCTATGTGAGAACTAGTAAGAACAAATAATAATAATAATAATAATAATAATAATAATAATAATAATAATAATAATAATAATAATAATAATAATAATAATACAAATAATAATAACAACAATAATAATATTAATAATGATAATAATAATATAAATGATAATAACAACAACAGCAATAATAAAATAATTATACAAATAATAATACAAATAATAATAAAACAACAGCAATAACAATAATAATTATAATAACAATGATAATAAGAATAATATTAATAATGAAAATAATAATAATAATGATAATAATAATAATGATAATAATAATAATAACAACAGCACCAATAATAATAACAACAATAATAATAATAACAATAATAATACAAATAATAATAACAACAACAACAATAATAATAATATTAATAATGATAATAATATTAATAATAATAATAACACAAATAATAATAATAACGACAATAATAATAATAATATAATTAATATTAATAATAAAAATAACAATAATAAAATTAATAATATTAATAATAATAATAATGATAATAATAATAGCAATAATAATAACAATAATAACAATAATAATAATATGATAATAATAGGCATAATGATAATAATACTGATAATAATAATGATAATAATATTAATAATAATAATAATAACAATAATAATAATAATATTGATAATGATAATAATAATACAAATAATAATAACAACAATAATAATATTAATAATGATAATAATAATATAAATGATAATAATCATCAAACAACAAAATCAATAATAAAATAATAATACAAATAATAATACAAATAATAATAAAACAACAGCAATTACAATGATAATTATAATAACAACCATGATAATAATAATATTAATAATGAAAATAATAATACAAATAATAATAATAATAATGATAATATTAATACAACAGCAACAATAATAATAACAACAAAAATTATAATAACAATAATAATAATACAAATAATAATAATAACAACAACAATAATAATAATATTAATAATCATAATAATAATACAAATAATAATAATAACAACAACAGCAACAATAATAATAATAACAATAATAATATTAACAATAATAATATTAGTAATAACAACAACAATAATAACAATAATAATAATAACAATAATAATAATAACAATAATAATAATAATAGCAATAATAACAATTATAATAATAATAATAATGATAATAATAATAATAATAATAATAATAATAATAATAATAATAATGATAATAATAATAATAACGGACCAACGCAGCATAGACATGATAACCATCAAAATGAAAAAAAAACGAAGAAAGAAATGGACAACAAAAGAGAATAGACTCGTCATGGAATTCTATTATAGAAGTCATCCTAAATATAGATATGGAGGTTATCGGAAACGAATGAAAGGACTATGGGACCTATCCAGTGACTACCATGCGACAGAACAAAGAATTGCGGACCAAGCAAGACTGATAACAAACTCCTCCCACACATCCCAACAAATACAATCACAGACTTAAACAACCTAATTTACGCGGGCGTCAAAATTGTAAGACTGAATCTCAAATCAGAAAATCAACCGGGGACAAGCGGACCGACAAAACCTTGATGGGAAATAAGACTAGAAACTCAAATACACAAACATAAAAAAGAAACCAAAACGATTAACAGGAAGAAAGCAATGTGGAGAAAACGAGATATTGGAAATGTAACTGCCAGGGAGAGGCTAAACAAGAAACATGAAGAACTGGACTAAAAAATAAAAGCAAAAGAAGCGAGATTGAGACAATATAGATATAAATCTGAACAATGCAAACAAAGCAGAACATTTGAAACTAATGAAAACCAATTCTACCAAAATGTGAACGGAGGAAAAACAAAACCAGAACAACCAAATCCGACAGAAACAAAACTCTACTGGAGTAACATATGGGAAGAGCGACGAGATCACAACAGAAATGCCGAATGGCTGAAAGACATGAAAAAAGAGTTACAACAAATAGAAAAAGGAACAGCGAATGAAATCAGCAAGGAAACCCTAAAGAAAACCATAGGAAAAATGGCAAACTGGAAAGCACCAGGGCACGACGGGATATATGCATACTGATTCAAAAAATTCCCAACCTTACACGAAAGACTAGCCCAAAACCTAACAAGATGTATACAGGAAGCAAGCGTACCAGACTGGATGACAAAAGGTAGAATTGCACTGCTACAGAAGGACACGGAGAAAAGAACCGTCCTTAGCAACTATAGGCCAATCACGTGCTTACCAACTATGTGGAAGATACTGACAGCACAACTGAGGGAACAAATCTACCACTCCCTGAATAACCATGGACTCATCCCCGAGGAGCAGAAAGGATGCCAAAAAGGAAAAAGAGGAACACATGACCTGCTATATATAGATCAAAAGATTCTAAAGGAGGTAAAAAGGAGGAGAAAGAATTTAGCCATGGCATGGATCGACTACATAAAAGTGTATGACAGGATCCCCCAAGCATGGATAATAGAATGCCTAAAAATGTATAAAATAGCAAGCAGGATCACCAATGTAATAGAAAATGCAATGAAAACATGGAGACTGGAATTGACAGCTGATGGACAACACATAACAGAAATTAACATACAAAGAGGCATCTTCCAAGGAGACTAACTATCACCATTACTGTTCATCATAGCCATGATGCCCTTGAACAGTATTCTGAGCAAGTGCCAAGTGGGATACAAGTTCTCCAATACAGAGGAAAAAATGAACCACCTGATGTACATGGACGATCTGAAACTTTTTGCAAGAACCGAAAAAGAGCTACCAGGATCTTCAGCCAAGATATCCAAATGAAATTTGGAATGGAAAAGTGCGCATAACTAGTTATAAGAAAAGGAAAACTGGAAACGACAGACGGCATGAAACAACCCAACTAAACAGAAATGAGGGCACTAGGGGAACAAGACGACTATAAATACTTGGGAATTCTGGAAGCGAACACCATCAGAGCAACAGAAATGAAAGAGAAAGTTGACATGGAATACCCTAGGAGAACAAGAAAACTCCTGGAAACGAAATTATATAGCAGAAACCTAATAAAAGGGATAAATACATGGGCAGTATGACTAGTAAGATACTCTGGACTGTTTATAGGTTGGAAAAAAGAAGAACGAAGACAACTCGACCAGAAAACCAGGAAACTCATTACTATGCATAATGCACTACACCCAAAGGACGATATTGAAAGGCGCTCTGTGAAAAGGAAAGACGGCGAGAGAGGACTGATCTGTATAGAAGACTGTGAAGGACACGAAAAAGAACTAGAAATATACATAATGCAAAACACTGAAAGGGTAATTATGGCAGCGAGAGATACTGAACAAAACAACAAAGCAGAAAACAGAGAGACAAATGACAAAACGAGAAAAGAGAAATGGGAAGAGAAACAACTTCACGGAAGATTCATCAGAATGACAAAAGATGAGAGTAACGAAAACACCTGGACATGGATGCGAAAAGGACATATAAACCGAGAAACTGAATCTCTAATAACTTCAGCATAAGATAACTCGATAAGAACCAACCAGATAAAAGCAAAAATCGATAAAACACAAGAAAACGGCAAATGCAGACTCTGTGGACAAAGAGACGAAACGATAAACCATATAGTAAGTGAATGCAGCAAACTGGCCCAAAAGGAATACAAAAACAGGCATGACCAAGTGGGGAGGGCAGTGCACTGGTAATTGTGCAAACGACTGCATTTTAGCATACAGACAAATGGTACAAGCATAAACCCGCAACAGCACTCAAAAACAAGAACCACAAAATCGTATGGGACATGAAAATACAGACGGACAAACCCATCCAAGCAAGAAGACCAGATGTCGTAATAATTATCAAGAAAGAAAAATCCTGTCAAATCGTAGACTTTGCTGTCCCAGCTGACCACAGGGTGAGTATGAAAGAAAATAAGAAACGAAGCAAATACACAGAGAGTTAAAAGGGATTTGGATGATGAAGAAAATCAAAATAGTACCGATAATAGTAGGAGCACTAGGAACAATTCCGAAAAACTTCGAAAAAAGAATGTCAGAAATTGGAATCAGAGGAATAACTGCAAAAGTACGACTAACGATAATGAAAACGACTGAAATATTAAGGAAAACCCTTGAATGCGGAGAATAATACAAGAAGACAATACAACGAATAAGCGTTACAGGGAATGAAGAACACCGAAGCTGCATATCTACAAGTTCTACACCCCCATCATGCATCCCCCCATAGTTTCACCACTGCTCCTCCTAATAAAAAAGTGACACCAAAGAGCTGAGAAGGGTCAAGAAGGACTGAAAGACCGAGGAGAGAGCGCTAGCCAGACCTTGTTTGAACAAGCGTAAAGAGAACTGGGACTTTGGGGAGGCTTAGTGCCATTCAAATTCCAGTATAAACCAATGGCCACTGCCGGTGAGAAATCAATGGTAAACGGCTGTTGCGATGATGCAAATTCATTTGCAAATGCTATCGAAGGAGGTGGAGAGAACTGAACGTCTGGGGAGACTTGTTCCCACTCAGCCTCCAGAGAACACCACAGGTTTCCAATCAGATCGTTTGTTGATTTGTGTGAAAGCTCCATGTGAGCAAATAATTAAATATTATTATTATTATTATTATTATTTTTATTATTATTATTATTATTATTAATAATAATAATAATAATAATAATAATAATAATAATACGTAATTGATCATGATGAAAGCTGTGTTTGTTATCAAAGTGTGTTCCGCAAATATAGTTGAAAGATTGGAATATACGTATATTTCGGTCGCATTTAGAATTTCAAGCTGAGTTTGGTTTGACAGGTTGTGATTTGCTATCATTTCTGATCGATTGATTATTCCAAAAGTAAAGCCTCCTATTTTATTTTTGTATTCGAAAAGTTGAAGAGCTACGAAGACGGGAGTCGTATTTATCAAAATCTATTCTTGTTTTACAAATTCCTTTCTAATCAACAACGAAAAAAAAAATTATTTTACAAATTTTCCTACGGATTTTCATTTATTTATTTCGCTATTTTCGCTTCTGTTATAATTTGATCGGTGACGTTCAGCATAATCTGGCAGTGACGTCATGTTCCGGGCAAAGCCGAACGGACGTTTAGATACGTCCCGTTCACAATCTGCACAAGTACCAAGAATAGCATCGAGAGTGAGTGCGAGAGAGACTCTAAGAACATCTCATTTATGAAAAAGGGATTCTAAGATAGAGAGAGAAAACAAACTCCATTAGATTTCGAAGTTGAATTTATACTTTGTCAAGGCAGCAAATTTCTCTGTGTGGCACTTCCCTAAACGCGGCAAGGTTTATACATAACCTCCTCGATCGCTTCAGTTTGAGCGTCTCTAATAAGACCCAAAACTGATAAATATAAAGAAATATATAAATTATCTTCACCTTATTTTGTATAGAAGTAATTTATAGCCCCCCCTAAAAAAAAAAAATCGATTATTTTTTTTGTTCTGAACTTTTGATTAATCATCGTTGACACAAAAACATATCGATTTTTCATGGTTCAATTTTTGCTATATTTTTGCAGACATTTTAAATTTCTAATCGATAATTATTAATAATTAATAAGTCATCTTTCGGAATGTTTGAGATCAGGACTAGAATGTTACATTACTTGTATTATTCGGACGTGTGTTCTCATCTTGAATGTTATCGTTACAGCGTTTTAGCCGATCTAACCTCTAACTTTCTCTGGGTTCATCTTGTTCTTGAGAACCTTTAAGTCAAACTCAGGAATCTGTGTGAAATTTTGAATGGTAGCTTAATCTAATCCATGGGGCTCTCTTATTCTTCTTCCGTTAGGACCCATGGTGTTACAGATAAAAGTGCTTAGTTATATTCACTTATAAGTGACAGTAGGTAGACGGTTCAATCCTCACTACGAGTGAGATTAGGAATACAGTTACACATCACTTAAGATTTATACCCACTCATGACTATGGTTGTGACAACAGCATATTCTTTTCATTGTTTTTACTCTTTAATATCTTATAGTAAAAAGAAATATTGTTTTTAAAATTTCTTTTATATTACTTCTAATTCTATCTTCATTATTTTGGAAAACCAAACGAACTCAGGTGATTTATGTTTAATGGTGCATTATTAACCGTTAAACATTTGTTACTCCGATTAAAGAACGTAATTCTATGTTAGAGATAAATATAGATTTTCCATATTATTTATTTTACTATGAACAATTGGAATATCATTTTAAACTAGTTTATTTAACTTGTGTATAGAAAGACAAAACAGTATCTCGATTATTTACAGATATTTAAACGTGGATATATAAAATAACCATGAAATTAGTAATCATTATGGCTGTGACAACAACATATTCTTTTCATTGTTTCGACTCTTGAGTATATATTCGTTAATATCTTATAGGTATTTTTATATAGACTGATGTGGTTCTCGGTTGATTGACTGTGTGTGATATACTTGAGAGTCAAAAGAACAAAAATAATATTCTGTTGTCACAGTCCTCATCATAACTAACGGAACGAGAGCAAGTTAGAAGCATCTATAATATAAATCTCACCTGTCTGTTTAAATGTATGTATGTATGCATGTATGTATGTATGTATGTATGTATGTATGTATGTATATTTATATGTCTGCCTAAAACTTTCGACAGAGGCGGCGGATCCTCGCGGGTACGGTATCGTTTTGAAGCTCGAGCCCTTGGCGAAACATCAAAAAATTGACTAAAAACATTAATTCCTTCACTCTCAACTGAGCATTTTTATACAAGGAGGGGTCGTTTTTTCGCCCGATATTTTCGAAAATCATTTCCTCTTTTCGATTGACTAGCCTTAATTTAAACCTTCGCCACTTCCGATTTGGCGATGGACGCAACGGCAAAGACGTCACGTTATTTTTTACATTCTTTTCCTCCTTCGCAGTACGAGTTCGAGTCTGCTTGCCTACTACCATTTTTTTTTTGCTAAACACACACCTCCAAACACCCGGGCAATGTCGGGCATCCAGGCTAATTAATTAAATAAAGGCTTCTGTTTTAAACCCTTAGTGATAATGGTGATATAGATGTTGACTATGCAATATACATTAACGAAATTATATTTAGAAAGACATTGAGTAAGCAAGTAAAGGTGTGTCTAGCATGGACCCGGAAATCAATTAAGTAGAATTAATAATGTTGCTCCTGCACCATTACTTTGTGCGTTCTGGACCAAACCTTAACTAACTTTGTATGCAACCACTGAGCTTTTCTACTTTCATGCAGACCAAATAATTCTTGTAAGGTCTATCCAGAAACCTGACTTGGTTAATGTTATGGACTGGTCAGTGTCTGGAAGAAAGGCACACGTCAGAAGAGTTGTCAACTGAACTATTGACTAAATTGTTTCAATGGCATGTGCTCTGACGAACTCCGAGTACTAGTATCCCCTCGACGACAATATCCAGGAAAAACCCCAACAAGTAGCAAAATTCCACTCCTATACTGTAAAGATCCCTAGATGACGTGAAACATCGAATAGCTTTTTCCCTTGGACTGCTGCACTTTGGAATTCCCTCCCGGGCCTTTCCTTCCCTGACTGTATTGAAATGCATTTCATGTGTAATGTGAACAGACATCCCAATGCCCAACTCTATAAATAGTATCCCTGCAAATCTAGTTCTAAATTATAGCTCCTCACGAATAAGTGGTCCTGTGCCTTTGTTGGGGGTGAAACGTCAATAAAAAAAAATAGTGAACACAAAATAAACTGAAAAGGAAAACAAATGCAACAAATAAATTTATTTCATCAGTTTGACCTTCAGATAATTCTCTCATACAGCTGTTATATATTAGGGACCCTATATGAATGTCAATTAACTTAGCTAATGTGAATTTAGACCAGAGCCACACTGAGTGCATTTCATGATAATCTAAATATGCCATTAGAATCGTTCTCAGAGATGGATGACATGAAGTTGTCGTTGTATGTCCAATGTATGTATTAATTTCGGAGTTACATTCTCCCATAGAGCATTTGAAGTTATACATTACATTGGTGTGTTCCAACGTTTTTTATAGCCGGTGATGACAACGTTGTCCTGGTGAATTACCATCCATCTAAATAATACTAGTGCTATATATAAATATTTGATAAAAGGACATAACTGTCCCTCTCCAAACTTGGAAAGGTTCTCGTTGACAGCATAAACATTATACAACATGAAAATAATATTAAAAAATTCAAAATTCTTGATGCGTCAAATATTAGAACCCTTATACACACAATAAATGATATGGCATTCGAGAAAAGCAGTAAAGTTCTAAACTGTCTTGCGTAGTTCGTAGTGGACGGACTTTGTTAACAGTGTCCACGAACTTTCTGATTTTAATACTCGAATTTTTAATCGACCTATATTTTTAATCGACTTTTAATCGACTCTATATATTTTAACTTATAATCACTTAACGCCGTTTACTGTATATTACAGTTTCTCACTTTTACTTCAAAACCTGAAGATGATTCGTAGAGCTCATGACAGCAACAGCTATGGAACCTGTATTAATATTTTTAATTTTGATATAAAAAAGATTATACGGAAAATTGAAAGATTAAAAAAAACGAATCATAAAGCAAAGTGTTTCTGTTACATTTAATAATATTTGCTTGAATGAAAAAATGCTGCCTAAATATACTATATATATATATATATATATATATATATATATATATATATATATATATATATATATATATATATATATACTAGTCTAACCGTTGGCCCTTAAAGGGTAAGATGAAAAAGGTTCAAAATAAAAAAGTGATTTTGAGATTATATTGTCTGTTATTGTCTTGGGAAGACTTTATTTTAATTGATGAGTGAAAAAATTAAAAGTCAGAAAACCTCTAGAGCACTACTGCCAGCACTAATTAAAATTAAGGAGGCCCTAATAAAAACACTACTAAAACAAAGTTTCTACCTCCCCCTCCTTGAAGAGAAAATATTTTTAAGTAAAGCCTAGAAAAAAATCGTTCAAATTCCCAGAGCGCTACTAAAAGCAATAAATATGGTTATGAATATCATTATAGTTATATCTTGTATAGATATATTTAAGTAAGTTTCTTTTAAAACTCAACGGGGTTAAATAACATTTATATGTAATATTTATACGTGACTAGTTAAAGTTCAGAATAAAATCACGCTTTTCTTTTAACGGTTAATTAAAAAAAAATCTTCTGAACGCTATTAAAAGTTAAATTCTTCACTAGTTTGCATTTTGGAGACGGAAGTGTTTTTGAGATAAGTGATTTCAATACTAATTCGCACTTTTAATTTTTAGATTCAAATATTAATAACTACATTTTATTTCAGTATTTAATTCATGTATTTCTGTTGTATTAAATGCTAGCTTTTTTTCTCGTCGATAAATGTTTATTTATTTACCGAGTTGATCTTAAATATTGTATAATCAATCACTTATATTATCCTTTTCAGTCCCCCACCCCTAAATTCTGGCTTCCATCTTATCTCACAATTACTTATAACGTCACCAACTATCTTCGGAAGAACCCCTCCATCCGCTTTTCTTTTATATCGTAAGTTTCTTAATACGTGACCAGTTAAAGTTCAGAATAAAATCACGCTTTTCTTTTAACGGTTAATTTAAAAAAAATCTTCTGAACGCTATTAAAAGTTAAATTCTTCACTAGTTTGCATTTTGGAGACGGAAGTGTTTTTGAGATAAGTGATTTCAATACTAATTCGCACTTTTTATTTTTAGATTAAAATATTAATAACTACATTTTTTTTTTTTTTTAATTCAATTTTCACCCCAAACAAGGCACAGTGCCACTTTGAAGCAGGGGGCTACTATTAGGGAATTAATTAGCGGGGTCATTATGAAGGGAGAAGAGTAGAAAGATGTTTGTTAACATTACACTTGAACTTCTGCATATCATTGCAGTTGGGAAAGCAGAATCCCGGAAGGGAGTTCCAAAGACCCGCAGTTCTGGGGAAGAAACTATTGGAGTAAAAGGCTTTCTTGCACCTAGGGATCTCCACTGTAATAGGGATGAGACTTAGTAGCTTGTCAGGTTTGTCGGGGGTAGTTACGTCGGGGAGGTACAAGTGTTTGCAGTTCGTCAGAGCATTCACCATTAAAGTATTTGTAGAACAGGCAGAGGGATGCAACATCTCGTCGATGGGACAGAGGTTGAAGCCCAGATAACAGTTCAGGACCTATCAGGTTTGCGACTCTTTTTTGAACCCTGTCCAGGAGCGAGAGACAAGCAGCAGATGCACCAGCCCAGATGTGACAACAGTACTCCATACATGGGCGAATGGTTGCCTTATAGAGGTATAGGATACTGGCAGGCGTAAGTAGTTTTCTAGCACGGTAGAGGGAGCCAACCTTCCTTGCAGCAGCCTTGGCAATGCTCTCAATGTATCTATTCCAGTTCATATTCCCTGTAAACGTTAGGCCGAGGAGTTTAAAAGAAGTACTTTCAGGCAATGTGTTCTTGGCCATTGCTATTGGTGGTAGAGAAGGTTTCTTGTAGTTATTGAAGGAAACAAGCTTAGTCTTAGCAGCATTGAATGAGACCAACCATTTTTGTCCCCATTCCACTACGGAATTATTTCAGTATTTAATTCATGTATATCTGTTGTATTAAATGCTAGCTTTTTTTCTCGTCGATAAATGTTTATTTATCTACCGAGTTGATTGCAAAAATAGATTACGTAATTGTACTCATTTTTAGTTCGTGAGAGGGGAATCTATCACCATACTTTCCCTTAAACACGTCTGTCGGACTTTTATTAAGTACAATACTTAACAATTTTTTTTTTTAATTTTTAAAAAAATTTTTTTAATTTTTTTTTTAATGGAGAGTAGAAAACGCATTGTAGATGCGTTATCGGCAGCTCCTGTTACTCTCGCTTCTTCTTATTTGTCCCTCAGTCCTCATTTTTTAATGAGTGATTTTTCTGACAAAGGGAGAAGAAAAAGCTGTTTTCTAGGTTGGCAGTATTTTGCGCGAACAGTTGGCAGAGATGGTGGAAATTTTACTGTTTCTATATCTATCCTTGTAGCCATGTCACTAGTAAGGGTGCTGGAGGTAAACGTTTTGTCTGGGCTGACGTTATCCGCCTGATAGTCAGGGACCCGAACCTTGGATTAACCACAAAGGAGGCTGTCCTATCAGCAGGTGCAAAGTACTGGGGCTGCTGTATTGCCATTTGCTGAATGGATTCTGGACCATGCAGTAGCTTCTGGTGGGGCCTCTCGATGCCATACTAGTGGGTAATTGTTACGGCTTTACCTTATCATTAGCTACAAAAAAAAATTCTTCGTTTCTTTTTCTCTCTTAGTTTCCCCTCTCTATCCTGCTCTAAGTAAATCTGACGACCTAGTCCACAAATTCCAAAATTTCATCATGACAAGTTTCAAGAAAAAATACACGATTAAACCCGGTTCTCCAACTTCCAACGTAGACCCCCACTACCATGTCTCCTTCTCCAACATCAGGGGTCTACGTTCTAACCTTCCAGAGGTTGAAACCCAATTACAGGAGACTAAACCAGACCTTTTATTTTTAAGTGAAACTGGCATTGGACAGGCTATTTCCCTAGAAGAGTTTGCAATTACAGGATACTCTAACTTAACTTCTAAATCTGACCCCCAAGATCGCCATGGGCATGGAATATGTGCCTATATTAAAGATAGCTTTCCATGTGGTAGGGACATCTCCAGGGAAGACACTAACCTACCCTATATGTGCTTCCGGGTTGCTTTAGCTCACATTACTGCATTTATATTTACTCTCTATCGCCCCCACAACAGCGGAGTTACTATCTTTCAAAGCATATCTGAGAAAATTGACCAAGTCCTATCTGATTATCCTTCAGCTAACATTCACGTATGTGGAGACTTCAATGTTATCAACGTCGAATGGTTGACCCACTCAAACAAGACCGATGATGAGGGGAGGTTATGTCATGATTTCTCGATTGCCTATGACCTCACTCAGATTGTTCAGAAACCCACCCGTGTGCCCGACAATGACGGCCAGTATGCGAGCCTACTAGACCTTTTTCTCACAACTTGCCCTGAACTATGTTCAGTTTCTGTTCTGTCGCCTCTTGGATCTTCCGACCACTCTGTTGTATCAATTAAGATAAAAATGAAATGTAATAAGTCCCCAGACGTACCTCTCCATCGTACAGCATATCGATACACTAAGGATGACTGGGATAGCTTCCGTACATTTATATCTGATCTATCTCTGCATTCCATGTTTAAAAAGGATGTGTCCTCTGTAGTATTAGACCTGACGGAATTGTAGGTATTGACCGTTTCATACCCTCTAAAAAGTTTCAGCAAAAACCTAACAGCCAGTCATGGTTCTCTCCTGAATGTGCTGCTGCCATTGCGCACAGAAATCACTTTTTCCACTGCTTCCAACGTAATAGATGTATGGAAACTAAAGCCGCTTTCAGGACTGCCAGCAACCATTGTAAGAAAGTAATAAAGAACGCAAAAGAGTTGTATGCTCAATCTGTTAAGTCCAAAGTAGCTGAGCAGCGGCTTGGTTCCCACCAGTTTTGGCAAATAGCAAACAGAATCCTGAACAGAAGCGTGTGCTCCATCCCAACTATTATCAATGGACCTGAGGTAATCTCGTCAGCATCAGACAAAGCCAAACACTTTGTCAAGAACTTTGCAGCTAATTCTACCCTTTGCAACCAAGGCCGCCAATCCCCAATATTTCCTCCTGTATCAGAAAACACGCTATGTGATATACGTATATCTGTACGTGATGTTGCCAAGCTAATCAAAAACCTTGATTCGAGTAAAGCAACTGGCTCTGACGGTATTCCAATTATAGTAGTCAAAAAACTTCAACCTGAACTAGCGCCCATACTTACAAAACGGTTTAAATGTTGTTTTAAGGAGAGTAGTTTCCCATCTCCCTGGAAAATTTCATCAGTATGCCCTGTATTTAAGGATTCAGGTGATCGCTCATCCCCCTCTCAGTACAGGCCAATAAGTCTCCTGTGCGTCATGAGTAAGTTGCTAGAATCTGTGTTAAATACAGAAGTAATCAACCATCTCAACAAAAATAACCTTCTTAGTGACACTCAATATGATTTCCGTTCTGCTAGATCTACAGCAGATGTGTTTACAGTTATATCTCATAGGATTAGCAAATCTCTCGACTGTGGCAATCTTTCTAGGGCAATTGTTCTTGACATATCTAAAGCCTTTGATAGGGTATGGCATAAATGTTTACTTCATAAGATCGCTAGCTGGAAAAGTCTTCTCAATTATTAAATCATTTCTTTCTGATAGATTCATAAGAGTAGTAGTTGAGGGGAAAATATCAGAAGCTCACAGTATTAATGCCGGTGTCCCTCAGGGGTCCATCCTGGGCCCGACTCTTTTCCTGATCTACATTAATGATCTTCCAAATCACATCCTTACATCATTTGTAGACATTTATGCTGACGGCACTACCATTTATGGTAGCACATCTAAGACAGTAAACGACCAAGTTCTCTCCAATTCTCTCTCCTCTGATCTTGAGCATGTAGTACAATGGGGAAAGGAGTGGCTGGTTACTTTTAATGCATCTACAACCAAGCTTCTCTCTTTACATCATCAACATTCTAATCCACATCTGGCATCAATTGAAATGAATGGCTCCCGTCTTCAGGAGGCCTCAAGTTTTAACAACCTTCTGGGCTTGACCATTACTCCTGATCTTAAATGGAACACGTACATCAAATCTGTTGCCAAGGCCGCTGGAAAAATGGTGGGATCTTTCTATCGATCCGGTAAATATCTCACTGCTGATGCAATTCTCTATCTATATAAGAGCCAGGTACGTCCAAGGATGGAATACTGTTGCCACATCTGGGCAGGAGCTGCTAGAAAGGACTTGTCCTGCCTTGATAGAGTTCATAATAGACTTCGTAGCCTTGTAGGAGATGTCCTTTTCTCTTCGCTGCAACCTCTATCTCACAGAAGAGATGTTGCGAGTTTGTCTCTGATGTATCGTTATTTTCATGGAAAGTGTTCGACTGAGCTTCAATCTATGGTCCCCCCTCGCCAAACTTTCACAGGAAACACTCGTCTAGCTGTAAACACTATCAGTAATTCCCCCCACTCTTTATCCGTGCCTAAACCTAAACGTAGATTCCATGAACAAAGCTTCTTTCTTAGAACTGCACGCCTGTGGAATTGTCTTCCGTTTTCCTGCTTTCCGGCTGACTACAATATGGTTGTGTTCAAGTCTAACGTAAATAAGTTCTTGATGAGCCGTTCCATATAAGTTATCAAATTTACCAAATTTTCATTACTAATGATTACTATATAGTTCAATTTCTACTGTACACTATTTAACCCTTATCCTTGAGTGGCCTCTTGGCCTTGATAATGTGGTGATGCCCATGTAAAAAAAAATATATATAAGGAAAACACATAAAAATAAGTTAAAAAAAAAATATTGTTCACCTTCTGAATGCTTTGAATAGCAGCAGTGGCTTTTAATATCGGACTTAAAACAGGGTGGCCATTAAATAGGTATAGGTAAGCAGACGAATATTTTGAAACCGAAAGTTTTAAAGCGGACGGACGGTTTAAAAGCACAAGCAAGCAAGCTGATATATATATATATATATATATATATATATATATATATATGTATATATATATATATATATGATGATTGCAACGTCTTGTCAGACGAGTGCCACTCCCTCAAACACTTAAAGTCTATGAGCCCAAAAATGACTTCCATCGCCACAGGACCATTTTTATAGACAAATACCTGAGGGAGTAACTATACACAGATGATGTTACAGAGTCTTAACTTTGTATGACAGCTAAGTCTCTCTTTCGGCTCAAAATGTTGAGATCCAGCAACAAGCAAGAGCAAGATAGCCAGCAACAAGTTAAACTGCAAACCAGCTTAATGCGGGTACTGGTCTCCCGCTTTATGGTTTTTTTAATCAGAGATTTGCTTCTCCTAGAAAGGTTGCCTTCACCATGGCTTACGGGATCTATCTCCACCTCAGCTCACACAAACGCGCACAGTGCTAGTTGGCCGTTGACCCCAAAAAGGGTTCATTCGCCATATATATATATATATATATATATATATATATATATATATAAGCAGGGATATCTGACGTTGCCCGGGATTACATGATGATCAACAAATATTTCACACTCCCATATTTTAGTGCCATCGAAATCAGCTATTGTACAATCAAATCGATTGATTGCCTGCTCTAGTTGTGGATCCCTCTTGCTGCACTGGGAGGAACTTCACATACCTCCCCCGCCATTGATATAGTCCACAATATGGGGTGAAATATAATGTCATAAAAATACATGAAATCACCTTAAAAAGTAAAACATAGAATTTATCTCCCATAGCAAGAAAGAAAACATAACAGTTTTAAATACAAAACCGATAAAAAGCCTTCTAAGTAAGGGTGTTACTTTACATTAAATTTCCGGCCATCATCATTCACAATCGAGTATATTTTTGTCTGCTCCGAATATTTAAAAAATGTAAAAAAATGCTAATTTAAATATTTACCAATTTTTCAATATCTTTTTATTTTCGGTTTATGTGTATTATATTTTCTTTTCAAAATAAAATTAACGTTAAAGTATATTATCTGTTCCGATAGTATACTTTATCTTTTCTGTCCTTGGTCACTGAAAGAGAAACTTTTTAAGGTTGAGGATTAAAAAAAGCTGCCCAAATCCCAAATGCCTCTTTTTGGGAGTAGCAGGGTTTTAATTACATTAAAAACTGACCTTGTGTCTAACTTTGCTATTGTAGGAACGTTAGTAATTTTTTGTCTCTGTTTTTAATGTTTGCTTAAAAATAAACACAATAAACTTTGCTGAGGTGTTAGCATATGCTGCATCTTTAAAAAGGTTTATGCTGACAATTAAATATAATAATACATTTTGAAAAAGTTAGTAAAATTAGTAAAAGCATGAATATTGGCTTTTTACTAAAGTGTAAAATAGTTAACAGTCGGCACATTGTTAACAATAACAAAATCAACAAATATCTTATACCAAACGCAGTAAATTTCAAGTATCTTTTATACATGAAAAAATCGTAGTTACGTTCTTTTTATTTTATTTCTTTTAGTTGCCTTTACAACTAATAACTGGTTGCTTGTCGCTTAACCGCTGGAAACCACATTCTCGAAAAATTGTATGAAATATCTATGACGACCACTAACTCTAAATGTGGGAGCGCAACTCGAACTTTAGAGTTAGTGGTAGAATGAGTCATTTGTTTACAACTTTTCAGGAATAAAGCCTCCCCACCCGTTAAGCAATAAGTGGCCATTTGTTTCTTTTTTTTTAATTCAGTATGTAAAAACCTTTTTTAATAACGTATTTTGAAATTAGAAAAAATTAGTTTTAGCACATTAAAAGTATACATGTCGGTAGATAAGTAAATTCTACTGCGTTTGGTATAATTTTTTTGCTGTTGTTGCCTTTTTCTTTTATAATTTTCGACTGTTAAGTTTTCTACCAAGTGAATAATTACTATTTTTGGACCCAACCAGAGTGCCCCTTTTCCCTTTTTTTCGGGGAGCTGGTTTAACCCCCACTTTAAAAACGACCTCGTGTCACATTTTGCTTTGGTGTGAAAGCAAATAAATACTAATACTTTTAATTTAAGGGGAGTGCTTGGATGGCAATTTAATATATAGACGCTGGAATGCTCCTCCCCAATAAAATGTACTTGGAAAATCGATGTCATAACGAGTTTAAAAATGGTTAACCGGAAAAAAAGGGTTAAAAAAACAAAACAAATAGTCAATAAATAATTGTTACGGAAGGCAATAAATGCTACTTTTTCTACCTACCTAAATGACTTTTGTTTATGTTTTTAAGTATTTCAAGTGTTTTTCTTTATTTTTTTTTAAATCTTAAATTGTGGGTTAGTGGGTGTCAAAGCATTCAAGAGGAATTAAGATTTGAAAATTGTACACCAATGTTTGTATAAAAATAAAATGTACTCACGCTTCTTTATATCATTAAAGTTGGTTACATGACGTCATTCTGCTTTAGTATTTATTCAGGAGGAATCTTTTTTTTTAAGCTGCCAATTTTTTCTAGCGATTCACGTAGAGAAACGAACAAATATTCTTTTAAATCTCTTGTTTCAACACTTTTCTTCATGTGAAAGCACGACAAAAAAAAACTAGAAAATTATATGATAAAAACAAATCTACACAGCACATGAAGTTTTTATTTATTTATTTTTGTAATTTCAACATTTATTTTTAAATACGAAGTAATTTTTCATTTTGCTGCAAAAATTCGTTTCATTATTTGTCTCCAGATTTTCTAAAAAAAAAAACTTGTTGGCACTAGATCAATATTTTACTCGCTAGATTGTAAACGAAATATCCAGATTAAGCTGGAAAATTGCTAAATCGGCAAAACTGATTATTTCCCTTTGCCGGTGTAACGTAAAATATTACCCTGTAAAATTCTTTTTTTTTTTAATCTATAAGAGATAAAGAGTATTTAAAGATTGAACTTTTTCGATTTTCGATACTTATCGGATTAATTTCTGTACAAAACATATCTAAGAACACTGCGAGACATATAAATTACCTTTGTGTGAAATTTGCAAAAGATAGGCTCAGCCGTTTCGGATCCTATGAGGAATGAACACACACACAAAGTCTACTTTTAGTAGAGATAGAGATATACATATGATTGAGTGTTTTAATGGCTGATTACATTAATGTTCAGTTAGCAGCAGTTCAAGTCGATCTTTTGTGACTTAGCGATATTATGATCTATGATCCTTACTCATTTTATATAAAAATTTATCTCGCCAGTATCCGCTTGCAACCAAATGGAATTTACAATGACAGACATGAAATCCATCAGCTACTTACTGAAATATCGTCACGTACAAAGTCAGTCCGAGCTCTGATTATGCATATAAATCAAGGAAATCTTTCTCGAACGTTCAACAGAACTTTTATTTCGGAGAAAATTCAAGATGAGTAAGATTATCCATTGATCTTTACAGATTAAATTCGCCAACCATAAAAACGTGTTATGTAATGAGAACCCATGTTGGTCATTATATCCCACTAAGGGAAGTAATCGTATTCAGAAGTGACATTGGCTGCTTGTCTCGCCCCTCCCCACTTTTGCTATATATATGGATTTTGTTTCTCCCATCTATCCCAAGAAATATAGTAATATATTTATTTATTGTAATGCTACTTAGAGTCCCTTTTTGTTTTTCAGTTTTCTTGTCCTATAGTTTTTGTTGGAGATGTGGTACCCTGTTTAGATACAAGACATTTCACCAACTATTTCAGAGATTCCCATTAGGAAATCTTTTTAAAGATTCTAACCGTTTCTTTAAGTGCAATTTCTTTTTTATCTCTCTTGCACTTGTTTCAACGTGTATATTCACCGGATGGTTTTTGAAATTCATTTTTATGATCACGATTGCGATAAGTACTGGAATGATTAAGATCTCCTTAAGATTCCAGTTTCTTTTCATGTCGTACACAAGACTTTAGTATTTAGTTATCTTTTCCCTTTTCCCTCGTAGCATCATTAGAAGGAACGCTGGCCTCAACTAGGGTTGCTACTTTCTCCTATTTGTCCTATATTATATGTTAGGTTTAGCACTCCTGGTTTCACGAAATGGAAGTCCATAACAATTAAACGACAGTCACTCGGATGTAAGCGTGACACAGAAAATAACGCACGCACTATCATATTAATATACAGATTATTATTATTATCATTATTGTTATTATTATTATTATTATTATAATTATTATTATTATTATTAGTAGTAGTAGTAGTAGTATTCACTCTTGATCAGTTACGTAATCCTGGCAATTGTTTTTAACCCATTTCTCAAATCAGCATACCTGAAAAAAGACAATAAAATGTCTATATTTTAATTTTAGTTCCAACCTTGCAATTATCACAATAATCACATACAAATTCAGAACGCGACATCTGTCCATACATCTGACTTATATCTTGTTACCATCATTCTTATTTAGTATTCTACTTTTCCGATCATCACCCTTAGAGTAATTTCATTACATTGCATTGTTGATATATATTAGTATAAGCAAATATTTGGTAAATGATTTCAAGTAAGTTGTCAATTAACACTAACACACAGTCGCTGTACGCATTGCATAGTCATAGTGTAAATGACTTATTTTCAATAGTTCGGTCTGGTATATGTTTCCATGGTGCTGTTAACTGTTAGCATCGGCTTTCTTTTGTAGGTTTATAGTTTTTAATTTGCACCTGTATATAGTGCTAAATACATTCTCAGACAGATATTTATTTCGTTGTACAATTTTGTGTAAGCATTATTTATTTTGTTCAGTTCCCTAAAATCTGTAATCCAAGATGCGGTAGATTATGGTATACTTGATGGCATATAAAATCATGATACGTTTTGACCCATACGAGTGTTGTATAGACGTCTATACAGTAAGTGTATATATTTATGTTGGTTGGTTGTTTTTGTTTTACGGCATACCAACCCTTTTCAGGTTATTTAATGCCGAATCCAGATATTTTGAAGAAAATATTTTTAATAGAATATATTTTTTTTACAAGTCCGTCTCTATTTAACCCATAGTTGGGACCCTAACAGGTACTACCACTCCGGGTCAAAGTGGACCTGGGAGCAATGGAAATTAAAGGATGGGTCCACATTCCCAAAAGCCCGCAATCTAGGGTCTCACCATCGGATATAGTTTCGGACCCCATGGCCAGGACTTCATGTTATTGTGATAGTCAGATGGCATAATGCACGAATTTGTGGGTTTTATTCTTACTATAAAATGATTCTTAGATCGGTATATTTAGATATTTATTTCATTGTACAATTTTATGTGAGTATTATTTATTTTGTTCAGTTCCCTAAAATTTCTAATCCAAGATGCGGTAGATTATATCGTATGATTGATGGTATATGAAATCATGGTATGTTTTGGCCCATACGAGTGTTGTATAGACGTCTATACACTGGGTGTATATATTTATGTGTATATTGTATGTGCATACATATTTATAAATGTCTCTGTTATCTCCTAGTGGATATGATGTGCATATACATTTAGTTAATATTGTTGTGATGTCCTTTCTTATTAAGTGACTGGTTGCGAGAGAATAGTTACACATATAAAGACCGTTCATTTACTACGTGGTAATGCATAACATACGCTAGGACACATACTTCCTTTCTCTCTATTGGTTTGTAATTGAAAGTTTCTACAGAAGAAAGCATTAAATCAAAGTTATCTATAATATAAATCTCACCTGTCTGTTTAAATGTATGTATGTATGTATGTATGTATGTCAGGTCATGTCATATGCTACTGGTACCATGTAACCCAGTACTACCTGCCTCATGGTCGGATCACTTGCGACTAAACTAGTTCGCCCACCAGACCTGTTTGGTGAGGAGAGTGGCTAGACTCCCTGAAGGATTAAAAACAAGACCTTTGAAAGGGCGAATAAACCTTTTTTCGGGGTCAATGGCCAACTAGCACCGTGTGTGTTTGTGTGTATGTATGTGTGTGTTGGGGTGGAGAGGGATCACATAAGCCGTGGTGAAGGCAACTTTTCTTGGAGAAGCAAATCTCTGATTTAAAAAAAAACATAAAGTGGGAAACCAGTACCTGCATTAAGCTGGTCTGCAGTTTAACTTGCTGCTGGTTATCTTGCTCTTGCTTGTTGCTGGATCTCAACATTTTGGACCGAGAGAGAGAGACCTAGCTGTCGTACAAAGTTAAGACTCTGTAACATCATCTGTGTATAGATACTCCCTCAGGCATTTGCCTATTAAAATGTTCCTGTGGCTATGGAAGTCATTTTTGGCCTCATGGACTTAAAGTGTCTGAGGTAGTGGCACTCGTCTGACAAGACGTTGCAATCATCATGTATGTCTAAAACTTTCGACAGGACGAAGGATTTTCACAAGATTGGTATTATTTTGAAGGTCGACGTCTCGGACATCAACTACTGAAAAATTGGCCAAAACATTAATACCTTCATCCTCAACTGGGTAGTTTTCTACAAGATGGGGTCGATTTTTTTGCAAGCCATTTTTGCAAGTTATCGTATTGGTTGGATTGACTTTGCCTAATTTTAATGTTCCCAACTTCCGGTCGCGTCACGGAGTAGCAGTAAGACGTCAGATTTTCTGTCACTTTCTTTTCCGCCTTCCCTTCACAGGTTCAAGCCTGCCTGCCTACTACCACTTTTATTTTTTTTGCTCAACACACACCTCCAAACACCCGGGCAACGCTGCGCATCCAGGCTAGTATTTATATACATCTCTATTTAATGGGTACTTATTTTCCATCAGAGCTGCAAGATGTTGTAATTCCTACATCATATTAAAGTGGTATTTCTCTTAGTTTCCAAAACGCAGAGACGATAGCTTTCGTGTTAACTTGTCCGACTTTCCAAGACTGACTCCGAACACTAAACTTAAACTGTATGTGTGTCTCTTTTAACTATCTCATTACGCCATTAATAGACATAGCGTTAAGATCCTTAATAAAGAAAACAGCAGTAAAAAGATTGCACAACCTTGTAGCCATTAAAAAGATGCTACTGGAATAGAAAAGTGTATTATAAAGAGGTAGCAAAACAACGAATTGATGGAGACCAAATGAATGCTTGCCGGACAAAGCAGAACTTTGAATCAAGCGGAGTAAAATTTAGAGATAGCTAACCTACTGGACTCTGAGGACTGGAGAGTGGCTGCCCTTTGGCTAGTACTAGGAGAGGGAAATGAGAGAGAGAGTATTAAATATTCACTTCTTAAGGAAACTTATGTTCGCTAGTTATACTAGAGAATTGAGGGAAGTTGTATGAATTGGCAAAGTAACTTAACGTCTGTTTTACGTGTTGGACGACATTTAGAAATTGCCTTTCAAACTGACTTATCTCTGAACAGATCTTTATTAATCCTTCATTCTTTCAAACCCATCTTCATCACTTCATCCCATATTATCTCTTGGCCTTCCACTGTAAGGTGAGCTGGTTTCCTCAATTATTCTATATCTAATAACTCAAGTTCTCCCTCATTCTTTCAACGTAGCCATGTCATTGAAGTGTACTGTTCTGTACACATCTGAGTCTTCATCCATCTTCATCTATATTTCTTAGTTAGTCAGTGTGTCTGTTCCACTATTCCTCGGAAACAACTGGTCCGATCTAGCTGAAACTTTGTATGAAGGTTTATCACGATAAGATGCAGCAAATTATGTATTATTGTATCTGTTCGATGCACAGTTATGGTTTAATAGGGATTAGTCAACACAATGCTACATTAACTCTAGAAGTTTTCTTGGAAAGTGTTGGGCTAATCTGTTTGAAATTTTGTACGAACCTTTTTAATGATTAGCTTCAGCGAACTAAGTATTATGGTATTCATGCTATGCACGGTTAGAGACTAAAAGGAATTAGTATTTAATACAAAAAATGAGAACAAATTTAACCATATTCAGACATAAAATCACGTTGACACACCGATTCCTATTGAATCACCAAAGTTGAACAACGTTTAACCTGGTCAGTACTAAATGGGAGACTATTTGGTACTTCCAAGTGCTGTATGCGCTCTCCGTTTATCTCGGCATTGTTTACAGTCGTCCTGGTCTTCTTCTTGCCACTGGACTCAAACAATACCGATTCAGGAGAGGTGTGGTTGGAGATTGTGCAACCCTTGCCTCACAATTACATGCGCTACTGTCCGTAAGGGGTATCCTTTGCCTTTCAAGACTGAAGGGAAGCATGGATAAATTTGACATAAAGTACTCATTCTAAATAAATAGTCTATAACTTTTGCCAGTCTAACAGACCAGAAAATCTAGTTCTCATACTTTTGGCGTACTTTTCGAACGTAACTTCGAAAAACATCCATTCTTTCAACATATGAAACTAAAAATTTTCCTTACAATCACTTCATTGTTTGCGGACCTTACATACAAACATATGTTTCATGTAAGTCCCTTCGAAGTGTCCACTTAATTTTGATTACTAGAGATTTCACTCGTGGTCATTTCTGATTTACAATTGGCGGTTGAAGCCTCGGGTGAGATTGGTCAATTGGCATTAATGTTACAGTGCCACTAATAGGCATGCCAGCATTCATCAGATATGATCAATACGAATTGCAAAGACTTTTACAAGGTTTGTCCATTTTCGTTTTGTATGAGAACATAGTTGCTATTATCAAACACCTTGTCGGTAGCAAACAAAACACAAATTTATATAAAGAGGACACAATCTGTCTGATCTTTCAACAGGTCACGCATTATTTAATCCATCTCTAAAGTTGCCAAAAGCTCCCTCTCATTTTCATGACGTCATCCGTTGTTAGCTGTTTATATAAACTGTGTAAATCGCTTTATTGCAGATTAGTAAAATGTCAATATTTCACTAAATATACGTCACAAAAATTTAAAAATTCATATTGGATCATCAAAGGACTGCTTATACAGTTAGTTATTTCCCAAACTTTTATTCAAATACATGCAATCTTCATGAGGTTAGGACATTTTAGTTATTATCAAGAAGTTTATACTGTCCATCGCTTTATTGCAGATCTCTTACTGTGCCCCCCCCAAAAAAAAACAGGCGATTAAAGGTTATCGAAAAGCAAAGGATTGTTGGTGAACTCACAGAAGGATTTTCCACCAAAGATTTAGCCACAGAGCGATCCCAAAACCCTGGCTTCATTCGTGAACACCCCCAACACCAAATCCAGAAAGGAAAAGGACACCCGGAGAAACGGTTCATATCGTAATATTCGGAAAATTCGTAGGGTAGTTAACCAAAATACAAACAGCACTAGTGCTTCGATTTTTGCAAGAGCTGGAATCTCATGAACATCCAGGCAGGCCTGATGCAATGTGTTGAATGAGATGGCAAGGAACATCAAACTTCTTCCAAGGCCTCCATTAAGCAAACAACATAGGGAAAAACGAATGGCTTGGACACAAAAATACATGAAAATGGACTTCCAACGTGTCTTATTTACGGATAAGGCCTGTGCTACTCTTGACAGTCTGGATGGATGGGCAAAACTTTGGAACCCAAATGAAACTCAGACCCCTTACAGAGTTGATCGCCAACAAGGAGGTGGAGGCATCATGTTTTCGGCGGGTATCATTGGTGATAAAATGGTTGGACCTTTCCGAGTGCCGGGAGTATAAAACTTAGCAGTAATGCTTACGCGGCCTTCTTGCATAATCATTTGTCGCCAGCGCTAGATGACCTACCACTTTCATGTCGCTTTCAGATGATTTTAAGCATGACAATGCATCATTCCATTCTTCTAGGGCAACTGCAGCCTTCCTTGAATCCATGGGCTTCGTTGGAGAAACTTTCATGAACTGGCCATGGTGTTCTCCAGACCTTAACCCTATTGAACATCTCTAGTCAATAATGAAAAGAGGGTTTTTTAAGGGAGAAGAGCAATTTACTTCAAAGGATGCTCTTTGGGGAAAATAATTGATGTCGCCAGACCCATAACTCTTTCTCAGATCAAATAATTGACTTCCTCGGTGGGCAAAAGGTTATTTAAAGTTATTTGAAAGAATTGTGGACATGTCAATAAGTAATTTATTTATTTGAGGCTTAGCACCTAAGATGTGCTTTTCTTTATTATTCTTTAACAGCAAAATATCATAAAAAATAGAATTTTCATGATTAGACATTCTATTTGGGCCATAAAACAACATTTTAAGAGATCTGCAATAAAGCGAACGACAGTGGAAATTCTTTGATAATGAAGAAAATGTCATAACTTCGTGAATATCACATGAATTTGAATAAGCATTTTGGGAAATGGCCTTACAGCAGTCCTTTGATGATACAACTTTATTTTTTTTTTGTGACGTATGTTTAGTGAAATATTAATATTTTACTAATCTGCAATAAAGTGACTGGCACAGTGTATACTAGGTTGGCCAAAACGTTCTTTATTTTTCTAAGTGAATACAAATTCCGACTTTATTCATTTTTCATGTTTTCACTTCGTCATTGTTCATCATCCCTAGTCGAGTAGAGTGAGGAGCATTACTCACTAAAAGCAAATCCTTATCGTTAGTGCAAGGTGCTATTACTCTTATAAAGATAGATATAATACGTCTTGCTGAGAGTTAACTCCAAAGATCTCTACCACAAGTCCATTCTTGAATCTCTTGATTAAAGCTACTTATATTAGGTTGGCCAAACAGTTTGTTTGTTATTTTTAGGAAGAATGAACTCAAACATCTTTAATAGAAACATAACATTCATTTTCCACGGCCGCTTTGAAAATCTTGAGAATGTCTGCGATTTGTCTGATTGTCAAACGGCAACCTTTGTCAAGAATTTCACTCGGTCACTGTCGATCATCTTTGGCCCATCTCTGTGGCACATCTCTCACTGAAAAATTTCATTTTCAGAATCGAGTAAATAAAACAAGATAAAGCTTATTTGTTAAGACCAAGATGGCTGTCTGCTAGTCTCGTTTTATTCACATTGGCGAGAGTTTACATTTTAAAGGGAGACAACTCTTATTAGAGCAAACCATTTCTTCTATCAGTTCCATAACAGCCTTCTCCTCATATGCATGACATATCTTTATGCAGGTTGCTGTAGCTTTTATTTTCCTTTTCTGTCATAAAAAAATAATATTGATAGTGCTCTGTTTCATTATCCATTTCAAGGACTGAATTACAATTAAACAAATGTAAGAACTCCTCTGCTCGACTTATTACACACCGACGTCAACATAATCGCTATACCAAATAGTATATTGGAAAGATATCATTCCAAGACCAAATGAACTTTTTAATCTAACTCAATATTTGGTGTCTTTACATTATTGGGATGAGATTTTGTAGTCGATAAATGGAGTTTTCAGATAAAAACCAATGGTTTCAACTGATTTTTAGTCAATTCTAATAAGTTGTAATGGTAGTTTCTCAAATTATGCAGTCAGAATTTCCTGAATATTACTGAATTATTAAAAAACAGCTTTAATCATGTTAGGAGGTGAAAAATTGCCGCCATCTTTAATTCGAAGGGAGAATTATCTCGTTTTGCACGCTCCCGTGTTTTACAATTGTTTTCATCAAATTCTATTTTTTATTATCTTTAATACAAAATTTTCTGCCTGATCGATTTTCGTAATTTGTGGATATAATCATTTTAAAAATACGAGGAATACGACTGTTTTCATGTGAAATTCAGTTTTACGATTTCCGAAAATCTCGTCCTAATTCTGTAGAAGTGCCCAATATTTTTTTTAAATAAGAACCATTCGTTTTTCTTATATACTGCTCTTTCTTTTTTCCCCTCTTTCTTTTCTCTTTTGCGTCTTCCTTTTTTTAAACTTTCTCATCTTTCTCCCTCTTTCCCCTCACAATTTTTATCAATCGCCCTTTAATTAATTCATGATATGATAAACGACCTCTCCTCGCATTTCCCGCATTCTGTTCACAATGCATGACGTCACCTTCTGTTGTAATGCATGACGTCATCCAGTGTATATCGCATTTTTGTAACGACATAAACATGAACATTGAAAAAAAAAACGATGATGTCATCTAGCGTGCACAGTAACAGGTTAACATATTATTAAATAGGCAAGCAAGTTAGATGCACAGTTTTATAAATACAGATAAAAGTTTTTCTTTATTCGCCCTCTTAATTTATTTTGTATATCATTAATGTCCTTCTCGTCAGACATCTTTAAGTTAAGGTCTAGCAGTTCTTTTGTGAATCACACTAAAATCATGTTTTTAATCAATAACCTACATGCATCGATTCTTTATTTTGTGGTTTCATATAGGATTTTCGCTTGGTTATTTATTTATGCGTGTGCCACGAATTTCAGTGCTGACATGTTTACGCACGCACCCTTTCATCTAAAAATTCTAGAAACTACTTTTATTAAGTCTTTGAGAGATTCTCTTTGCAAGCAAAAAAAGAAAATCTCTTAGGACTTAATTTGATTTCTATGTAAATTTTTTCCCAGCTTATTTTATTCCTGTTTTCTATAAGTAAATTACCTAACAATTTAACCATATGTGAATAATAAACATTACGAAATCGTAAGATGACTACACATAAAACGATATTAAATATGGTTTATAAAGTGTTAGTATCGTAATTACAACCTTAATAAACCGATTTTAGATATAACCTAGATAGAAATTTTAGATAATAAATATTTGTTAAAGTAAGTTATATTAACGTATAAATAGTCCTTTTTAAGACTAATACCTTTTTAACTCAACGCTCTGATCTCCATCTGGCATCAATTGGTATAGATGGCTCTCGCCTGGGAGACGCCCCGTGTTTTGACAAGCTTCTGGGTTTTTCCTTTACTCCTGATCTGAAATGGAACACGTACATCAAGTCTGTTGCCAAGGTCGCTGGAAAGATGGTGGGATCCTTCTACTGCTCCAGAAGATATCTCACTACTGATGCAATTCTCTATCTATATAAAAGCCAAGTACGTCCAAGGATGGAATACTGCTGCCATATCTGGGCAGGAGCTGCTAAAAACAGCCTATCCTGCCTTGACAGAGTACAAAATAGACTTGGTGGCTTAGTGGGGGATGCCCTTTTCTCTACCCTGCAACCTCTCTCCCACAGAAGACACATTGCGAGCCTATCCTTGTTTTATCGTTATTTCCATGGCAGGTGCTCGTCTGGACTCCAATCTCTTGTCCCCCCCCTCGCCAATCTTTCACGAAAAACACCCGTCTAGCCGAATCCACTGTGAAAATTTACCCCACTCTTCATCTGTGCCTAAATCAAAACTTGGATTCCATGAACAAAGCTTATTTCTTAGAATTGCACGCCTGTGGAACTCTGTTCCGTCTGCCTGCTTCCCACCTGACTACAACTTGGTTGTCTTCAAGTCCAACGTTTACAAATTCCTAATGAACCGCCCCCTTAAGTAAACACTTCATCAAATCTCCACACTAACGTAATGTACTTGCAATAACCCTTATCCCTGAGTGGCTTCCGGGCCTTGATAAGTGGTGACCACTGTGTAAAAAAAAAAAAAAAAAACTCAAACGTTAACAAAGGACACACTTTCCATTTAATTTAAATATGCGATGCTTGATTTTCTATGGAATTCCTTTTTCCGACATTATATATATTTCTTACCTAGCAAAAAAATTATATTTTTCTAAGGAGTATACGCATAAAAATAGTCGATATTTACATACTAACAATTGATTGTTTCTTTGAAATGAAACAGATCTGTAAAAAATGTGCCGAAATTTTGGAATGCTGAAAAAATTTTTGATGAAAAAAATAAATATTTGGAACTCGGAATGTACTATAGTGTTATTATTTTTTATATATATGCTCTGTTATTATTTTGAACTGGCATTGAGCTTCTAAACTAAAGGAACTGGTGTACACAAAATGGTGAAGTATAATTGGAAAAGCATATTTTACCGGAAAACGCACATACACGCGCGAGCGCCCACACACACACACACATATATATTTATTCAAAAGGTGTTTATATTGTAAAAACTCTGTAGCAATAATAAAATTGCCAAGTATTCTTCATTTACTGAAAAGCAATATTGTAATACAATGTGAAATACAGATATCACACTCTGATCCAAGACTGAAATATTAGTCCACGAACCTCATTTTTTTATCATAATTATTTATTTGTATTTGAATGATTCAATGTACTCTTCTAAACTTAGATGTTATTCTCACAACGTTTCAGCTGATGTAACCTTCTTCGGGCCAGTCTTGTTGAACAGTTGATTATCATGTCGAAATCGAAAAACTATTTTGAATTTAGAATAGAACCCTTTTATTTTCATCCATCAGACATGACCGTTAGATCTAAAGCAATTCGTAATTGTAAGTTACTTTTCTGAATTAAATAAACGGTTCTTTGTATCATTTGTATTATTCAGATTACTGTTCTCATTTTGAGTCCCTTTTTTCATATTCCGCTCAATATTACCTCCAATTTTTTTTTTTTTCATATTCTGGCTAATATAACCTCCGACCTTGTTTAAGTGTCTTTCTTTGAACTCTGGAATCTGCATGGAATTTTGAACGGATCATTTATTTAATTCTGTGGAAAAAATAAGGGAAGGACCAATGCCAAGATGGGGGTGAAGATTCAAAAAGGTCGGTTCTACCCTAAGGCGTCTTTGACTCTGCCATTTTACGTCGTTACTGGGAGGAATGGTGGGAGACTGGCCCTTAGTTATATATTGAACATACCTTGGGCCAGAGGGGGTTTCATTGGTGCACTTCATTCAAGAGAGTTCTGAGGGGTGCCGACATTGGGCGTGTTCTGCAGTGTTCCCTGTCTGCCAGTAGTTTTCGTATATTGTGTCTATTCATGTTACGCGACGAGGTAAGTTGCTAGCAATACCTCAGTGAGCATTTTATCTGTTACCATTTGCTTGCTGACGTACATGCACCTTTCCAAGTCTGGGCGTGGTATGGGGTATGCTATGGAAGGGGGCCTCTGTGGAATGCAGGGGTCGTTGGCTCCTTTCAGAGCTAGTCCAACATCTCACCAGAGAGTCAATGCATTGTATTTCTTCAACTGACTCCCGAGTTGGGGTCGCAAAATAACGATCATTTCGCAACCTTTATACTGGCCCCATCTCGGACCATCCAGCCCATCTATTGTCGGAATGAAATTTTTGACATTCCATGGGGGTAGCATGTGCTTGTTTTATCATCCATGACTAGTTAGAAGTGTTAAGTAATTCACAAATATATTTTGAGTATCGCTCGTACTGAGGATTGAACCTTCAACCTCCAGAGGAGTGTCACTTATACTAAATTTTACCTAGTATTTCATGGGTTATACCATGCGTCATAGGTGACAAAATGAGAGCATGCTATTCCCATGGATTAAATAAATGGTCCGTTCAAAATTCTATATAGTTTCATGAGTTGGATAGAAAGATTTCTGATTTTGACAATAAACTCCTGAAGAAGGTTGGTAATTACATTGACTGAAACGTTGTGAAAAGAACACTGAAAATGAAGTAGTTTGGACAATCCAATTGATTCGAAATTCAGAAACATGAAAACACTTCTGGCCGAAATTCTTGACGGATTCTCGAGTTTGAACAATGCACCTAAAGAAGTTCAAAGTTTTCATCGGACGAAACGTTTTAAAAATAGCATGCAAAATGAAAAGAGTAGGCCAAATAATTCAAGTAATCAAACATTATCAATCCTCATCTAAAAAATTCTGAGGCAAGAATTATCCAAATACAATATTGATTATTCAAACGTATACTTATAATCATGTTCCTTTTCCAGAAGTAGACAACGCATGATGTCATATTTTTCATAAATATTAAAGAAGAAATTAGAATAGTTTTTTTTTGTGTGTGTGTGTGTTTGTGTGTGTGTGTGTGTGTCTCTGAAAAAAAATAACAATGGAACTGAATGAATAGAAATCCAATAATGTATCCCCCTGTGAAGATATGAAATCCTTAAGATTAAGTCAAAAATATTATTTTAAGTACAGAATATCACATAATGGATTTTACATGATAAACCATTTGTTAATACTTCTTCCATAGAATTTTATTCTTCCTTTCGCAGCGTGAAAGAAAACGAAAGCTTCCGATCATTAAAAAATGTTTAAGAGGCAGCAAACAAATGGTAGCATAAATAATTTGCGTTGTCGGTCAGGCAGTGTGATATATCCAGTGTCATCTGAAGTTTTATCATTTGCTCTACCTGACAGCATGGAATTTGTTCAGGCTCGCACATCCTTCACATGGCACTGTACACCGTCAACAATAATGGCTTGTGTACTGATCACCTCCATTCCTTCTTGGAACTTGAACGTGCATCGATAATCAGGTGGTTTGATCCATACAGGTTTGTCCAGTATTTATATGTTTCATGTAGAGACTGTTGATGTGGACACTGTGTCAGTATTCCTCATCTTAAGTAAGTCCTGTTGGTATGTACAATCAATGATGATGTATCGTCCTTGTGTACAATGATGTACCAATACACTGCTTCCTGAACAGAGCACTTCTTTCTAGCTATAATCCGCTCAATACTGCAGTGGCATCATTTTATGATGCCGTTGCCTGCTGACACGTTAGCACACCAAAAACTGCAACTGGCAGAAAACTCTCTGAATTCCCCACTAGCAAGGTCAGCATCATTGTCAGTAAACAGTTTTTGTGATGAACCTTATCCTCAAGTAGCCTCCGGGCCTTGATAAGTGGTGACTTCTACGTAAAAAAAGAATATTGAATCGAGATACTAAATGATGTTTCTAGAGTCTTGTGGCGACATTGGTCGCCAAATAGAAAACGTGCTGGATCGCAATCAGAAACTGTTATGAAATGTTTGTCATTATCATGGGTTATCTCTATTACCAACAATAGTCGACCTCATATCTGCTTTGTGATCATTGATCAAATCCATTGGGTAAAACATGTAGCATGTCAGATACCAGGATGTTCACTACTCTTATCTTACTACATGTTATTTCATCACTCCTCATAGCACAAGTTAGAGGTACAGGTTCAGTCATGGATTGGATTCTCTCAAGCCACCTGGTATCCAGGTCATTGGGTCTACCAAGTTCTAGATTGACGGGATCAGAACAATATCCAGGGACAGTCCATACTGTTCTACCAGGAACTGCATTATTTCCAATTGTGACTGGAGCAACATTTTGCTGATAGTTCGTTTGCATACTTTGGTCCTTCCAGTAAGCATGCCTATTAATCATTGATAGATGCTTGCAAAGTCTGTTTGTAACACCAGATTCATGCCCTTCAGTTTAATGTGCTGGGCATCATTTGTGGGTTTCTGGACACGTGCATCTTCAAACACAAAATCATTATGTTCCAATAGCATGCCATTACATTTACTCATACAATGATGTCTTGTCCGTTTGCACACCATAGACCTTGTGAAGGATATATATTGTTTTCAGGATTATTTTATAGAATTGGGCATCATCTCCGGTGTCATCCTATCCTTGGGTCATGAAATTTGGTCTTTGCTTTATAATTCCCATTGCTGCTTGGAACTACTCACCCACTGGCCGATACCCGATCAGTTCCTTGCAAAATGACATGACTTGTCACAAATTTTGGAACTTCAGAAATCATATTTCCATACTTCTATTAGAAAGTGCCATGCTCCTTCCAGACTTCCAATCCTAGCATTCATGCATCGTCTTCAAGCCTTGCTAGATCCTTGCTTTCTAGCCCAAACTAAAAAAAATGCTGTTTTATTCGCTCTGCAGGTGCCACACCATTGTTAATGTATATATCTTCAGTCGAACAGCTACATCTTTGGATGGAACAGCGTCCACAATTGGCTGCATAATGGATCAGGCTATGTTAAGCCCAAATCGTATCCTACTCAAGCAGTATCTCTGCCCCTTCACCATCGCCTTTTAAAAAGGTTATAAAAGAAAACCCGTGCATATGCACCTGTAGGTAGTCTATTCTCAGGTCCAGCACTAACATATCGAACCTTTCCCTACACCAGTCTCTAACTTTTGTCATCATTCAGTTTGTGGTAATCCATAACAAGTTGCACTTTTCTGAACGACTGTCATTAGCAAGATTAATCTCTTTTGGGAGACTGCGCGTTTTTAGCGGTATGATACCAGCCATCCGTTGTGAATTCAAGTTTGTGATTCACAATTATAGTACTTCCAAGTGTGTCTGATTGATCAACTGTTTTGACAGCCACTCTGTGTGTGAAGGATCGATCTACTTCACACATACATACACAGACACATAAACGCACACATATACGTTTTATATTCATACATAAAATGATTATAAACAGTGGTTTCAACCACTCAAATATCGATATAGGCGATCAGATATTTATCTCCTTTGTTAGTATATTAACAGGTGGATGACATTAAGTTCGAGCAGAAGATAGAATCACAATAGATTTCCATACCTGGCCAACATGTCTACCATTAAGGGGATCATTTAATCCACCTGTGGATTCACCTTATTCACTCCACTACTGGTTATGCTTTTTCCATCAGTGGCCAACACCTCTATTTTGGGTCTATTCGGTAAACCAAAAACTAAATTCCACACAAGAGACCAGGTGCACTGAGTTAACTAATGTGTTACGCATCAGTCTTTTTGCATACCCATCACTGGCAGGTTTGTTTTCATTTTAATCAAGGGCAAAGTCACGCTCACATCTTGGCTCTGTCTCCATTTTCCAAACATTTTGATGTGACATGGCATTTATAACATTTGTGGTGGTTGGCTTATGATACTGCCTCGGTCATTCAAACTGACAGTTCTTAGCTAGATGTTTGGGCTCAAAGCAATCAAAACAATACAGCTAGTTCTCTGTGGGTTTGATTGGAGGCAGTTTTTCTGTGACTGATTGGTAGCAGCAAAACTTTGATTGTTCATCTCAGCCCTTGCTCGGCTGTTTATTTATTTGCTTCCCCACTGAGCAAATTAGGCACAAGGCCGTTTTTTAATGTGGAGATGGAGGGAAGGGGGGAGGGAAAGGGGGTACCAGCTCCCGAGAGGTGAGAAATGGGAGCTGGATTAGAAACTGTTGGTATGAAGGGTTGCCCCTTCAGTGACCAAGTTTAGATATGTGGGGTTGGCCCCATATATGGTCTTTGCTAGTCATAGTTGGTCTTTGCTAGTCATAGCTTTGCAGCATCTGTTGGAACAGATACTACACTTTGATCTTGTCGCCCGGGCCCCGGAGGGCGCTGGGACTGTACAGCCCTTGCTCGGCTGAGCATGCTTTCTGTCTGGATGTTACTTATATCGGCAAATGCATGCAACAACTCCTGGCAGGCAGTTCGCTCATGAATGCATATTGAAGATTCCTCTGAACAGGCTGGAGAGTTTCATCTAGCCACTCATCCGAACATGAGGTTCATCTAAAAAACTGCTTGTATGCCTTGCATGCATCAAGAGCAAAGGCACATCGCATTTTTTACCTTTTCACATTAGTTTTATCTCTATTTTACAGTTGCTGGTAAACGAAGAAAGATGAGAAACAAAACTTATATAACTTATAATATCATCAGAACAAAAAGGAAAAATAAAGGGAAAAATTAAGAAAAAGAACAAACTTTTTAGGCAATGGGATTTCGAAGCTAAATGCTTCTCATCAAAAGAGAAGAAGGGTCAGAATTATACAAAATGCAAATATAGAAAAACTGGATTAATAAGATTTTCATATGAAATGAGAATTAAGGAATAGGATAATATGGTAAAAAGTAATTAAAAGTAGGTACAGCATATAAGGGTAAATCAGAAGGGTAGTATATATGTAGGTAATACTAGTTAGAATGTACTAGTACAC
Organism: Euprymna scolopes; assembly: GCF_053919585.1. Classification (NCBI taxonomy): domain Eukaryota; kingdom Metazoa; phylum Mollusca; class Cephalopoda; order Sepiida; family Sepiolidae; genus Euprymna; species Euprymna scolopes. The sequence goes on along the minus strand of NC_136494.1, from coordinate 32,037,708 downwards.
GTGGACATTGCCAAGATGGCGGCTGTGACAATATGTAAAATACTCTAATCATAGATGATGAGGATGAAAAGGAGGAAGTGTGAACAACTTTGGAAAAAAATTATGACGTATGTGAATCGGGATGAGATAGGGGTAACCATCCTTGGCAACAATTTCATGTGAAAATTTGACCCTAAAAACATGTGCTAAAATGCAAGTTTATTGGTTTATTATGAAAACTGATTCTCTTAGTGATTTTAAACGTAATGAAAAATGACTTACTAGTCGAAAATGTTCAACTTCGAAATTATAAACTTTCTCATCCTCAAATCTTGTCCAACTGTTAATATACAATGTAAACCCAACTTGACATAAACCAATTTTTTTGTGGTTTTGGAAATGTTAGTAACATAGTAGGGAGTTTAGCAGTGAGAGATCTATTGTCATTACATTTACATTTAAACATGCTAGTAAAGTAAAGGAAGCAGGAAATGGGGATGGAATTCCAAAGTTTAACAGTTCGAGGGGGAAAAAATTAAGAATTTATTCACCTGAAGTGTTTAGAAGGTCCTTCAGCATCTAGGTACCTCCACAGTGAAGGGGTAGGATTTTGCTGCTTGGGTTAGTCGGGAGTATTAACATCGAGGTGAAAAAAGTACAACGAGTTCATCATTGATTGTGATCAACTGTAGATAGGTATGTCTAGTACATTTTAATATATCTATTTATTCACACACACACACACATATATATATACGTTTTATATTCATTCATAAAAAGATTATAAACAGTGGTTTCAATCACTCACACATAAGCGATCAGATATTGATCCCCTTTGTTAGTATTTGAAACCGACAATACCGATGTTATCCTGATCTGTAACGCATATATAAATAGTTTATGTGTATATATATATATGAAACATAAGATGATTTCAATATTTTCCCGATTCCGATGCAATTACCGATTCTGTTGTAAATTCCTGATTCCGATACAATTACCGATTCTGATTCCTATTCGTTTAAAACTTCTAAATATAATGTTCCTGAATTTTTTTTTGTGGTGGTGGATTGATCAGATTATTGTCGAAAATACTCATGTAATTATGAACGCATATTGTCGCGGATGTAAAAATGCACCTGTTGGAGTAATCTATGGATTTTAGCTTTACAAGTAGTTTAAAATGAATAAATATTTATGATTTTTTCATTAGTACGATCTGTGGAAAATTAAATTTTAAACAAAAAGAAACAAATAACTGCAACAAAAAAAGAGACATTTTTAGCATCGAAAAATAAACAGTTTTTTCCCGATTCCGATAACCCAAAACGTTCTGAATTTTTCGGTTCTGATTCCGATAAATTGTCCCAACACTAGTATATATATATATATATATATATATATATATATATATATATATATATATATATATATATATATATATGTGTGTGTGGGGGGCACTAGTACGCATATATATATATATATATATATATATATATATATATATATATATATATATATATGTACATCTGTATCAAGCAGTGCGAACAAGAAAACAATGTAGTTAATATTTCCCTTTTGTTTCGCTAACGATTTCCAATTCAACAAAAAAAAAAAACATAGGAAAATGAAAGATTGCATTTCTGCTTTTCTTATTTTTTAATAAAAAAGAAGTATTCTGCCACTAAAAAAGACACACTCACATTTTCAGTTATCAATGTTGAATTAAACGGCCGCAAAATATACATCTATATCGACAAAAAAACGTAAGCTGTCCGAATTAATCGTTTGTGTTTAAAAAATAATCATTTCTATCGCAATTTGTACAAAGCGTATTTCAAGATGTGTACTTTGTTTTTAGTTCATACTAGTTTTTGAATTTTATCCAAGACATTTTTGGTTCTGAATTTTTAACGATAGTAGGAATCTTTTGATCATATATATATATATATATATATATATATATATATATATATATATATATATATATATATATATATATATATATATATATATGTCTGTGTGTATAAGCATATACGTATGCATGTGTACGTATATATGTAAATACGTGTGAGTGTATACGTATATATATGTATATGTGCATATATGTAAATATGTGTGTTTACATATATATATATGTGTGTGTACATTTTTAATCATATATATATATATGTGTGTGTGTGTGTATATATACATATACGTATGCATGTGTGCGTATATATGTAAATATGTGTGAGTGTATACGTATATATATGTATGTGTGTATATATGTAAATATGTGTGTTTACATATATATATATGTGTGTGTACATTTTTAATCGTATATATATGTGTGTGTGTGTGTGTCTGTGTGTATATACATAAACGTATGCATGTGTGCGTATATATGTAAATATGTGTGAGTGTAAACGTATATATATGCATGTGTGTATATATGTAAATATGTGTGTTTACATATATATATATGTGTGTGTGTGTGTACATGTGTGTGCATATTTGTAGATATATACATATTTATATATAGTTGTATATATATGTATATATATATATGTTTATATATATGTATGTGTGTGCATATATGTGTATGTGTGTATGTATATATACGGCATAATCATGTTAACACACCGGTTCCTGTAAGATTACCCAAGTTAAGGAACATTGAGCGTGGTCAGTACTAAAATGAGCGACCATTTGGGAATTCCAGGAGCTGTATCTGCTCTGCTTATTACGACATACTTTCCAATCAATCATGACCCTCTCCTTTCTTTCCTTCTGCCTTTGTTTCGTTACTATGTCTCCTCACCCAAACCGTGCCGATTCATAAGAGGTGTGGTTGGAGATTGCACCACCCTAGCCTCACAATTACATGCGCAACTACCTATACAGGGGTGTCCATTGTCTGTTGAGACTGAACGGAGGCATCAATATATATATATATATATATATATATATATATATATATATATATATATATATATACACATATGTATATATATATATGTTTATAACTATATATGTATATATATATCGAAATGTATATGCATATATATATGTATATATATCGATATATATATTTTTTTACACCGTGGTCCCCACTTATCAAGGTCCGGAAGCCACTCAGTAGGGATAAGGGTTATTGCAAGTACATTACGTTAGTGTCGAGATTTGGTGAAGTGTTTACTTAAGGGGCGGTTCATTAGGAATTTGTTAACGTTGGACTTGAAGACATCCAAGTTGTAGTCAGGTGGGAAGCAGGCAGACGGAACAGAGTTCCACAGACGTGCTGTTCTAAGAAAGAAGCTTTGTTCATGGAATCCATGTTTTGATTTCGGCACAGATAAAGAGTGGGGGGAATTTTTCACAGTGGATTCAGCTAGACGGGTGTTTTTCGTGAAAGATTGGCGAGGGGGGGGACCAGAGATTGGAGTTCAGATGAGCACGTGCCATGGAAATAACAATAAAACAAGGATAGGCTCGCAACGTCTCTTCTGTGGGAGAGAGGTTGCTGGGTAGAGAAAAAGGGCATCCCCCACGAAGCCATGAAGTCTATTTTGTACTCTGTCAAGGCAGGATAGGCTGTTTATATATATATATATATATATATATATATATATATACATTTATGTATATATATATATATATATACATTTATGTATATATATATATATATATACATTTATGTATATATACATATATATATATATATATATATATATATATGTATTTATTTATTATTGATTTCTTGTGAACTTTTTTGTCTTTATAGTTAAACAAAGACATCAATTTACTAACACATGTTTGAATTATTTTTATATGAATCATATTTTCGTTTAGTAAAACGATATTTTTTTAGTTGTGTTTGAAGGAAGTACTATTTTTTAGTTTCTTTGCATTTTGTTTCTTGAAAAAAAAATGGAGTACTTTTATTTGAAAGTTTAGATTTTTTTAAAACAATTTTTGTTCAAAGTCGGTTGTTCTTTATTTGGTAAAATTTTGTGTGTTGTTTCTTTGAATTCCTTTGGAGATGAAACTTTGGATTTCGTATCCAGTGGCAAAAAATTTTGGAAGGACTTACCGTTGCACGACTTGACAACGAATGAACCGGAATTGCATTTACATTGCATTGCGGTATGTTCGGACGTTAATCATGTTGAAATATTTTGGTTCATTTTGCTGTCAGTAATTATAGCGACGGATCTGTCTCTTATTTGCTAGTTTTCTTTGAAAAATACCATTTTTTCTGTTATGTTCTAGATGAATCATAATGTACATTGGTGATGAGAGATTTCTTTTGGTAATTTTTTTTTTTGGTGGAATCCGAAGGTCGCATTTTTTTTTTTTACGAAAGAGTTACCACTTACCAAGGCTCAGAGGCAACTTGAGGATAAGTGTTAATAAGTGTACAGTGGTCAATGGGAAAATGACGTGGTAATTGTTAGTAGAGGAAATTTGGTAAATTGAATTACTCATCAAGAATTATTTACATTGGACTTGAAGACAACCATATTATAGTCAGCCGAAAAGCAAGCAAATGGAAGAGATTTACACAGGTGTGCAGTTCTAAGAAAGAAGCTGTGTTCATGGAATCTACGTTTAGGTTTAGGTGCGGATAAAGAGTGGGGGAAATTATTGATAGTGTTTTCAGGTAGACGAGTGTTTTTCTAGATTACAACTCAGACGAGTATTCACCATGAAAATAACGATAAACCAGAGACACGCTCGCAACGTCTCTTTTGTGAGAAAGAGAGTTCAGGGAATAGAAAAGGTCATCCCCCCACTAGGCTACAAAATCTGTTTTGAACTCTCTCAGGGCATAATAAGGTCTTTCTAGCTGCTTCTGCCCAGATGTGGCAACAGTATTCCATCCTTGGACATACCTGGCTCTTATATAGGTAGAGAATTGCATCAACAGTGAGATATCTACTGGATCGATAGAAGGATCCCACCATTTTCCCAGCGACCTTGGCAACAGATTTGATGTACGTGTTCCATTTCAGTCTGGGGTTATGGTCAAGCCAAGGAGCTTGTCACAACATGGAGCCTCCCCAAGAGGAGAGCCATCCATTTCGATTGATGCCAGATGGGGATCAGAGTGTTGATGATGTAAAGACAGAAGCTTGGTTTTAAAAATAACCAGCCACCTGTTTCCCCATTGTACCACATGTCCAAGATCAGAAAAGGGAGAATCAGAGAGAAATTGGTCGTTTACCGTTTTTGATATGTTGCCATAGATGGTAGTGTCCTTAGCATAAATATCTACAAATGATCTAAGGATATGATCTTTAAGATTATTGATGTAGATCAGGAAGAGAGTTGGGCCCAGGATGGAACTCTGAGGAACTCCAGCATTAACACTGAGAGCTTCTGATTTCTGCCCATCAACCTCTACCTGTATGAATCTATCAGAGAGAAATGATTTAATAATTGAGAAATGATTTAATAATTGAGAAGACATTTCCAGCTATACCGTAACTGGAGATCTTGTGAAGTAGACTTTTATGCTATACTCTATCAAAGGCCTTTGATATGTCAAGAGCAACTGCTCTAGAAAGGAAGCCTCCATTAAGAGATTCACTAATTCTATGAGCTATAACCATAAGCACATCTGCTGTAGATCTAGCAGAACGGAAACCATACTGTATGCCACTAAGAAGTTTATTTTTGCTGAGGTGGTTGACTACTTCTCTATTAAACACAAATTCCAGCAACTTACTCATGACGAACAGGAGACTTATTGGTCTGTACTGAGAAGGAAATGACCGATCACCTGAATTCTTTAATAATAGGCAGACTGACGAGGTTTTCCAGGGTGTTGGGAAGCAATTCTTCTTAAGACAAATTAAATAGCTTTATAAGTATGGGAGCTAGTTCTGGTTGAAGCGTTTTGACCACTATAATTGGAATGCCGTCAAGGCCAGTTGCTTTACTGGAATCAAGGTTTTTGATTAGCTTAGCAACATCACGCACAGATATTTATATGTCGCATAGTGTGTTTTTTTTATACAAGAGGAAATACGGTGGGGGGCCTTCGTTGCATCGGGTAGAATTAGCTGCAAAGTTCTCATGCTGACGAGATTACCTCAGGTCCATTGATGATAGTTGGGATAGAGCACATGCTTCTGTTCAGGATCTTGTTTGCTGTTTGCCAAAACTGGTGAAACTAAGCCACAGCTCAGCCACTTTGGATTATACAAACTGAGCAGACAACTCTCTCGTGTCCTTCATTACTCTTCTACAGTGGCTGCTGGCAATCCTGAAAGCAGCTTTAGTCTCAGTACATCTGTCACATTGGGAGCAATGGAAAAAATGATTTGTGTGCACAATAACAGCAGCACATTCCGAAGAGAACCACAGCTGGCTGTTAGTTTTTTTCTGGATTTTTTTCGTAAGTATGAAATGGTGTATACCTACAATTAACCATTCCATCAGGTCTGATACTATAGAAGACATATCTTTTTTAAACATGGAATACAGAGGTAGATATGATATGAATACACAGAAGCTATCCCAGTCAGCCATAGAGTATCGATATATTGTACGATGGAGAGGTATGTCTGAAGACTTTTTACATTTCATTTTTATCTTAACTGATACAACAGAGTGGTCGGAAGATCCCAGTGGAGACAACGTAAGATGAATATAACTCAGGACAAATTGTGTGAAAAACAGCTAGGAGCCTTGCATACTGACCGTCAGTATCGGGCACACGGGTGGGTGTGCGAACAATCTGAGTGAGGTCATAAGCAACGGAGAAATTGTGACTGAACCTCCCCTCATCATCGGTCTTGTTTGAGTGGGTTAACCATTCCACATTGTGAACATTGGAGTCTCCACAGATGTGAATGTTAGCCATAGGATGAGCCGATAGGATGTGGTCAATTTCCTCACATATGCTCTTAAATATAGTAAGTCAGCTGTTGTGGGGGCAATAGAGGGCAATTATAAATGCAGTCGTGTGAGCAAGTGCAATTCAGAAGCACATATAGGGTAATTTAGGATCTTCTCTGGAGATGTCCTTATCACATAAAAAGCCATCTTTAACGTAGGCTTTAATTCCATGCCATGGCGATCTTGGGGGTCAGATTTGGATGTTAAGTTAGAATACCTTTTAATTCCAAACTCTTCTAGGGAAATAGTCAATCCAATGCCAATTTCGCTTAGGAAGAATAGGTCTGGTTTAGTCTCCTGTAAATTGGGTTTCAAGCTCTGGAAGGTTGGAATATATACCCCTGATGTTGGAGAAGGAGACATGGTAGTGGGGGTCTACATTGGAAGTTGAAGGTGGGTTTAATCGTGTGTTTTTTTCTGGAAACTTTTTTTAGTAGTTTTAGAATTTGTGGAATAGGTTGACAGATTTGCTTAGAGTAGGGCAGCAAGGTAAAGTAAGAGAGAAAAAGAAACGAAGAGATATAATTTTTGTAGCACATGATAAGGTAAAGCTGTAACAAATGTCCACTAATATAACATCGAGAAGCCCCACCAGAAAATGGTAATGCAGTAGCCCCAGTACTTTGCACTTGATAGGACAGCCTCTTTAGTGGTTAATCCATGGTTTAAGTCCCTGACTATCAAACGTATAACGTCAGCCCGGATAAAAAGTTTACCTTCAGCACCCTTACTAGTGATATAGCCACAAGGATAGACATAGAAAGAGAAATTTTCCGATATCTCTGGCGAGTGTTCACGAAAAATACTGTCAACCTAGAATACAGCTTTTTCTTCTCCGTTTTTCAGAAAAATCACTCATTAAAAATGAGGACTGAGAGACAAATAAGGAGAAGCGAGAGTAACAAGAGCTGCCGATAACGCATCCACAATGCAATGTCTACTCGCCATTAAAAAAATTGTGATTATATTAAGTACTAGCAATTCAGCCCGGCTTTTTGATCGGGCCCTATGTATTGTTGATAACTTGCCCTAGGTGTGAATACACTTTATGTAAGATTTCAAATGTTTGGACCAAAATTTGTCTTAGTAATTTCATAGAGACCACAGAGGTAATTTAAAAAAAATTACCACAATTTTAGCCCCTTAGCATTTATTGTATTGGTCTCAAATCAGAATAAAAAGTTTTGCCCATATCCAAGTACCCTACATCGTAAAATTTCAAGTCTTTATACCCAAAATTGGCGGAGAAATTTGATAGAATCTGCAAAGGTCAACTCTTTCAACTTTGACCTTTTGGCAGCCTAATTTTCGCCCCAAAACTAATTAAAATGCTTGCTGCATTCTGCATACCCGTTATGTATGAATTTCAAATGTTTGTGCCCAAAATTAGCTAAATAGTTTGCTAGACACCGCAAAGGTCAAATCTTTTGAAATTTTACCCCTTAGGAGCTCAAATTTTAGACCCAAACCGATTAGAAAGCTTGCCTTATTTCTAAATACCCTTTATGTAAAATTTCGAATGTTTAGACCAGAAATCGGGTGAGTATTTTGGTAAATTTAGGTCAATTTTTTAAAAAACTTTTTTTTAACTTTGACCCCTTAACATTTATTGTTTTGGGCTAAAATCAAAATAAAAAGTTTGAGCCATGTCAAAATAACTTACATTTAAAATTTCAAGTGTTTAGACCCAAATTGGCGGAGAAGTTTGGTAGAGTTTTCAAAGATCAAATCATTGAACTTTGACCCATTGACAGCGAAATATCTGGCCGAAATCAGATTAAAAAGATTTTCTCAAATCTCAATACTGCTTATGTCAAGTCTCGAGTGTCTAAGGCGAAAATTGACAATGTCATTTGATAGAGAAATATACACACACGCACACACATAGGCATTTTTACTTTTCACAGATATATAGCTTTAACTTAATATAAATCTAATTTACCTATAGTTGTATGTTTAAAATTTATTTCAAATAAACCGCGCCGGGGACTACTTAAGCAGCGATTACAGCAAAATTCAAGCACAATTAAACAACGTAGAGGTTTCTGTAATGTAGCGCCATTAATAAGTAAACTTTCATTAAAAGAACATAATTTAATTGTATACAATATAAGTGATCTATAAATTGTAATAATTGTTTACAATTTAGTCGAAAAATGAGTGAGTGGCGAAGCTTTAAAGCAGTTCTAAATGACTAAGACTGCCACTTAACCATATATTCTAACACTACCGTGTTTGAATTATATATATATATATATGAAGGCTTCCATCAGTCTTGACAGACTATGGATACCCACTGTAAGGGTGCCTGCGCGTGAAATTTGTGTGGCAAGACTTGCGCAACCTCTAACCACGCCTCTCCTGAGTCAACATTGTTGCATACCAGTGGCAAGTTGAGGTACAAGACGACTGGAAGCAATGCCGAGATAAGCGGAGAGCACACACAGCGCTAGAATTCCCAAATGGTCACCCATCTGGTATTAGCCAGGCTCAACGTTGCTTAACTTCGGTGATCTGACGAGAACCGGTGTGTCAACGTGATTATGCCGTACATATATATATATATACATGATAAACATCGACTATATATATATATATATATATATATATATATATATATATATATATATATATATATATATATATATATATATATATATATATATATATATATATATATATATATATATATATATATATATATATATATATATATATATATATATATATATACGTAGTTTTTGTTGTTGATATTTTAAACGATATTAAGATTAGCGTCTTCACCTTGAAGATCGGATGTGTTTTTTTTTTTTAGAAACTGCCCATTTTTTATTTTGGACGTAAATAAATATTTTTATTTATTTTTACAGTAATCTACGTACATGCATGTTTCGGGGCCCTACCCATCGTCAGCGTAGCTTGACTGTTATTAGGACTCGAACCCTGGACCTTATGTATTTCAGTCCAGCGTCTTATCCATTGCGCTATGATAACATAGACGATTTACTGCTTAGTTTTTATCGTTTATATATATATTTACGTAGTTTTTGTTGTTGATTTTTAAACGATATAAGGATTAGCGTCTTCACCTTGAAGATCGGATTTGTGTGTTTTTTTTTTTTTAGAAACTGCCCATTTTTTATTTTGGACGTAAATAAATAATATTTTTATTTTTTTGCTAGCGAGGGGTACCCGGCGTTGCCCGGGTGTTTGTAGGGTGTGAGATGCTAAATAAAAAAGAAACGGGGGGAGGGGGTAGGATCGACGCCGAACCCCTGAGGTGAAGTTTGAAAATACAATCGGCCAGCCAGAAGTGAAAGATGATTGAAAGTCGTCGAGCGTTACGACGACGACGATGACGATGTAAGCATTGTTATAAGCGAAGTAAGAAAAGAAAACAACGTTTTAATTAAGCGGGGGGGGGGGGGGTAAAACACAAAAAAAATAACGTAAGGCAAACGAACGATTAAAACAGAAAACGAACGAACATTTACGTGAAAAATGGCTTAAATAATACAGGGTTCAATATTTAAATTAAAAAAATCGAAAAAAAAACAAAAACATCTCACACCACGATTCGAACCCAAAACGTTTAGATAATGAACCAAGGCCTTAACTACCAGCGCTAAAGCGGCGTATATTAAGTTTGTTCGGTTTATCAACTATTTAAAGTAAATCAGGTCACGACGTCATGACGTCATCTGACGCATGCGTTGTTGACCCTCCCCCTGTCGATTTCGGGGTAAAAAAGTTAACGGTTTTCTCGTTTTCTGTCTAGACATCTCTCTGTCTCTCTCTCTCTCTGTCTGTCTGTCTCTCTCTCTCTGTTTGCGTCTCTCTCACTCACTCTCTCTCTCTCTCTGTTTGCGTCTCTCTCACTCACTCTCTCTCTCTTTCTCTCTCTCTCTCTCTCTCTCTCTCACTTCGTCTTCCTTACTCTAAAGACTGGAAAATGGCGTCTGGCTGTTTTTATTTTTAAAAAATTCGTTCGTTAATATGTTTTGTAAGCGTTTTTTTTTACTTCACATGTTTGGCTTGTTATTTTTCGTTTAACTATCGTATCTACCTATTTTGAATGTGGTAATAACTTTGGTAACGTTGCCATAGCGTAGAAGTTCACAGTTTAGCTTTAATTCATTTTTTTTTTTACCGATAACAACATTTTTAAATTGTAAATTAAGACCGCCATTAGACACCAAGATCACGTGACATGACTCAGCGGGTTTTAAATACAAGTTGACCCAAAATAAACGGTCGCGTGTATACTTTATGTAGAAGAGTTGGGGGCCGTATTTTTTGGGGCAGTTATGAATCGATTTAAAAATACGTAATGTTTAACATTAAAAATGTCACTTTTTTGGGGCCCCCCTGCAGAAAATCGATCAGTTGACGTACTTCTGATGGTCACTTTGGGCCAATTTTTCGATATTTGTCGTCCGGAAGGTGGGCTTTCATATGAGACCAGGTTTGTGAATTTTTGTTGTGTCTGTCGAAAGTTTTTAGCAGACACACAAACATACACACAAACAAACACACATACATTTTCGCTTTTATATATATAGATTTATTTATTTTAAAACAGTAATCTACGTACATGCATGTTTTGGGACCCTACCCCTCGTCAGCGTAGCTTGACTGTTATTAGGACCCGAACCCTATATATGCTGTTTAGTTTTCTACTTTGTTAAATTTTCCATTACATACTTAAATAGTTATACATCTACTAAATTGATATTTTATTCGGCCTAGCCAATGTTTTTATAATTGCTTTAAATCATGTCCATTCGCAACAATTAAATATGTCCCTTTTAAAAAATGCTTACTTTCATTGATGCTCATAACCGATTCTGAAGCTTCAATCATTAATAAAATAAATAAATTAATCCGTTTTTTACGGTATCAACAAGATCGAATATTAAACCATGACTTTGTTACTACGTTTAGCATTTCATCACAGATGATTTAATCGTTGGCTTTAGCGAAACGTATTTGTGATGTTGTTTTTGTTTTGAATGATGCAATAATTTGCTTTATTAATTAAATACTGCAAAACAAAGCTTTTCCATTAATGTTTCTTTTCGATTATGTAACGAAAAACAAAATAAACGCTCTGATAAACATCGACTACATAGTCACTCACATGTACACACTTTCAAGCGATGTATCAAACAACATTAACTTCTGGGCAAAAATATTAGAAAACTGAACAATGGCCGACAAATAATTGAGTGATTTTCCAGAATGGCTAACAAATCTCCGAATCTCCACACTGAATCCTCAGCAATCACTGCCATCCATAGGTGTTGTCGTTTCACCGGTGCCCGGAAAACTCGTCCTGGGAAAACTCGTCTCCGGAAAACTCGTACCCGGAAAACTTGTACCCGGAAAACTCGTACTCGGAGAACTCCCCCCCTTTTTGCTAGGTAGGAAAACTGGTCACTTATTGAATAAATATCGATTGAAAACACATTTCATTACCGTTCTTGAAGGATATATTGTTTTTAAAAGAGACTATGCATCCCCATAATATTTTTAAAAATTATTTTTAACTCTTGCTTGAAAAAAATTAACTTGGTCACGGAGTCAAGATACGAAAAATGAAGCTAAATATTTATTTTAAAAAATACTCTAATTTTAACACTTTTTGTGTCATTACGAAACAAAAATAAAGAAAGAAAACACGTAATTATTTTATTTAGAAGAATTAATTTAGTTTAAATAATTCTTGTGTTATTACAAAAAAAAACAAAAAAGAAAACACGGTCTTATGTAATTTTGGTACCGCGCTGAAATAATAACTTTATTACTTCGAAAGCCATTCTTAACATGGGGAGGGAGGGTATCGTTTAAAAGTCATTTCAAGGGCACTTGTGCAGTATGCAAAGGGCGGCTATTGCTAGGGGGTGCGCGTCGACCATATGCGCGCGCTTGCGCGAACAAAATGGCCACCCATGATAACATAATCATATGGTTTAATATTTGGAAAACTACTTGTTTTCGTCTAATTTTAATTTTTCGCCAATACTACACTGTGACAAGGCAGTTTGGTACACGAGTGCACATTTAACAGCCTTTTTATGCTCGTGCGTAGCGTAAATGAAGGCTGGGCTGTGAAATGGAAAATAGTCCCAGAGTTAAGGGGTTAATACCATACAAACGGTAAATTTTCGACGGAAACAGTTACCATATTCTTTTAAAGACCACCACACCGAAAACTACAAAAAAAATTTTTTTTTCTATAACGAATGTGAGACGAGACTTAAAGTAAAATATAATTTTCTTTTTTTATTTTTTAATTTCCTCGTGTCTTTATTGAAAGATGAAAACAGAAAAAGAAATCGAAAAACCTTTTAGCCAATAAGCACTCGAAAAAATGCCCCCTCTCTCAGGTGGCCAGAAAGTGGGTGCCCATTTTAAGTTAAATTTATATTGAAAAGTGATTACCCACTTGTCGAAAAAGTAATATCTTCATATCATGAAAACTATTTTTTTGCGACTGAAACGGTTTGCAGATTCGTTTTTAGCACACCGAAATCTACAAAAAAAATATTTTGTCATATACGTACGTGAGATTAATGTACAATTTTACCTTTGTTATTTCTTTTTAAATTCTTTAAAATAAGTTACAACACTAGGTAGAAAACGAAAACTTAGAAAAATCAATTTTTTTTTTTTTAAACAGTAAACAAGTAAAAATATTTTTAAAAATATTATGGGATGTGCATTATTACCTAAAAATATACAAATTTATTTTCTTTTGGAGAAGGGGGGACTCGTTTTAAAACTATATCTACCTTAGTATTTTCTTTAATTTTCTATTTTTGAGCAATTATCGAGACTCCTAAGACGTGATCCTCTTATGTCGGACATTTTTTGTTCATAAGTAACACTCGACATTACTTTTTTTTAAAAACTAAATAAACTCTTTAAAGTAAATTGAAACACCAAAAGTTTTCAAAGCTAGGTAGAAAACGAAAACTTAGAAACATTAATTTAATTTTTTAAAAACAACAGTAAACAAGTAACAATATTTTAAAAAAAATATTATGGGATGTGTATTCTCTTTTAAAGACAATATCTTCCTCAAGAACGGTCATAAAAGGTGTTTTCAATCGATATTTATTCAATAAGGGACCAGTTCTCCCACCTAGCAAAAGGGGACGAGTTGTCCGGGGTCAAGTTTTCCGGGTACGAGTTTTCCGGAGACGAGTTTTCCGGGGACGAGTTTTCCTAAATTCATTCCACCAGTTTGAAGATTCGGAGTTCCTATCCCGTCGACGAAGGCCAGAGGAAAAGTTGGCCGAAACGTCGTGAAACAATAACTAAGAAAGATGAGGATAACAGTGCGCAATAAATAACTTGATAATACTCATCTCAATAATGAATTCCAATTAAATAAAATATAAAGCAAAAAAGGTGTGGATAAAATATACAAAAAAAATAAATGTTACCAACGACAAGCTAAATTATTCTTCTACTTAGCTGGATATGGTGTTTTGTGTTTTAACTTATTTTAATAAAAATAAACGTTGTGTGAAAGTTGTCGAGATAAAACGGAAAATAAAATAGTTGTCGAATTCGCGCCATAGTCAAGCCTTGAACATCCCTAAATAAACGAAAATTAAATAAAAACTGATACAAAAACACGTAATAAATGTCATCAATCGAGCAAAAATAAAATGTTCTACAAGTATTTTGTTTTATTGTTGATTTTGTCGCCAGGAGTTGTTGTCACAGCTGAGACAACCACAACTCCTCGCATAAGTCTGACGAATTCTAGCGCGGATCAAACGCGGAATATTCTGTGTAGCTTAATTGTGATATATATTTTATAACTTACTACCTAGCTCGACCTACGTATTGAGCACTGTTGATGTAAATAAAGTTTAAGCATAAATTTATAAGTATATATATACGTATACATACATATATATATACATATATACATATACATATATAATTAATTGCCATATATATTTTATAACTATATATATATGTATATATGTATGTATGTATGTATTATGTATGTATGTATGTATGTGTGTGTGTGTGTGTATCCGGGTTCTCCTAGCAAGCATTGGTAAACCAATGGTAAAAAAAGTGTGAAAAAACCTTCTAATAATTTCAAAGTGTTGGCATCAAGTAAAGTGGACATTAAAGGAATTAGTGAATTCAAATGTTTTCACACCTCTACGCAAAAACACTTTTGGCGACATTTCTTCAGTTTATGTGGCTGTATGAGGAAACACAAAACAATAAATCCCAGACTTCTGATAGAAATTATTTTTGCTAATTGGTATCTTTCATATCGTTTGACAATTTAGTTTTCACATTTCTCAGCTACTGACAGGACACATAAAATACAGTGTAAATTTTCCAAGATAAAAATGTAGGTGTATACATTTAAAACTATTTTAAAGACAGTAAAAATGTGTTTCATAAATTGAAAATTAATTTAATTCAAGTTTGATGTAAATAAATTCATATTGAGTAGTCCACATATATAGTATGGCTCTACCAAAGTTCCACCACGACTGGTTTTTGATTCGCCATCTACCTTACTAACATTTAACCTTATACCTGAGTGGTGTTGGTTAAAGCAATATATATATATATATATATATTTATATATATATATATATATATATATATATATATATATATATATATATATATATATATATATATATATATACACGGCCGCGAAATGATGCAGAAAACGAACTAAACATAAATTTTAGAGAAACGAAATTAGCGAATCGACTGTACAGTAGGCACTGCCACCTGAATGTGAAGAATTGTGAAAAAAGGAGCGCATGATACCATGGCGCTAGACTTCTGGTAACTATACGAACTATGGAAAAGCAGAAGCAACTTTATGACTTTTTAAAACCTTTGTTTATCTTTTTAAAACTGCAATTAATAATTAGTCTTTGTTATAATTTTGTTAGGTTTTAAGATTTACAGTTTAATAATTAATATTATAAACATTTGTATATTAAATATGAAATACGGTTTTTACTTTCATGTTCAGCTTCCATACTTTTGTTCAGTAAAAAGAGACAAACAAAATATGAGGGGGGCTACAAAATACTTAATATTTGTGCAATAATATTTTCAAATCGGTTTTAATCTGGCGATAAAATAGCTGACAAGAGCCACGTTTATATGAAAACTTAATATTTAAAAAAAAAATTAAAACACAATTAATTAAAAATCATTGTTGTAACAGAACATTTTCAAATAATGGATTTTTAATCGTTTTAATCTTTTAAAAATTTATTAATTTTTAGGAAGTTTTTTTTTCTTAGCAATTGACCTGATTATATATATATATATATATATATATATATATATATATATATATATATATATATATATATATATATATATATATATTAATGAGAACAAACGCTATTAAAACATAATGATATTTATTTATATAATATTTTTAATTGCAACTTGAAGGTATGTTTTTGTTCAATATGCGTATTTAAATTTTAGAAAGAGAAACATTTTTTACTTAATTAACCTCTTATGTTACATAATAAATAAAAATTTCGATAGATTTAAATATATTTTGTTCAAGTTTCGAAAATATTAATATGGGGGGGGGCGCACGCACAAAAAATATATTTCCCCTCGTATATTTTATGGAAACTGCATTTTATATGTAATTTCATTTTAAAATGGACAGATTTCGAAAATTTCACGAAAATCTGACCATTAGTTGATTTTTGCTAGATTTATTAAACACGGATATGTTTTCACATTCGAAATGCTTACTACATGAGAACGTTATTTGAAAGCGTCAATTATGTAAACACGATTTTCGTCTCGCCATTTTATTATTTTCGTAGGATAAAATTTTTTTTTTTTTTAATTATTACTAGTTTATTTTGCCCTTCTTCTTTTAAATGGTACAAAAGTTATATTAATAATATTAATTTATAATAAAGTTACACATTTTTACATATAGGGGGTAATTCTGTGGTGAGTTTTGGAGGTGCATACTTTACAGCCTAGCATTTTTTTTCACACTACTTTTTTCTCAACTAAAAAAAAGACATTAAAATGGCTTTGTTCGCTATTCTGGAGGATTATATTATTTTTTAGTTATTTCATTTTATTGTTTTCGTTTTATTTTTCATTTGATGATTTTTTTGGTAATTAATTAT
Organism: Euprymna scolopes; assembly: GCF_053919585.1. NCBI lineage: Eukaryota > Metazoa > Mollusca > Cephalopoda > Sepiida > Sepiolidae > Euprymna > Euprymna scolopes. The sequence goes on along the minus strand of NC_136494.1, from coordinate 32,020,663 downwards.
ACATGTATTTGTTAGTTACCTAAAGTTTGATATTCTTTTGTAGAATACTGTAAAATTCTTCGGATGAGTAAATTGTTCAAATTTGAGAGCGGAGTTGTGAATTTACTTTTGCCATTTATCTACATGTCCAAATAAGAAGATAACTTAATTAATTCTGTCAGCCCTTTCTGCTATGAGATCGTTTGAGATTCCATCTTCCATTAATTCAGTGAATATGGAATCTCATGAATTATTCCTTCTTTTATCAGAATCTGAAGTATGTCTGCGAGACATTGAATCACTCAAAATTTGAGAGACATTTAATGAACATATGAAATTTTAAATTCATCTAAGTAATTAATCAGTGTTCAATGCCATTGATCGAAGGTTTATGGATATGAGAACTGGTGGTTGTCATGTTGCAAAGTCCTCAGAAAGAGGAAAGTTCTACTCAGTTTGTGAAAAGAGGAATCGGTTTCAATTCAATTTTCTGTAGTACTTGTAAATAATAGGAATACATAAAGTGTAGCGGAATTACTACTAACATGATCAGAAGACAAAGATTTACTGTGTTGCTTTCATGATATACAACAACAGCGGAAACAGATGAGAAATTGGGTTGATATAATGAATATAAGTAATCCAGATCTTTTCCTCCTGCAATATTGTGATTGGCTGGTTAAGCCATAAATATCGGCTGGTAGAGACATTTGGGAAAGATATCAAAAGGTGCACTTCGCTTTGTCTACAATACTCATCCATACTGCAACATACCTAATTTATTAATCAAACAGAAGTAAGATCGCTCAGTTACTTCAAACGATATACATCCCTTTTCCGGAATCATATCACGGGTTCAATTCAATTTCATTTAATAGTAGTGAGCATTGGGTACACAAGAAGTGCAGTGAAATTATTGGTAGATTGAATCACATGAATTATTCCCTCTTTTATCAGAATCTGCAGAATGTCTGCGAGACATTGAATCACTCATAATTTGAGAGACATTTAATCAACATATGAGATTTTAAATTCATCTAAATAATTAGTCAGTTTTTAGTGCAATTAATCAAAGGGTTGCGGACATGAGGACTAGTGCTTGTTGGATTGGAAAGTACTGAGAAAGACAAAATATTCTCCTGCTCAGTTCGTGAAAAGGGGGATCAGTTTCAATTCAATTTTCTGTAGTACTTGTAAATAATAGGGATACAAAAATTGTAGCGGAATTACTAGAAAATTAAGAGATGATAACCAGTTTGTAAACAAGAAGTGTACCACAACGAAGGCAGATGAGAAATTTGATGTGGACAAACTCTATAGTGAAGCTATTGAGGTTGTTTAAAAGAAGTAAGAAAATGATTTATCATTATTAAGTATTGATATTGTCGATCAAGAAAAAAGTTTATCAGGCATGTGGAGTGTAATGATTTATGGAAATGAAACCTAGCCAGTGTTAGTTGCGGACGAATTCTGCATCGAGAGAAGTCTCTCTTTATTACCTTTGTGCAGATAAAATAAATGAGTGTTTAGCATTGAAGAAACTCTAGAAAATCACTAATTGGTGGTGTGTGATCAGAAGACAAAGATTTACTGTGTTGCTTTCATGATATAGAAAACAGCGGAAACAGATGAGAAATTTGATGTGAACAAACTCTATAGTGAAGCTATTGAGGTAATTTAAAAGAATTAAGGAAAGTATCTATCATTACTAATCAGCAGAGTATAAATATTGTCGATAAGCAAAAGCGTTTATTAGGCATATGTGTGTATGGAAATGAAGCATAGCCAGTGTGGGTTGAATTTTGCATTGAGAGAAATTTCTCTTTATTGCATTTGTACAGATAAAATAAATGAGCATTGAAGAAACTCTAGAAAATCACAAACTGATGGTGTGTGATCAGAAGACAATGTTTTACTGTATTGCTTTCATGATATACAAAAATGAATTCCTTACAAAGATCTTTGTTTTATTGACTCTGGATCTTTCACTCCAGTTAATAGCAGAAAATGTATTTTCTCACATTTGTAGTTGCCTCACACCTATAGACATATATTCGTCATGGACCATTAATCTGACTTTACGTAATCTCCTACCTCCTATAGCCGTGGATGGATGTGTAATGTGAGTCTTAGATAGGATTAGATCTGATGATGTCAAATCAAGATTAAATATGGACAGTGTAAGGAGATGTGTGCAGAACAGAAGATTTCGATGGTATAGCTATGTTGAAAGAATGGTTGGGAGTTTGGAGATAAAATATGTTGAAAAGTTGAGATAGCAGCATCAGTTGGCAAGCGTAGGTCGAGGAAAACATGGAAGGAAATGATTAGAATTAACTTGAGAGAAAGAGGGATAAATAAAGACCTGGACAGAGAAAGGCCGGTTTGAAACTCAATTTCTAAAATGCAGGATAAAATGGATGACAAAATGATGATTTGTGTTGTTGAGCATCATATTTTGTATGAATCAGATGATTATTGTTGGCATTAGTTTCCCCGATATCTTTCTAACAAGAATTCTTTCTTGGAAGACATTGGGTACTCAGAGGAGAGACATCCATAAGAAAAAGTGGAAAATGAACTGCATTTGAATTCAACGCAGTTCGTGTCAGCCACTTAGTCATTTTTATCTTCCCGATTATGATGACCACAACGACGACAAAAAATTGTATGTAAGATATATAAAAGTGACCTTGCCTGTGTATCTTTAACAAACGACACTCTAAATTTTGGGTTTACAAACTTGTAACTTGATGTTTACGGTCAAAGGATATCCATATAACACTTACATTAGTTTCTTACATAAAGTAGCTTCATGCCTTGTCAGGAGACACCCCCATCTCAATGTATTACATACACAGTAGAAATAATTGTAAGTTGCGAGAGGATAACCAGTTTATGTGCAAAAAGTGTAAGACAATGGAGAAGGATGAGAACTCAGATGTAGACAATATGTGTATGCATATATATATATATATATATATATATATATGCATATATATATAATACATATATATAATATATATAATATATATAATAATTACATATATATATAAAATAATTATAGTAAGAATTATATATATATATATATATATATATATATATATATATATATATATATATTTGTCAACATGTAGATGTGCAGTGTGATAATGTATGGAAGTGAAATCTGACAAGTGAGAATTGAGGACGTACGTTGCATGGAGAGAAATAATATGAGAATGATGTAATGAAAAAAAGTAGTCCATCTATACCGGAAGTAGGGTAGATAAACATCAAGCCAGAATAATTTAAGGGTATGTGAAGAATAACGTTCTTTTACATTATTTCAATATATGAGCATGTTTCAATATATTTATGCATGTTGGTTATATTTTCTTTGACATATCTTCCGTTTTCTTCATTTTGACATATAATACGCAAATGAAAGAGACGTACAAGAAAATATGGAGTAATGACATTTTTCACAAATATAACCATATGCATACTCTAATCTTATGTGGTAAATACCGTTTTTAAACTTATTTTAACACACCCATATATAATAATGCGATATAAACAACAAGGCCCCCTTCGGTCTTTGAAAGACTATGGATACCCACGAATGGGGTGCCTACGCATGAAATTTTTGTGGCAGGAGGTGCACAATCTCCAACCACACCTCTCCTGAGTCGGCATTGTTAAATACCAGTGGCAAGTGAAGTGTATGTACAGGACGACTCGAAACAAATACCAAGATAAGCGGAGGGCACATACCACACCTAGAATTCCCAAATAGTCACCCATCTGGTACTAACCAGGCTCAACATTGCTTAATTTCGGTGATCTGACGAGGACCACTGTGTCAACGCGATTATATTGCGATATTACGATATAGTTATATTCTATATTGCAATATATATATATATATATATATACAGGGTGTCCACAAAGTCTGACTATATTATGTAGCCAGACTTTTTGGGCACCGTGTAGATTATGTAACCAGACTTTTTGGGCACCCTGTATATATATATATATATATATATATATATATATATATATATATATATATATATATAAAATTATTACTATGATCATTTTTTAAATACCTATGGACATTAATGTTTCATCATTTCAGGAATCTATCAATGCAGGGAGTTATGATTACAGCTGGTTGGGAGATTCGAATATGGCCACAAAACCATCTCACTCTATTAGCAAGGAACAAGTCTGGCTAAATGATCTACACGGTGCCCACAAAGTCTGGCTACATAATGTAGTCAGACTTTGTGGACACCTTATATATATATTTATATATATATATTATCTTTATTTTCTCTCACATACTGATCCTGTGTCTTATTTCATATCAACAATATCTATTTTATGTGGATGTCACAAACAAAAAGGCAAACAAAAATTTGCAAGCAAGTGTCTATGAATCGCGTCCACATCTTGTTGCCAATGTGTTACAAAGCGGTAACAGCTGCACTTAGTGCTCATACAAATGTGATTACCTCAAACATTTGGTCACCTGCACGCTAAAGCAATTCCAGAATTGCATGTGCTTTTGCAAAAGTTATTATTATGAGGTGGGCATTTGTGGTTCAGTGCTGTTCGTATTGGATATCTGCCCACTGTAGAGTAGATCAATTTTTTAAACTTTTGGAATTTCAAATATGTCCACGTGGAGAAAGTTGGGAAGTGGTATGGTGTGTACTGAAGCTAATGTTTTACTAATTTGTTTTTAAGATTGTCTCATAAGAAGCACTTGAAAGGCAATAAAAGGCGTTCTATAATAACGATAACACTTATACCTATGCAATAAGGTAGCTTGATATTCAACTTTATTTTGAATATTTAATATGTCCATGCAGAGAAAGTTGGGTACTGATTTGATGAATACTGATAGCAACAACTAATTACAACCTTGAAAACAAAATCTCATTTGCTTTGTATTTCAGATGATATTAAGATCATTGTCATATGGACTGTGCGATTTGGACCGATTTTTTAAATATTGTTTGAAAAAAATTGCATACAGTTGAACTAATTACATTCGTCAATTATATATTACCGCCCCCTCCCCAAACAAACAATAATCTTACATTTGTTGAATAAATTAGACTCTTTAGCCAGTTAAAAACGGACAAAAGTTATAGACCGTTGACCTGGAATGAGTGTTTTATCTCAAATTGATCGTTGAATATGGTTAAATTTTTGTCCATTTTTGCATAAAATAATAATCCGTATTAATCCATAACTATGCACTGAACAAATAACCATAATAGTTTGCTGCACTTTATTATTGCAAACATCCATACAGAAACCACTCAGAGATAAGGGTTATTGCAAGTACATTACGTTAGTGTGGAGATTTGATGAAGTGTTTACTTAAGGGGGCGGTTCATTAGGAATTTGTTAACATTGGACTTTAACACATTCAAGTTGTAGTCCGGTGGGATGCAGGCAGACGGAACAGAGTTCCACAGGCGTGCAGTTCTAAGAAAGAAGCTTTGTTCATGGAATCCACGCTTTGATTTAGGCACAGATAAAGAGTGGGGGAAATTTTTCACAGTGGATTCGGCTAGACGGGTGTTTTTCATGAAAGATTGACGAGGGGGGACAAGAGATTGGAGTTCAGACGAGCACCTGCCATGGAAATAACGATAAAACAAGGATAGGCTCGCAACGTCTCTTCTGTGGGAGAGAGGTTGCAGGGTAGAGAAAAGGGCATCCCCCACTAAGCCACGAAGTCTATTTTGTACTCTGTCAAGGCAGGATAGGCTGTTTTTTGCAGCTCCTGCCCAGATATGGCAACAGTATTCCATCCTTGGACGTACTTGGCTTTTATATATATATATATATATATATATATATATATATATATAAAAATAATTATATATATATATATATATATATATATATATATATATAAAAATAATTATATATATATATATATATATATATATATAAAAATAATTATATATATATATATATATATATATATATATATATATATATATATATATATGCCTGGGGGAATATAGTCAGTATCAATTACTCAGATGAAATTAGACTCAACACAGGGCAAGTTATAAGAAGTTTTTTGTACAACAATAAAATGTAACAAATAAGAGATTGACACTCGAATGTGTTGAATGCCGGAGTATCAAGACTAGTTTAGAGTATCAAGAGTAGTTTACTCTCTCCCATTGATTAACGCTTTGCTAACGTCTTTTATAAACTGATTTATCCAATCTCAAGGGAGTGTCAAGATCTTCCACTAGATCAGATAGGAAGACAGACAGACAAAGAAAATATAATATAAATTGTTTAGCCCTAAAACGACTCTTTTTGGAAAAGGCGAAAATGTATGAATCTCACACGGACACAATACAAAGACTACGTTACATTCACTAGCAGGGATTTCAAGTTGTTGTAGTTGAGCACTAATAATTTTAAACGCCTGATCTTTGCACAAGATTAATATTGATTACGGATGCAAAAATAATAATACAGGTCCTTAATAGACTAGAGCAGGGGTTCTCAGCCTTGCTTGACCACCCATACACCCTATTTACCATTTATAAGAATGTCATCCTACTCTATTTCCCGTCCTTTCCATGATTGCCTATTTCCAAATGTGAACTGTAAATAATATACAAATATTACTAAAACTCTTTTCTAAAATAGATTTTGCATTTGCAGTTTTACATGGATTATTTTCATAATTGGATTTAACAAATTATATGCAAATTGAAAATACTGATTGATATATAAAAATTTGAATAAAAGTAAAATAGTTTTTTTATAAATGATAAACGAGCCAAACAAAAACTAATGTAATAAAAACAAAGTTCAAAATATTATAAATCTGTTATTATGTTATTCAGAAGATAACAGTTCATCGATTGATAAAAGCTATGATTATTTTATTTAGCCAATTCTGGGATACGCGGATGAGTGCTTGAAAGGGCACAACGCAGGTCATTTCCTATCTCTAATCTAATGCGCTGTTTTGTTTTAATTTTCAACAGGGTTGAAAATCCTGATTCCCAAAGATATGTTAAAACGAACAAAGAAATGCACGGGTAGCTATTTTTTACCGCTTTTGGGTAAGAACCACAAATCAAAATTCTGCTATTAGCTTCTCATTGAATATATCTCTTATTCCCGAATGATTTTCTTAGATTCCAAACCTCATCTTGCCAATCTTCAGGAACTTTTCCAACTAACAATTTGAATGGGTTTCTGACTAAATCAGACTCATCATCACTACGTTCAGGAAAATATCGTTGGAATTCATTTTCAAGTGCAGTCAAATGGTGCAGAATTTCATTTTTTGCAAATTGTGGAAACACCTTGTCTTCACCACAGACATCAAGAATGGATAAAAGTTTCTCAAACATTGCAATATTTTCTGTATTTACTTTTCTCTTCCGATTCTCAAGCTTGCTCATAAAAGCTTTCAATGCATAAACGAATTTTATAATGTTTGTATTCCTTCTTTTCATCTACAGATTCAGGTGCTCGAATGCATCAACCAAGTAAGCAAGGTGCATCATCCATTCCTCATCACTAGGGCTATGACAACAGAATATTCTTTTTATTCTTTTGACTCTCGGGTATATATCAGACACAGTAAGGCACAGTTAATCAACCGAGAAACACATCCGTCTATATAAAACATATAGAATATTAATGGATATATACTCCAGAGTCAAAACAATAAAAAAATATGCTGTTCTAACAGTACTACTCATCGCTCAGCCAGGCAGAAAATTTTGTATTATCTTATACTTAAAAAAAAAATTTGAACTCATTTCTTAGCTCAAATACTCGCTCAGTTACATTTCCTCTGGACATCCAACAAACATTTGTGTGAAAAAAATAGTGAATGGGGGTTGCAACTATATCAGTACATAACTACTTAAAATGTCGTGAGTTGAGTGCTCTCCCTTTGATAAAATTCACAATTTGAATTGTTTTATCCAACATAATAAAATTCACAATTTAAATTTTTGTTCAGAGCTGGAAGTGTTCTTGGGGCTAATGCCTGACGATTGATCATACAATAAATAGCTTTCATTTTAGAGCTCGCTTTTTCACACATACTTGAAATTCTGATTTTGTCCTTAACATAGCTGGTACACCATCTGTACAATACCCACTGATATTATCCCTCAAAAGATTTTTCGACTAAAAAAAGATGCAACCTTCTCCATAATATCCGAGGTCTCGGTAGTTATTTCCAGTGGAGAACAAAATAGAAACTCCTCTTTAAATGAACCTGACTGAACATACTTTACAAACACCATCAACTGGAACCATGATGCCTCATCAATTTGAATTCAAAATTAACCAAATGATGAAGACTTGATATCCTATACAACTTGATATTTGATTTCAGTGGCAATATCACTTATTCCCCTTTGAACCGTACTGTTTGATAATGGAACCAATGTAATTTTTTCTTCATTTCAACATAATGTCAATCATTTTGAGAGTGCAAGGCTTAAACAAATTCTTCCCACTTGAATGTGTTTTTTCTGCTTTGCTTTTTAAAGTGCTACGACATACAAAGCTTCAGTAACTTTTTGGTTTTCTTCTTTAAAATCTTCTGTTGTAAACAACTTCATGTTTTTGAGAGCATCCCCATGGTGTTCAAAATGTTTTGTTCTTCTCTTTGTGATGAGGATGAACATTTTGCAAATATTGCTTCATCTTTGCTGGTTTCATAGAATCCGTTGTCAAATCTTTACTACAGATAACACACTAGGGCCTTCCTTCTCGATTTATGATGATGGATGTGAATCCATATTCAATATATGAATGATCGTATTTTCATCTTTGGATTCTCATGATGGGCTCCGACGTCTGTAAATAAAAACAAGAAAAGTCCAAACGATGACTGGGTTGAAAATTCACCCACCGAGAACTCAAAATGCACCACTGGGGATGAATTTCACCCTCATTGAGAACATATGAACTAGAAAATTAATAACTTATCTTGCTTTTGATAACATTTATTTGTTATATATTTGTTTTTTGACAACTTTTTAAAATCTTTGTGTATAAGTAATACAATCGAGATTTTCATACACCTTTTGATTTTGAAAAAAAGGATTTGTGGCTGTTTGCAGTAAAACATTGTTTTAATTCGCTGTTCAAAACTAATGCAACGAATAAAAGTGCATGCAAGCTATATATCTACAAAAGTTTACTTTGATTTTTTAACCATGTTTTTAAATTTGACCAGAAATGTGAGAAATCATAATGGATTCATAATGCCGAATTGGTTGGGATTGTTGTTATTATACATTCTGAAAACCAATAGTTCTAAACTAATGTTATTCTGATAACAAAATAGCTCTAATTAAACATATCAGAACACTATCAGAAAAGATATTCATATTTTCATGTTTTTCTTAATTCGTTCGTGAATAAAAATTAAAGAACGCATGTTGTTTATACTGTGCTATTCGTCATCATAATACAGATGACTACCAACGTGTTTAGCGTTCAACAAGGTTCAAGGGACACTAAGCAAAGAAGAGTGCCACATATTAGGAAAATGCGTAAAAAAAAGAAAATTAATTAACCAACTAAATTTAATACTAATGATAATAATAATAATAATAATAATAATAATAATAATAATAATAATAATAAAAAGAATGTGCTTCCTAAAACGTGTTTTGTTTGAAGACAGTGTTATTAGTACAAAAATCATCCATATAAAATGAAAAGTGCTTTAATTGCGATCACACAGAACATAAAAGTACACACACTTGAATGCTTACTGGTGAGAGCTTGAATGTTTACTGGAGAGAAGTTGCATATCTATTTGAGAGAGTTTGAATGCCTACCGGAAAGAGCTTGAATGCCTACTGGAGAGAGCTTTAATGCATAGTGGAGAGAGCTTGAATATCCTTGAATATCTAATGCCTTTCTGTACAAAGGTTTTCAAGACAACCTGACATAGGAATACTTTTTTTTACAAGGAAACCTTGACTAAATATTCAAAATCACATAGTATTCGTGGGTCAAATAGAATCTAACCCACACTGGTATTTCTAAGGAACTGTGCACATTTTCCCAGTGCTGTTATCTTAAGTAATAGCACGAAGCTGGATAAAGGTAAATCAGACTAGATAAATTCTTGTCTTGGAATCCAGTAAGACCAAGAGACCACGAGAAAGATGTACTATAATATATAAAAATGGTTAATTGGGGAGAGGAAGATTATGTTCTCAACTTCTTTACGAAGTGTTTGACATATAAATGAGAACTTTAATAAAATGTTCCAATATTAATGTATCTCATATAGGGATCATGTGTTAGTTTCAGGAAATGAGACCGCTTCATTTCTGAGAAATTCGATTGAAAGTGCACGTCTGAGCTCCAAACTATGGTCTTCCCTCGCCAAACTTATACAAGAAACACTTGTCTACTTTAAAACGCTATCAATAATTTCCCCCACTCTTTATCTGTGCCTAAACCTAAATGTAGATTCCATGAACAAAGCTTCGTTCTTAGAACTGCACACCTGTGGAACTCTCTTCCGTTTACCTGCTTTCCAACTAATATGGTCGTCTTTAAGTCCAACATAAACAAGTTCTTGATGAGCCGCCCCCCCCTTAAGTAATCCAATTTACCAAATTTCCATAACTAACAATTACTACGATATTGTCCCAGTAACGACTGTACACTTATTAAACCTTATCCTCGAGTGGCCTCTGGCCTTGATAAGTGGTGACTTGTTTGTAAAACAAATGTTTTAAATATATTAAAAAGACTTGCTAATAGTGACGAAGTTTAAAATATTAGAGAGTTTGTGCACTTAAGATTAACCCGCTCCAAACTATAGCAATTAGCTTTGCAAATGGTACAATAAAAATGCAATGACGGTTATATATTTTAATAACTTTTACAATCCGGTATATCATCGCATTGTTTTTCGCTTTCTATAAATTATCTGTATATTAGAACATATATCGATTTTCGGTAATATTGCTTTTTTCCTTTTTATTTTATATATCTACGAAAACAGTTTTATGTTTTATTTGGATTGTTTGGACAACAACCTAAGATGAGAACAGTAGTCTGAACAATCCAAATTATATGTATTATTAATAATCATCTAAAAATATTCAGAAATCTCATATCAACTCGGATTAGGCGCGAATTAATCCAAAACTGAGAACGACTTTTTTCCCATCATTTACAAAGCAGAGCCATTTTAAGAATGAACCAGGAGAAGGTCGGAGGTTATATTGTCTGACTAGCAATCGGTGCCCGGCGTTGCCCAGGTGTTTTGAAGTGTTTGCTTAGGAAAAAAAAAAGGTCAATTTTTTAAAACTTTTACCCCTATTATGACCTCGTAACATTTATTGTTTAGGGATCAAGTAAAGTTAATAAGTTAGATCCATGTCCAAGGAATCTATATATATAAAATATCACGTGTTCAGACCTTAAATTGTAGGAGAAGTTTGGTAGAGTTCTCAAAGGTCTAATTGTTGAATATTGACCACTTAATCGCCAAATTTCTGTCGAAAACCTATCACATCGATGTTCCCAAATCTCAGTACCCTGTATATCAAATTTCGAATCTGTAGGCTTAAAATTGACAGAGTTTTAACGTAGGGAAATGCACACAGACGCACCGACACACACAGACACTATCACTTATACATATATATAAACATAAACATCATATATATAAAGATAATAGTACGCCATATATATAACAAAAGACCATTATTTACTGAAGTGAAAGGAAAACCCGGGGGAACTTTACCCAAAAATAAATCTATATTTTTTTGTGTGTATTGATAGTCTGGTACTTATACAGTTTAGTGACGACATTAAAAAATGGAAATATTGAAAAAAAAATTTTATTGTACGTAACTGTTATAGACTGAAGTTCTCCGAAAAAAATTTCACTTCATTTGATCAAGTAGTTTTTTTTTTTTTTTACAGCGAAAAACAATGATTTATCACGGCTACGTCAACGTGGCCATTTTGGAAATGTTATTGCAGGCCCAGGAATTCCCCAAGGGCAGGTAACTGCCGTACATAGCAGAATACCTGCATTTTAGGCCAATCTAGCCCTTTTTCCCCCCCACCAGAATGAGATTTTTTTTTTTTTTTTTTTGCGAAGACAGATGCCATTTTTGGGGTGTTTTTTTTTTTTTTAATTTGTAACAGAAGTAAATAAACGAAGTTTCGAAGTTATCCATGCGTGTCCAACTGAGCATGTTTCGAAAATAATCTCGTATAAAAATTCCTCAATTCTTTGCATTCTTCAATTTCTTTGCATATTCAATAGTATTCTTATTTATAAAAAAAAATACGCAAAAAAATTGCAGATTAAAAAAAAAAAAAAAAAACGTAAAAAAATTTCAGATGTGTTGTGCGCATCTCAATATGGCGAGAAAAAAATAGGCTAGATTGCGAAATTTGGCCTAAAATGGAGGTATTCTGCTAGGTACATTTCCAAAATGGCCACGTTGACGTCGTCGTGATAAATAATTGTTTTTCGCTGTAAGAATTTTTTTTCGGAGAACTTCAGTCTATAACAGTTACGGACAATAAAAATTTTTTTCAATATTTCCATTTTTTAATGTCGTCACTAAACTGTATAAGTATCGATAGTCTTATCAACACCCCTTTTTTCTATTTATTTATAAAGAAAATACAACTTTATACAAATTCCCTATTAGTTTTTTTTTTTCGGTTCTCTTATACGATGATCATCTTTATTTAACTATTACGTGTAATTATATTCATACAGATATTCTATATGATTTATATTTGCGTAATATTTGCGTAGAAATGAAGAAAATCAAATTTACTGTGTATTTATCGTGTTGCCATAACAACGTGACGTAGCCAAGGACGGTAGTGGACGTGAGTGTGTGTGCGTGTGTGCGCGTGTTTTCGTGCTGTATTGTTTGTAGTAGTAGTAGTACTAATAATCTGTCCAGCGTTTGCTTTCTTGTGTTAATGGCGGACGTTGAGTCAGAGGTTGGATTGTGATGTCTGTAACTTTCGTATTTTTCTAATTTGTAAATGGCAAGTTAGAAAAAAATTAAACCCTTCCAAGATGGACAATAAATAAGACCAAAATATTTTATGGTAAAGTTAAGAGCGTAAGAACTATACTTTTTTAGGAGATGTGATTATTGGATTAACCAATCAGAAATCGTCTGTGGCACACACATCTCTGTTTTTATAGATATACTAGCAATCGGTGCCCGGCGTTGCCCAGGTGTTTTGAAGTGTTTGCTTAGGAAAAAAAAAAGGTCAATTTTTTAAAACTTTTACCCCTATTATGACCTCGTAACATTTATTGTTTAGGGATCAAGTAAAGTTAATAAGTTAGATCCATGTCCAAGGAATCTATATATATAAAATATCACGTGTTCAGACCTTAAATTGTAGGAGAAGTTTGGTAGAGTTCTCAAAGGTCTAATTGTTGAATATTGACCACTTAATCGCCAAATTTCTGTCGAAAACCTATCACATCGATGTTCCCAAATCTCAGTACCCTGTATATCAAATTTCGAATCTGTAGGCTTAAAATTGACAGAGTTTTAACGTAGGGAAATGCACACAGACGCACCGACACACACAGACACTATCACTTATACATATATATAAACATAAACATCATATATATAAAGATAATAGTACGCCATGTATATAACAAAAGACCATTATTTACTGAAGTGAAAGGAAAACCCGGGGGAACTTTACCCAAAAATAAATCTATATTTTTTTGTGTGTATTGATAGTCTGGTACTTATACAGTTTAGTGACGACATTAAAAAATGGAAATATTGAAAAAAAAATTTTATTGTACGTAACTGTTATAGACTGAAGTTCTCCGAAAAAAATTTCACTTCATTTGATCAAGTAGTTTTTTTTTTTTTTTACAGCGAAAAACAATGATTTATCACGGCTACGTCAACGTGGCCATTTTGGAAATGTTATTGCAGGCCCAGGAATTCCCCAAGGGCAGGTAACTGCCGTACATAGCAGAATACCTGCATTTTAGGCCAATCTAGCCCTTTTTCCCCCCCACCAGAATGAGATTTTTTTTTTTTTTTTTTTGCGAAAACAGATGCCATTTTTGGGGTGTTTTTTTTTTTTTTAATTTGTAACAGAAGTAAATAAACGAAGTTTCGAAGTTATCCATGCGTGTCCAACTGAGCATGTTTCGAAAATAATCTCGTATAAAAATTCCTCAATTCTTTGCATTCTTCAATTTCTTTGCATATTCAATAGTATTCTTATTTATAAAAAAAAAATACGCAAAAAAATTGCAGATTAAAAAAAAAAAAAAAAAACGTAAAAAAATTTCAGATGTGTTGTGCGCATCTCAATATGGCGAGAAAAAAATAGGCTAGATTGCGAAATTTGGCCTAAAATGGAGGTATTCTGCTAGGTACATTTCCAAAATGGCCACGTTGACGTCGTCGTGATAAATAATTGTTTTTCGCTGTAAGAATTTTTTTTCGGAGAACTTCAGTCTATAACAGTTACGGACAATAAAATTTTTTTTCAATATTTCCATTTTTTAATGTCGTCACTAAACTGTATAAGTATCGATAGTCTTATCAACACCCCTTTTTTCTATTTATTTATAAAGAAAATACAACTTTATACAAATTCCCTATTAGTTTTTTTTTTTCGGTTCTCTTATACGATGATCATCTTTATTTAACTATTACGTGTAATTATATTCATACAGATATTCTATATGATTTATATTTGCGTAATATTTGCGTAGAAATGAAGAAAATCAAATTTACTGTGTATTTATCGTGTTGCCATAACAACGTGACGTAGCCAAGGACGGTAGTGGACGTGAGTGTGTGTGCGTGTGTGCGCGTGTTTTCGTGCTGTATTGTTTGTAGTAGTAGTAGTACTAATAATCTGTCCAGCGTTTGCTTTCTTGTGTTAATGGCGGACGTTGAGTCAGAGGTTGGATTGTGATGTCTGTAACTTTCGTATTTTTCTAATTTGTAAATGGCAAGTTAGAAAAAAATTAAACCCTTCCAAGATGGACAATAAATAAGACCAAAATATTTTATGGTAAAGTTAAGAGCGTAAGAACTATACTTTTTTAGGAGATGTGATTATTGGATTAACCAATCAGAAATCGTCTGTGGCACACACATCTCTGTTTTTATAGATATACTAGCAATCGGTGCCCGGCGTTGCCCAGGTGTTTTGAAGTGTTTGCTTAGGAAAAAAAAAAGGTCAATTTTTTAAAACTTTTACCCCTATTATGACCTCGTAACATTTATTGTTTAGGGATCAAGTAAAGTTAATAAGTTAGATCCATGTCCAAGGAATCTATATATATAAAATATCACGTGTTCAGACCTTAAATTGTAGGAGAAGTTTGGTAGAGTTCTCAAAGGTCTAATTGTTGAATATTGACCACTTAATCGCCAAATTTCTGTCGAAAACCTATCACATCGATGTTCCCAAATCTCAGTACCCTGTATATCAAATTTCGAATCTGTAGGCTTAAAATTGACAGAGTTTTAACGTAGGGAAATGCACACAGACGCACCGACACACACAGACACTATCACTTATACATATATATAAACATAAACATCATATATATAAAGATAATAGTACGCCATGTATATAACAAAAGACCATTATTTACTGAAGTGAAAGGAAAACCCGGGGGAACTTTACCCAAAAATAAATCTATATTTTTTTGTGTGTATTGATAGTCTGGTACTTATACAGTTTAGTGACGACATTAAAAAATGGAAATATTGAAAAAAAAATTTTATTGTACGTAACTGTTATAGACTGAAGTTCTCCGAAAAAAATTTCACTTCATTTGATCAAGTAGTTTTTTTTTTTTACAGCGAAAAACAATGATTTATCATGGCTACGTCAACGTGGCCATTTTGGAAATGTTATTGCAGGCCCAGGAATTCCCCAAGGGCAGGTAACTGCCGTACATAGCAGAATACCTGCATTTTAAGCCAATCTAGCCCTTTTTCCCCCCCACCAGAATGAGATTTTTTTTTTTTTTTTTTTTTGCGAAGACAGATGCCATTTTTGGGGTGTTTTTTTTTTTTTAATTTGTAACAGAAGTAAATAAACGAAGTTTCGAAGTTATCCATGCGTGTCCAACTGAGCATGTTTCGAAAATAATCTCGTATATAAATTCCTCAATTCTTTGCATTCTTCAATTTCTTTGCATATTCAATAGTATTCTTATTTATAAAAAAAAAATACGCAAAAAAATTGCAGATTAAAAAAAAAAAAAAAAAAACGTAAAAAAATTTCAGATGTGTTGTGCGCATCTCAATATGGCGAGAAAAAAAAAGGCTAGATTGCGAAATTTGGCCTAAAATGGAGGTATTCTGCTAGGTACATTTCCAAAATGGCCACGTTGACGTCGTCGTGATAAATAATTGTTTTTCGCTGTAAGAATTTTTTTTCGGAGAACTTCAGTCTATAACAGTTACGGACAATAAAAATTTTTTTCAATATTTCCATTTTTTAATGTCGTCACTAAACTGTATAAGTATCGATAGTCTTATCAACACCCCTTTTTTCTATTTATTTATAAAGAAAATACAACTTTATACAAATTCCCTATTAGTTTTTTTTTTCGGTTCTCTTATACGATGATCATCTTTATTTAACTATTACGTGTAATTATATTCATACAGATATTCTATATGATTTATATTTGCGTAATATTTGCGTAGAAATGAAGAAAATCAAATTTACTGTGTATTTATCGTGTTGCCATAACAACGTGACGTAGCCAAGGACGGTAGTGGACGTGAGTGTGTGTGCGTGTGTGCGCGTGTTTTCGTGCTGTATTGTTTGTAGTAGTAGTAGTACTAATAATCTGTCCAGCGTTTGCTTTCTTGTGTTAATGGCGGACGTTGAGTCAGAGGTTGGATTGTGATGTCTGTAACTTTCGTATTTTTCTAATTTGTAAATGGCAAGTTAGAAAAAAATTAAACCCTTCCAAGATGGACAATAAATAAGACCAAAATATTTTATGGTAAAGTTAAGAGCGTAAGAACTATACTTTTTTAGGAGATGTGATTATTGGATTAACCAATCAGAAATCGTCTGTGGCACACACATCTCTGTTTTTATAGATATATAGATAGATAGATAGAAGATATATATATATATATATATATATATATATATATATATATGTATATAATATAAGGCTGAACGTCTGTGTGTGTGTCTTGTCACGAATAGGCTCCTGTATGGTTGACAATTATAGAAAACTGATCATATATAATGATAGAAGATGTATCGAGACACAAGAACGGGTATGTTTTATCTGGCATAATGATGATTCATTAAAATTATGGGATCTGCGTACGCGCCTGGTCCACAAAGTATGGAAATAAAAAAATAAAAAAAAAAAACGTTTACAAGTGTTTTTGATATAGATGTACATAATAATACTTTGATAAATATGTTTTAACTTAAATAGGGATGATAGAAAAAAATTGCGGGGTCTGCGTTCGCGCCTGGCCTCCATAGAATGGAAATAGGCACAAACTTTAATAAAGACTTTTCATATCTATCTGCGTAAGTATACTTTGATGATTATTTTTCAGTTTGAAGAAATATTAAAACCCTTCCTTTTCATAAGCTATCATACTTTCATAAATCAGAGTCCATTTTCTGTAGGCTGTTTTTGAACCCAGTCAACGACGGGTACTTTTGCTAGTATATATATATATATATATATATATATATATATATATATATATATATATATATATATATATATATATACTTACCCTACACCCCAATTGATGTATACCTTCAGTGAATAAATTAATAAATCTATATACATTACTATATAGTTTTATATAGTCATTTTCTTCCTTTATATATATATATATATATATATATATATATATATATATATATATATATATATATATATATAGAGAGAGAGAGAGAGAGAGAGAGAGAGAGAGAGAGGGAGAGAATGCGAGAGAGAGGAGAGGGAAGGGGGCAGAAAGAGCAACTGTCTAATAATTAGTACTAGCAAGGGGTACTCGGCGTTACCCGGATGTTTGGAGGGGGAGATAAAAAAGTAAGTATGAGGCCAAGTTTTAAATTAAAGTGTGAAGAAGAAAAAAAAGTGCGACGTTAACCATTGCCCCCTCGCGAGATACTAAGGGAAAGACGTTTGAATTTATTTAATTACTTGGATTTGGCAGGTGCCCGTTTTAATGAGTTAATGAAGTCAAGTTTGACCGCGGGATAGTATTTACTGCTGAACGCTCCCCCCCCCCCAAGATGTTATAGGAAAAAGACTAACCCACATGCGGCGAGCGACAAATGATGAATATTTATCTTCCCGAAATCGAGCAAATTAAATAGACAGGCGAGCTTCGTTGTTAACTGTGAGATATTATGATTTATATGTGATATAAAATGTTTTAAAAAGTTGTGAAGCGAGCGACCACTTCTCTGAAAGAAGCCTTTTGTAGACATACAGAAAAAGCGAACACACATGCATACATAAATGATGATTGCAACGTCTTGTCAGACGAGTGCCACTCCCTCAGACATTTAAAATCCATGAGCCCAAATGCCTGAGGGAGTATCTATACAAATATGATGTTACAGAGTCTTAGCTTTGTACGACAGCTAAGTCTCTCTCTCGGTTCAAAATGTTGAGATCCAGCAACCAGCAAGAGCAAGATAGCCAGCAACAAGTTAAACTGCAGACCAGCTTAATGCGGGTAATGGTCTTCCGCTTTATGGTTTTTAAAATCAGAGATTTGCTTCTCCTAGAAAGGTTGCCTTCACCACAGCTTACGGGAGCCCTCTCCACCCCAATACACATACACACACACACACACGGTGCTAGTTGGCCGTTGACCCAGAAAAAGAGTTCATTCGCCCATACATACATACATACATACATACATACATACATACATACATACATACATACATTTTCGCTTTTATATTTATAGATTTCTTCAGGTCTCCCCTTCTCTCACAACAGAGAATAATTATGTGGCTATTTTCCTCCTCCCTGCGTTCGTCATGTAATCAATACCCCTTTCTCTCTCTATCGGCTTGCTTGCTTATTTGAATTTTGTGACTCTGGGCTTCTCATTTATTATGGACATAAGAATTACAAGGAACAAATTAGAAATTATTTATGTTATTTAAACAGGAAAAAATCCAAGTAAACCACACTCGGGCAATATTGTGTATATATAGCAAGTTAACTATATATTCTTTCAAGCGGTAAGATTAACAAGTAAAAAAGTGTTATTAGATGAGCTAAAATAACAGAAAAGTTCTTATTACATGAAGACCTATAATACTAAAGTTTGCATCACTTTTATGTCTATTTACAAAATGTAAAATCAATATATAATACTACTATACCTTATAACTAGAATCCTTATTCCAATTTTCATGAAAATCCATTACATAATTCCAATTATAGAAAATACTTAATTGGGGCTTAAGTTTAAGAACTATTAAGAAATAATTAGAATTTAGGGAATCTAGATTACTTGATGTCGAATGATTATGGATTAAATGTAATTCAATTTTGGAATATTTTAATTTTCCAATGGGAAATTGTACTCATATTATGCACCCCGTAATTCCTTTTAAATTCTTTAAAAAAACTGAATATATATTATATTTCTTTTAACCTGTCTGTATGTCGTATTTCCCGGAAACTACTGGGCTGATCTGGCTAAAATTTTATTATAAGATGCAGCCAATTAACTATTATATTATCTGTTCAAATCACATTTAGGGATTAACAGTGATTGGTTACCACAATGCCGCATTTACGCTAGAAGTCTACCAGAAAGCACTCATATATATTTTGCCTGAAAAATCTAGTATTTAGTAATACTAATGTCTAATATTTTTAAAATTCTACAATAATCGGAAGCGTCTGAATTTTCATGAAGAACTTCCAGTACTTTTATCCCTTTTCTATAAAACTAAATTAAACCAGATATAACTTGCATTAACCATCCTTACGTCTAGCAACCATGTGTAATGTTACCCAACACGTTGTAGCCTCCGTCACAAAGAATAGAGAAGAAATTCAACTCGTTTTTTTTTTGTACAATACTATTTATTTCCTCACTCTCCCGCTATGCGTAACTTCTTGTTATGGCTGTGGCGTTTTTCATATGATCGTCTTCTCAAACATGCTCTCCCCTTTTTATAGTCTTCGTTTTCTTTACTGTGACGTCATTTTGCTCACAGCATTAGCATATAGCCGTCCATGTTATGATACACGTCTTTCCAAATCTATAATGATTGGTTAATTAGTTTAAAAATGAATCTTATACATAGAAATATATAAAGCTAACTTCATATGAATAGAGGTTGATCATATGTTCTATTCTGACTTTAACTTTCTGGAATAATACTTTGATTCGCGTTGATTTCCCTTGACAAGCGGCCAGTTATCATTGGCGTTTATCGAGCAAGAAAGAGCAAGGTATTTGGATGCCAAATTCTTTATGACGAAATCTCAGTGTTCTTGGAGAAAATTGCTGCCATGAATATTCACTGCCAAACTGACACCTGATATGAAATCTTGCTGGCAATTACCAACAATGGTGATGGAGTATAAATGGCTGATTGACAACGTGACAATGCGATTTCTCACGATAGAATTGTTGAACTGAGTAATACCGTATACACACAGTGTTCGTAAGATATAAGAGGGAAGTTTCATCCTCATACAAAATTGAAGCGTAGAGATAGTAAATAATGCAGAGAAACGCCCTTGAGATCATCATCATCATCATCATCATCATCATCATCATCATCATCATCATCATCATCATCATCATCGGTTAGACGTCTTTTTGGATGGTTGTAAAAACTGAGTTCTAAACTTACTTATCTCTGCCTAGGTTTTTATTGATCCATCTTTCTCTTCCTCCATTTTAAGATTTTTGTTCAAATCAAAACTTTTACTCTCGATCATCAAGCATTTCTTACTTAAAAATGTTCTTTTTTTTTAATTAAGCAAACCATTTCTAGCATAATTCACCTGCAATTAAAACTGTTCTTCATTATAGTAGTAGTCGTCGTCGTCGTCGTCGTCGTCGTCGTCATCATCATCATCATCATCATCATCATCATCATCATCTCCTTCCTTTGCGTTCATCATATATATATATATATATATATATTTATATATATATATATATATATATATATATATATATATATATATATATATATTCAAGTATGATAGGTTATGAAAAGGAAGGGTTGTAAAGAGATAGCTTCGAATTTGGGGGTATCAAAACCAAAGCAAAATACAATGAAAGTAAAAATAAAATAGATAAACCCCATAATTTATTATACCATACCTATTCACACTTAAACTCTTATCACAATAATCTGTGGATCTATATTAAAAAACCTTGTTAAACTTTGTGACATATTTTCATTCTATGAAGGTCAGGTGCGAACGAACACCCCATAATTTTATTATACCATATTTCTTCAAATTGAAACATAATTATTAAACTATACTTAACGCAGATAGATATGAAAAGTCTTTATTAAAGTTTGTGCCTATTTCCATTCTATGGAGGCCAGGAGCGAACGCAGACCCCACAATTGTATTATACCATCCCTATTTAAGTTAAAACATACTTATCAAAGTATTATTATGTACATCTATATCAAAAACACTTGTAAAAGTTTTTTTTAATTTAAAATTTTTTATTTCCATACTTTGTGGACCAGGCGCGTACACAGACCATGCAATGTTTATGAATCATCATTATGCCAGATCAAACATACCCATTCTTGTGTCTCGATACATCTTCTATCATTATATGTAATCAGTTTTTTATAATAGTCAACCATATAGGAGCCTATTCGTCACCAGACACACACACAGACGTTCAGCTTTATATTATATATATATATATATATATATATATATATATATATATATATATATATATATATATGATATAAGCTTGTTTTTAGATTCACATTATTCATCAATCACAGATCATTTTTCTCCATGCAACGCATATCCTCAACCCTCACTTATCAGATTTCACTCTCATGCATCATCACACTCTGTACACAAGATTGATAGACTATTCTCTTAATCAACAGTGAAAGTGACGATTTATTATTAATTCTCGTAGAGGCCAAATCCATGTTGAAAAGATCGATAACAGACATTATATATATATATATATATATATATATATATATATATGTATATATGTATATATATATATAGAGAGAGAGAGAGAGACAGACAGACAGACAGACAGAACTGATTAGATGATGAATGCAAGGAGAATAAAACTAACCATACACCTATTCTCTGGTGTGAAAGAAGGGGAGAAGCGAGGAAATATTAATTAGACAATTGCTCTTTCTCTCTCTTTCCGTCCCTGTCTGTCTGTCTGTCTGTCTCTCTCTCTCTCTCTCTCTCTCTCTCTATATATATATATATATATATATATATATATATATCTATATATATATATATATTGATGAATGATGGGAAGAATGTCTATGCAATCTTCAGTGTAGGAAACGATGATTATTGCCGGTCAAAAGATTCGAACCTCATTTGACGGTTGTAAAAGAAATAATGAATGTAGGCTGTGAAATCGTTATTCACTTTTTTATTTGTTCAATTTCTTCGTCAGTTTGTAATGATGTTACAAATTATATAACTAAAACTCTAAGAATGATCTGATCAGAATTACTTTCCACAAGATATTTCTTGAATTGAACATTAATAAAATAAATTTGCTCTTAATATTATGACCTTTGGTCACATTAGCAAAGAAACCTTTGCAACAAACAATATCCATTCGCTAATAACACTCTGCTTGAGAACTCAGCATTCGAAAACCTCTGCTTAACATTCACAGACAACATGAATCGGAAGAAATACATTGAAGACATTGCCAAGACTGTTGCAAAGTAGGTGAGTTCCCTCTACCGTGTTGGAAAATTACCTATTTCTGGGAGAATCTTGCACTTCTACAGAGCTACCATTCGCTTATATATGGAATATTGCTGTCACATCTGGCCTAGTTCATCTAACCACTAGCATCTCTCTCTTAGACAGAATTTAAAATGTCATTAATCAAATAGGTTGCATCCCTGTGTCTGTTGTACAAGTACTTTAATGGAATATCACGAATCCATAGCACTTGTATTCCCTCTAACTTACACCTGACAAACGTCTAGCAGCAAAATCCCATCATTCACTGTAGAGATGCCGGAAAGCTTTATACTCTAATAGTTTTTTCCCTAGGACTGCCAGATTTTGTAATTTCCTCCCTGTTTCTTGCTTCTCTGATTGTACTAACATGAAGAAGTTTAAATGTAATTTGAACAAACATCTCGCTAATATCCTAACATTTCCTCAGAAGACATCATATCAAATAGCAGCCTCTTACGTGCAATTAGTAATATGCCTTCTTTTTTTGGGGGGGGGGTGAGCAAAATTAAAAAATTAATATAAGGTTGTATATTTTGTGGGTGTATTTGGAGTTCACAATTTCCAGAGCTCTTCTATAATACAAGGTATCGATTTCCATTTTTTTGTTTGTCTTCGTAGTGTTTTTCTTTTAGTTGTTGTTACAACTCTTATCCTAAGGAATAACAGTAATAATAATAATTGATTTTACAAGACTCTTTTGCAATTTCCAATGGTGTGGAAATATGATAAAACTGGAAGCACCCGAAAAAAAATGTCGAAACCGTGAATTGACAAAAGTGATAGGTGTTGAAAATCTAACACTATTTCCTTTGTTTCGCAAACCTCGAAATATTTTCAAAACTCAAGAGATTTATATACAATTATGACACGAAGAACAAGCCAAACGTATCTGAAAATAGACAATGGCTAATCATATTTACCAATAAATTCCTTTTTTACTGATACAAAGCGTTAGAGCAAGGTGTTATCAGTCTTATAAAGACATGATATATCTTGTAGACAAGTCTACAACAAGTCTATTCTCGAACCTCATAACTTAACCGATACATATGAGATTGGCCAAAAGTCTATTCTCGAACCTCATAACTTAAGCTATACATATGGGATTGGCCAAAACGCTTGTTTGTTATTTTAAGGAAGGATGTACTCGGGCATCATTAAGAGAAACATAACCGAATTTATGCAATTCATTTTCTATGCTCGATGTGACATTCTTGAAAATGCCTGCGATCTGTCTGGTTGTCAAACGGCTGTCTTGTTCATGACTTTTACTCGGTCACTGTCGATCATCGTTGTCCGGTCTGAGTGTGACACATTTCTCACTGAAAAAGTTAATTTTCAGAATCGAGCAAACCATTTCTGGCACACCTGTTCTGTAACAGCATTTTCTCTATACACATCACATATCTTTATTCAGGTTTCTGGATTTTTTTTCTCCCTTTTTCTGTAGTAATAAAAAATATTAGATGTTTTGTTTCTTATCATGAGGAAAATAAAACAAGAAAAAGCTAACTTGTCAAGACCAAGATGGCTGACTGCTAGTCTCATTTTGTTCACATTGGCGGGAGTTTACATTTTAAAGGGAGACAACTCTTAGTAGAGCAAACCATTTCTGACACATCCGTTCCATAACCACATTCTACTAATAGGCATGAAGTATCTTTATGCGGATATTTGTAGCTTTTTTTTCCTTTTCTGTTGTAAAAAAAAATATTGGTAGTGCTCTGTTTACCTGAGTGTCGAGCATCTCTCGCTGAAAACTTTACTTTTTAGAATTAAACAAGCCATTTCTGTAACAGCATTTTCGCCATATACTTGATACATCTGTAACAGCATTTTCTCCATATACTTGATACATCTTTATTCAAGTTTCTGGAATATTTTTTCTCCCTTTTCTAAAGAAAAAAGCATCAGATGTGTCGTTGGTTAAATATGCTAGAGTGCGATTTTATCAGGATTAGGCGGTAGAGGTGGGGAGTATGCTATAAGGAGTTGGTATTATATGATATCTGAATTAATTAATTAATTAATTAATTAATTAATTAGGGGTCTATGAGAGTTAATTATGTTATGTTATATCATTTAAATAAAGAATATAGATAAAGAAAAAGATAATAAAAAATAAGATAGTGAGAAAATAAATAGAAAATAAAAGTAAAAAAAAAATAGAGTAAAGCGAAATAGAAGATAAAAAATAAAATTTGCAGATGAGAGATGAAATACGCTGATGAATCATGTCAAAATAGTGCAGGTTAAGGGAATAATCGGCCAGGTTTGATACAGGTGGGATATGATGGTTCTATATGTTAAGGGAATAATCGGGCAGGTTTAATACAGGTGGGACATAATGGTTCTATATGTTAAGAGAATAATCAGGCAGGCTTGATACAGGTGGGATATGATGGTTCTAAGTGTCAAGGGAACAATCCAGCAGTTTTGATACAGGTGGGATATGATGGTTCTATATGTTAAGAGAATAATCGGGCAGGTTTGATACATGTGGGATATGATGGTTTTATATGTTAAGGGAATAATCGGGCAGGTTTGATACAGGTGGGACATAATGGTTCTATATGTTAAGGGAATAATCGGCCAGGTTTGATACATGTGGGATATGATAGTTTTATATGTTAAGGGAATAATCGGGCAGGTTTGATACAGGTGGGACATAATGGTTCTATATGTTAAGAGAATAATCAGGCAGGCTTGATACAGGTGGGATATGATGCTTCTATATGTCAAGGGAACAATCGGGTTGGTTTGATGCAGGTTCGATATGATTGTTCTATGTGTTAAGAGAATAATCGGGCAGGTTTGATACTGGTGGGCTCTGATGGTTCTATATGTTAAGAGAATAATCGAACAGGCTTGATACAGTTGGGATATAATGGTTCTATATGTTAAGGGAATAATCGGGCAGGTTTGATGTAGGTGGAATATGATGGATCTATATGTTAATGGAATAATCGGTCAGGTTTGATACAGGTGGGGCATAATGGTTCTATATGTTAAGGGAATAATCGGTCAGGTTTGATACATGTGGGATATGATGGTTTTATATGTTAAGGGAATAATCGGGCAGGTTTGATACAGGTGGGACATAATGGTTCTATATGTTAAGAGAATAATCAGGCAGGCTTGATACAGGTGGGATATGATGGTTCTATTGTTTAAGAGAATAATCGGGAAGGCTTGATAGAGGTGGGATATGATGGTTCTATATGTTAACGGAATAATTGGGCAGGTTTGATGCAGGTAGGATATAGTGGTTCTACATGTTAAGAGAATAATCGGGCAGGTTTGATACAGGTGGGATATAGTATAGATATCGTAGTGTAAAAGCATAAAAAATACAAAACAATATAATGTAATCTCTGAAGTGTAATCTCTGAACGTATATAGCATTCACTGGACAAAACGGGGGAGGGCAGAACGATAGCTCTAGATATATGTAAGGCTTTTGACAGGGTTATGCATGAGGGTCTCCTCAGGAAAATAAGATCATACGGTATAACTGGTAGAATACTTAACATAATTAAATCCTTCTTAGATAAAAGAAAAATCCAGGTTGTCCTCGACGGTCGTACATCGAAACAATATGATATAAATGCTGAAGTGCCCCAAGTGTCTATCCTTGGACCTCTACTATTCCTGCTATTCAGAAATAACCTCCCCGACAAAATTGCTTCTGAGATGGGTATATTTGCTGATGACACCACACTCTATAACAGGCACGACAGGAAAACCAATGAACACATATCTAAAGAAATGGCAGAAACACTAGAGGATGACCTCCAATCTGTAGGGGAAGGGGGACAAATTGGATGGTCACGTTCAATGCTGCCAAAACTAAACTAGTTTCATTCAATAATTACAAGAAACCTTCTCTACCACCTATAGCAATGGCCAACGACTCTTTATCTGTGAGTACATCTTTCAAACTCCTTGGCCTAACGTTCACAGGAAACATGAGTTGGAACAATTATGTTGAAGGCATTGCCAGGGCCGCTGCAAGGAATGTGGGCTCTCTCTACCGTACTAGAAAACTACTAACACCCGAAAGTATCCTGTACCTCTATAAGGCCACTATTCGCCCATATATGGAGTATTGCTGTCATATTTGGGCTGGTGCATCTGCTACTAGTCTCTCGCTCCTTGACAATGTCCAAAAGAGAGTCGCAAATCTGATAGGCCCTGAACTGGCATCTAAGCTTCAGCCTTTGTCCCATCAACGAAACGTTGCATCCCTCTGCCTGTTCTACAAGTATTTTTATGGTGAATACTCTGACGAACTGCAAGCACTTGTGCCCCCACGACGTTAACACCCTCGACAAACTCGACAGGCTGCTAAATCCCACCGCTACACAGTAAAGATCCCTAGATGTAAAAGATCTTTCTACTCCAGTAGTTTCTTCCCCAGAACTGCTAGACTTTGGAATTCCATTTCAGGTCACTGCTTCCCCAACTGTACAGACGTGCAGAAGTTCAAGTGCAACGTGAACCGACATCTTGCTGCCCAAATCCCTACATAGTACCCCAGTAGTTGTTGCCCCTGATAGTAGCCCACTACACCAAAGTGGCAATGTGCTTGTTTGGGGTGAAAATGTAATAAAAAAAAAAAAGAAAAAAAAAAGAAAAAACTGTCAGGAATATAAAGTATAATAATGAGTCAGGATAATAAATATTGAAATAATCGTAATAATCATAAGTCGATGATGCCTCTGTTCAATCTTAAGAGACAATGGACACTCCTGTAAGAGTAGATGTGCGTGTAATTGTGAGGCAAACCACACCTTAACAACACCTTTTCTGAATCAGCACTGCAAAGTAAAGTGACAAGGATAGGCCCTAGACTGTCTGGAAACAAACATACAGCACCTGGAATTCCCAAAAGACCACTCATTTAAGTACTTAACAGGCTTAACGTTGCTTAACTTTGGTGATCTGACAGAAACCGATATGTCAATGTGATCTAATCATAAATCATGATAGCAATAAATAAATATATATACACACACACACACACACACACACACACACACACACACACATATATATATATATATATATATATATATATATATATATATATCATTTCAGCCTGGCGTTGCCCGGGTGTTTGGAGGTGTGTTTTGAGCAATAAAAAAAAGTGGTAGTAGGAAGGCAGGCTCGAATCCGTACCGCCAAGGAGGAAAAGAACAGGAAAAAACATGACGTCTTTGCTGTTACGACCACCGCCAAACCGGAAGTGACGTAGGTTTTAATTAAGGCTAGACAATCGAAAGGAGAGGATGACTTTCGAAAATATCGGCGAAAAAAGCGACCCTTCCCTGTAGAAAAGTTACCAGTTGAAGTTGAAGATATTAATATTTTATGCAATTTTTCGATATTTGTCGTCTGAAAGATCGATTTTCAAAACAATACTGATCTAGTAAAAATCTGTCGCCTCTGTCGAAAGTTTAAGGCAGACATGCAAACATATCTACATACATTTATATATTAGTCACTAAAATTTTTCGACCCAAACCGATTAAATAGCTTGCCCAATCTCTGAATGCCCTTTATGTCAAATTTCAAATGTTTAGACCAGAAATTATCTGACTAATTTGGAAGACACCGAAGAGGTCAATTTTTTTAAACTTTGATCCCTATTATGACGCCTTAATATTTATTGTTTTGGGCTCAAATCAAGTTATTAACTTAGATCCATCTCCAAGGAGCCTATATCTAAACTTTCAAGTGTTTAAACCCAAAATTGTCGGAGGGGTTTGGTAGAGTTCTCAAAGGTCAAATCGTTGAACTTTGACCCCTTAAAAGCCAAATTTCTGGCCGAAAACTGATCACATCGATTTTTCCCAACTCTCAGAACCCTGTATATCAAATAGCTGAAAATTGACAGAGTTATTGCGTAGGGAAATGTACACAGACACACAAACAGACAGACACACAGACACGTTCACTTTTATAGATATACCAGCATGGGTGCCCGGCGTTGCGCGGGTGTTTGGAGGTGTATACTGAGCAAAAAAAAAAAAGAAACGGTAAATTTTTTTAACTTTGACCCCTATTATGACCCCTTAACATTTATTGTTTAGGGCTCTAATTAAGTTATTAACTTAGATCCATGTCCAAGGAACCTATATCTAAAATTTCAAGTGTTTAGACCAAAAACTGTCGGAGGAGTTTGGTAGGGTTCTCAAAGATCAAATCGTTGAACTTTGAACATTTAACAGCAAAATTTCTGGCCGAAAACGAATCACGTAGATTTTCCCAAATCTCAGTACCCTGTATATCAAATTTCGAGTCTGTAAATTGAAAATTAACAGAGTTATTGCGTAGGGAAATGTACACAGACACACAGACACAAAGATACGTTCACTTATATATATATATATATATATATATATATATATGTATATATATATATATATATGTATATATATATATATATATATATATATATATATATTCTCAGAATGTGAGAGCATATATAATTATTTCCACAGCCAATCAGTGTCGCAGCTCACAAGAGCCATGGCAGCCAACAAACCGGAAATAATTATATATTCATTCACATTCTGACTGTACTGCATAGGTCTTTATTTATTCATCTTCTTTTCAAATCTACTCTTATCACTTCTTAACAAGTTTTCTTTGACCCTTACTGAACCTACCCTTCTACCTCAACTGTTCTAAAACTACTAATTCCAAAACTTTCATCTACTTTTTCAACGTAACCATACCAGCAAAATGTCTTGTTCTGCACACATTTCACTATAGTGTCAAGAATAATTTAAAACTCATATATTCTCATAAATTGTATAATCCCCATATTATTTCTATCCTTGCAAGTATATTAACGTTATCCAAAGACCAATATGTAGCCTCAATCGCAAATAAGTAAAGAATAGAGAACGGGAAAGAACTTCAACTCCTTCTTTTGTTGTGCAACGACATTTATTTACCCATACTCTCATGACTGATTTGATGCCACCCATGTCTCGATCGTGATCGTCATCTCTAATGAACTCTCGAACGTCAATCACGTTTCTAACGCTATCTCGAACGTTATCCTGTTTCTAACATGATCTACTTTTTAAAGTCTTTATTTTTCTCTAATTGTGACGTTATTTTGCTTGCATTTGCATACACGAGTCTGCGCTTGAGTCCTTAATCCTTAATCCTTACTCGTCAGATTTCAGTTTGCTACATTATAACACTGCGTACACAGAATACTCTTCCTTTCGGCAATGGTAATGCTCGGCTGGTTAGTAATGACAGAAGTTCTCTGAACTTACTCTGTTCATTACTAACTTTTGCAATCACATTGACATAGCTAGCTATCTATAATATTGTCGTTTCTCCAACTCTCTTGAAAATTCACCTAGTCTAATTATACTATATTATAAATATGTATTATTTGTGCATCAACTTTATATTTAGAAAAGAGACAGAATTTTCGATGTATTTACATTTATATTCAAATAAAACAAAACTCCAAAAACAATAATAAACATAACATTTTTCTTTTTACATATCTTTTCATAAATTAACTATAGAATTTCCACAGGTCTCACAAGTAATAATTGGTTTTCTGAGATAAGATAGTATTTTCTAAAATGGTTTGAAGAGATGTTAATAGATAATAAAATGAAATAGGAATACTCAATTGAAAAACAACAATTTTTTTTTCAAATCGGAATTCAAAGAAAAATAGGAAGTGCTGGTAATCCAATACCATTTTTTTTCTGTTTCATGCCTCTGAATATAGTTTCACAGTACTCTGGAGATTTCCATGCAAATCACAAAAAGAACGAAGAAGCAAAACAATAGCGAGACTAGATATAATAGCATTGTCATAAACATACAAAACAAGAAATAGGCTGAAGTAGCAGATCCTTATCCTCGAGTGGCCTCTGGGCCTTGATAAGTGGTGACACCCTTGTAAAAAAAAAAATATCCGAATATAGAACAAGTTCATTTTATTGGAATATTAATAAAGCTATCTAGATTTTCCCCTCTCTGTAAAATTTCAACATGAAACTTAACAAACACTTCAACAAATCTTTCGCGTTCATCATTTGATGCTAAAGCATGTGCCACAAATCTATGCATACATTTCATCAACATCAATAAGTTGTAACATTTTAATCCGAAAACCAAAATGTTTTTCTCAATTACATATTACTATGAAGAAAGTAGTAAACCGTTTCGCCTTCTATACATTAAGTCCTCTCACACCACTCACGTCACCGTGTTACAATATTAACAGGTATATTCGTTTTATTATAAGTTATCCTAAATATAAAGTTATGTCAACCAGGTTTAAGAAGTGTTTTCTTTTTCTGTTCTATCTAGATCATTTTTCTTTGTTCTAATGTCAGTCTGATTTCAGACGTTGGAGCTCAATAGCATTTAAGTTGACGTATCAAAGTTTAGATTGTAGTATTACGGCAGAATTACAACATCTTGATTCATTTTGGTTCATAAAATATAATGACAGCTTTATTGTCGGTGGTGATGGTGACGACGATGATTCTGATCAAGAGAGAGGATAGTGGGCTGTAGGAGGAAGACGCACGCACAGGAATCGCTGATTGCACTTGGCCTCTATTTATCAAAACAAAAAACCTAACTTCAACTTAATCCAGGCCGCTTGTTATGCAATCGCTTGTGTTTTTTTTTATATCTGCCTTCTCTCTTTGTTGACCACCGATTCCGTTGTCTTGCAAATGGTCTTTTGGAATTTCACTTATGATTTTTGTTTGACATTCTCTTGACGTTCAACTGCATTCTCCATTGTTTCTCCAAATAACTTTCTGAAATTGCAATTATTATTTTTGTTCGGCAGAATTGACCTTGATAATCCAATAATGTCTAACTAGCCAATTTTTATTTGTTTTTCATGTACTATGTTCTTTGTGATAAAATAGCATATTTCACTTTATTTTCTTTATTTTCGGGCCGGATTAATGTTAAAATATATACTATTTTTGCTTAGTGACTTCAAAAGGAGAAATGAGCTAACGGCATTTTGATATTTATAATAAAAATGAAAAATGTTTACATTGCTCTATTTAGTTTACTTATCAGGAAATGTTTAAATTAACTATAACAATTTTCATTTTTTTGTTTTATTTGCATACGAATATTGTCAGGAAATAAAAAGTTAGGCAAAGTCAACTTGATGTGAGAATTAATAGAAACAGATATAATGCCACGTGGCAGAGAGAGAGAGAGAGAGAGAGAGAGAGAGAGAGAGAGAGAGAGAGAGAGAGAGAGAGATAGAGAGTTAGAGAGAGGGAGGACGGACCGACGGATAGACAGACAGAGAAAAGGAGGGCGATTCCTTTGGGAGCAAGCAGTACGTGGACATGTGAATTAATATGAATTAACAAAATATGATAAAACAGAGATTATCTCTCTTTCTTTATCAACTGGTCAGTGATTTGGAACGAAGATGAAGTTAAATAACCTTCTTACGTCTTCTATTAGTTTTGTTTTGAGTTACTCTTTTTTAAAATATAAAAAAAACGAGTTCTGCTTTCCGAGCATCAAGCACTTAGTCTAGAAAGATCATGTAGAGATACATATGAGGCGAATATGCAGTTAATAAGGTATGAATATGATTTGTGGATTGTAATGTTTCTCTTAGAATCACGGTATCTTGACTTTATGCATGTATGACGCAAGGTTGAAATACAACACAGGGATGAACCAAAGATTGAAGCTCAGTCGAACGCCTTATTCGGAAATAAAGATAGAGAAAATCTAACATCGTCTTGTCTATGAGAAGGACACTGTAAGACGCCAAATAGAACATTTGTCACTGTGCTGTGAATTTGGTTTGCATTATACCAAAACAAAAAAGTGTACTCTGAACAGAACTACACATGTTGACATGGATATTTTCAATACAGTTGTTATCACTGACATCAAGGTAGGCAGGAGTGCTCTTCAGATGTGGCTGACATCAAGATAGGAAGGAGTTAATTAAAAATTATGGATACTAAGATCAATTAAAGCATAAATTGTGGTGAAAAATGAGCAATCAATAATTCTTTTGATATTCACGACAACACACAAGGTTGAATTGCTTGTCTAACAATTTGCTCTAAACTCCACGTTGGGTTCCACAAACCACTCTCTCCATACGGACATAAATTTCACTAGTGATCCAATCATTACTTCTACCATATCTTGGTTATTAAAAAAAAACATCAACCCTTCCAAAACATGTAGATCAGAACTTATTCTTTCCATAGTAATAAAGAAATGATCTCTTGAACTTACCCTTATCCTCTCCACACTCAATAACAAATACCTTTCGAAACTTGTTTCACTAATAACTGGAAAAACTTATCCTGTGGTACGTTTTCGATAACTCTGTCGAAAAAATTGACTGTGAAAAGTTATCATCCCATAAGTCTTCTCTCACTCTTTCTTATAAGAATATTTGAATCGTTAATCAATCTAGCAAAAGTTTACAACCGCGATGATTCTAAACTTCTTGCTGGCAAACAGTACGAATTCAGAAAATCGGGTTCTACTGCGGATGTCTTACTAGTCATCTCTAGATATGTTAGATAAAGCTCAGATATTTCCAAGCCCTTTGATAAGAGGCTTTTCTCAGGAAAACATTCGTTACCACCATGGATTGAATAAAGAGTTCCATTCGAAATTTTGTACAGATTTTCAGAGTTCGAGATAAAAGTTTCTGAGTTTGACAAGACTCACCTGAGAATAACATGCAAATAATGCATCCGACATATAGTTACCATTATATAGAATGCAATATCCAAATGGTAATCTTTCATAATATGGTTCTGGACTTTTAAGATGAGGATTAATTATTTGCATTCTTTGGATTCTTTGGATTACTGTTCTCATCCTGAGTGTGATTTTCACAATGTTTCGGTCGATATAACCTCTGACCTTCTACAGATGTATCTTGTCAAACTCGGGAATGTTTCTGCCGAACTCAGGAATTTGAATGGAATTTAGAGTGGAACCCTTTATTTACTTCAGAAGGGTAAAATGCTGTTGTTCCGTTAGTCATGACTGGATAGAAGGTTGAAGGTTCAATCCTCAATGTGGGCAACCGTAAAATACAATTTCAAATTACTTAGGACCTCTATCCAGTCATGGCTGACAGAACAAGAGCATGCTATCCCAATGAAGTAAATAAATAGTTCCACTCGAAATTCCGTCCAAATTCCAGATATTGTCACAACGTTTTAATCGATGTAACCTTCGACCTTCTTCAAGTGTATTTTATCGAACTTGGGAGGCATTCTACCGAACGTGGGCATCTATCTACACAGAATTTTGAATGAAAACCTTTGTTAAAGTTTTAGGCATCTAAAATCCATACTAGAATTGCTCACAAGGATCCGTAGCTTAGTGGATAAAGTACTTGGTGAAATTCAGTTGTAAGTTACACGCTTATAGAGTTTGATGGTTCAATCCATATTGCAGGGCAACCCTCAAAATATAATTATAAATTACTTAGTAGTTTTACCCAGTCATGGATAACGGAACAAGGACATGCTACCCCTGGTAATTAAATAAACAGTTCTGTTTGTAATTCTGTTCAGATTTGTGAGTTCAACTTTTAACAGAAAAATTCTCGAGTTGAATGGACGGATAGCCGAGTTCGACAAAACAGACCTGGAAAATATCAGAGGTTAAATCAATTGAACTATTGTGAAAATAACGCTCAAGATGAGAACAGTAGTTCAAAGAATCCAAATAATGCCGGTAGTGTTTAAGACGTTGATAGAGGACGTTCAAAATCTTTGTAGAATTAAAATATGTTTTCCAGCCCTCTATATTTCAGAGATAACCTGGTGCTCCAACCACAAATCTCTTACCTTTGGACAGAGTACAAAAAAAAACTCTCTGATTTAATAAATCTCCAGTGAATGTACTTCAATGAACTCACTTACGAAAATATCGTTGGTCAACCAGATTAGCAGCAAGTTTCCATTGTTTTACAGTAGAAGTCTCCAGATGTCAGAAAACTTTTTTTTCTCATCACTTTCCTCTGGACTTTCTTTTTTTCCGATTGTACCAACTTGAAAATTTTTTTTTTTTTTTTTTTTTTTACACAGTGATCACCACTTATCAAGGCCCGGAAGCCACTCAGGGATAAGGGTTATTGCAAGTACATTAATTTAGTGAGGAGATTTGCTGAAGTGTGTACTTAAGGGGGCGGTTCATTAGGAATTTGTTAACATTGGACTTGAAGACATCCAAGTTGTAGTCCGGAGGGAAGCAGGCAGACGGAACAGAGTTCCACAGACGTGCAGTTCTAGGAAATAAGCTTTGTTCATGGAATCCGCGTTTTGATTTAGGCACAGATAAAGAGTGGGGGAAAGTTTCACAGTGGATTAAGCTAGACGGGTGTTTTTCGTGAAAGATTGGCGAGGGGGGACCAGAGACTGGAGTTCAGACGAGCATCTGCCATGGAAATAACGATAAAACAAGGACAGGCTCGCAACGTCTCTTCAGTGGGAGAGAGGTTGCAGGGTACAGAAAAGGGCATCCCCCACTAAGCCAGGAAGTCTATTTTGTACTCTGTCAAGGCAGGATAGGCTGTTTTTAGCAGCTCCTGCCCAGATATGGCAACAGTATTCCATCCTTGGACGTACTTGGCTTTTATATAGATAGAGAATTGCATCAGTAGTGAGATATCTTCTGGAGCGGTAGAAGGATCCCACCATCTTTCCAGCGACCTTGGCAACAGACTTGATGTACAGTGATGATCATATTTATTGGCACGGTAAAATAAAAGTTAAATTTTGTCTAATAAATTCTAAAAAAGGGATTAAATTAAAGAAAATAACAAAGTATATTATGTATTTTTAACTGGCCTTTCCGATGCAGCAATCGGATTTAAAAAAAAATAAATAACAAAGGAACAACAAACATAATTGCAAAAAACCCTTGTTCAAAATTATTGGCACGATTTATTTAATAATCAATTGTATAGCCTTTGGCCTTGATTACCTTCCTCAGTCGCTTTTCATAGTTTACAACCAAGTTGTTGCACTCTTCAGTAGTAATTTTAGCCCACTCTTCCTGACAATAATCCTCCAATTGAATAAGATTCTTAGGCTTCCTTTGCATTACCCTCAATTTTAATGTTCTCCATAAATTTTCAATTGGATTAAGGTCTGGGCTTTGTGATGGCCACTCCAAAACATTAATATGATTGTCCTCAAGCCATTTCTTAGTCAGTTTAGCCGAATGCTTTGGGTCATTATCTTGCATGAACCACCAACGACGACCAAGTGAGAGCTCTTTAGCAGAGTCTTTCAGGTTTTCATCCAATATTTTAACATAATCTTCCTTTTTTATGCTACCTGTGACCTTAACAAGTCGCCCTGGTCCAGAGGCAGCAAAGGATCCCCAAAACATCAAACTGCCTCCACCGTGCTTCACTGTGGGTATGGTGTTCTTAGGCAGGAAAGCTTCGCCAGATTTTCTATAAATATAAGACACTTTATTATGGCCAAATAACTCTATTTTCGTTTCGTCAGTCCATAGAACACGTTTCCAGAATGCAACATCTTTATCAATATGACGTTTTGCAAAGGCTAGCCTTGCTTTAAGGTGTATAGGCTTCAATAAGGGAGTCTTTCTCGGACGACATGCTTTTAAACCAGCTCTCTTCAAAACTCTACCAACTGTATGTCGAGATACATTCACTCCAGAGGTGCTCTGTTCATCAACAATCTCCCCAACAGAGATCCTTGGGTTTTGTTTTACTTGTCGAACAATTTTCCGTTCATCTCTTGGGGAAAGAATCCTTTTTCTCCCTCTACCCTCTAAACTCATAACGTGGCCTTGCGATTTGAACTTGTTTATTATGGCTCTAACAGTGAATTTGGGAAGGTTTAGCTTCTTTGAAATCTTATCATAGCCCTCCCCATTGGTATGGCATGCTACAACAAGCTTCCTGATGTCTTCGCTGTGTTCCTTAGTTTTAACCATGGCGATTGAAAATTATAATTTAGTCACTTATAATAGTTTAAATAAATCGCTATCTAAAAATTATCTGAAAAAAAATTATTCACTGAATTAGCGTTAAACAAGCATAATATGGCTATAAAAAAGTTCAGAAAGCACGTAAACCGGAAATTGATTGATATTATACTGATACTAAAAGAAAAACAAAGCCGTCCCAATAATTTTGAACAAGGGTTTTTTGCAATTATGTTTGTTGTTCCTTTGTTATTTATTTTTTCTAAAATCCGATTGCTGCATCGGAAAGGCCAGTTAAAAATACATAATATACTTTGTTATTTTCTTTAATTTAATCCCTTTTTCAGAATTTATTAGACAAAATTTAACTTTTATTTTACCGTGCCAATAAATATGATCATCACTGTACGTGTTCCATTTCAGATCAGGAGTAAAGGTCAAACCCAGAAGCTTGTCAAAACACGGAGCCTCACCCAGACGAGAGCCATCCATCACAATTGATGCCAGTTGGGGATCAGAGCGTTGATGATGTAAGGATAGGAGTTTGGTTTTGGATGCATTTAAGGTAACCAGCCACATCTTCCCCCACTGAACCACGCGCTCGAGATCAGAGGATAGAGAATCAGAGAGAACTTTGTCATTTACAGCCTTTGATGTGTTGCCGTAGATGTTTAAATATGTAAGCAAATAAGTCGTTCCTTAAATTCTTAAAT
The DNA here is from genome assembly GCF_053919585.1 of Euprymna scolopes. Taxonomy (NCBI): domain Eukaryota; kingdom Metazoa; phylum Mollusca; class Cephalopoda; order Sepiida; family Sepiolidae; genus Euprymna; species Euprymna scolopes. Next base: position 31,982,962 of record NC_136494.1, on the reverse strand, counting down.
TTCGCGTCACAGTAGCAATATGTCTTGTTTGGACTAAATTAAAAAATAAATGTTAATTGAGTTTGCTCATTCTTTGGATGCTAATTGGTTGTTAGTGTGAATGTGTATATTGTACTTCATCAATACCTATCATTCTAGTGCTTTGTTATTTTTTTTTCTTACAACATGGCATTAAAAACAAGATTCAAATCTGTGCAAACATCGTCCATTGTTTTTTCTAAATACAAGATAAGCCTGTATTACAACAACATCTATCTAATGTGGAATAATCAGCTTGTCTTTAATTATAAATATAATGCTTAATTATATTACAACTATAATACTTAATTATATTACAACTATAATGCTCAATTATATTACAACTATAATACTTAATTATATTACAACTATAATGCTCAATTATATTACAACTATAATGCTCAATTATATTACAACTATAAAGCTCAATTATATTACAACTATAATGCTAAATTATATTACAACTATAATGCTAAATTATATTACAACTATAATGCTCAATTATATTACAACCATAATGCTCAATTATATTACAACTATGATGCTTAATTATATTACAATTATAATGCTTAATCATATTACAACTATAATACTTAATTATATTACAACTATAATGCTGAATTATATTACAAATATAATGCTCAATTATATTACAACTATAATGCTCATTTATATTATAATTATAATGCTCAATTATATCACAATTATAATGCTCAATTATATTATAATTATAATGCTCAATTATATTACAACTATAATGTTCAATTATATTACAATTATAATGCTTAATTATATTACAACTATAATGTTCAATTATATTACAATTATAATGCTTAATTATATTACAATTATAATGCTCAATTATATTACAACTATAATGCTTTATTATATTACAACTATAATGCTTTATTATATTACAACTATAATAATATAATGCTTGCCTTTAATGATATTACAACTATAATGCTTTATTCTATTACGACTATAATGCTATAACTCTAGCACTAATGTATTAAATCGAAACATTTTTTGTTTTCCTAACTCCAGATTTGTTGTTCACATCCCTGAACTTCAAACCTCCGTCTGGACTTGTTTCTGAAAATCTATCATAAATAAATTCAAAACTGCTAATCACATTACAATTAACTATATAATAGTTAATTACTAGTTAGTAAACCTAATTCTGATTGTTTCATTATGTGGTCTTTATCAACGAACATAGGAGAGAAATCATTAATAAGTTTGAAAGCGTTTTGCATTATTGATTTTTTTTCTTATTATTCACTTCTTTGAGACCGAGGCAATTCAGCTCTCAGGATTTTATCGCCTTCACATCAATGACGTCATGTCCACCCACTCATATCATAGACTTTTTCTCATTATCTGGCTTTCCAGCTATAGACGACTTTGTTGACCGCCCTGCAGAAAATTTCCTGTCTCCTAATCTAACAAAATATATATATACTGTTAAATATATGCATTAATCATCTCACCCATTTGAATTATTTACCAATCATCTCTCTATTGCTGTCATATGTGTGTGCACTAAGTAACTCCCCCACTTGAATAATCTCTCTCTTAGTGTTAAATAATTATGGTGGGCCGGTTAACTAGTTTATTTTAGCTCGTACATATATTTGGCCAGGATAGAAAACAGAAAATATCCTTTTCCTGCTTCAGTGCTGGTGTAACATATAATCTAGTGCTGATGGGGTATGATAGTTTGAGCTGCATCGAAACTCTTCCTAACAATCGATATCAGGTCAATGGATTCTTTGGATCACAGTTCTCATCTTGTGTATTATTTTCACAACGTTTTAGTCGATGCAACCACCGACCTTCTTCTGGCGTATTTTATCGCCGATTCTTATGGAAGTGCGAAACACCCATAACTCATTTCCAGATTTCTAGTACCATAAAAATGTATACGATATGAAATGCAACTTGCATTCAATTTGTACTGTACAATAAATCATTTTACAATAAATGCTGTGTTTTAGAATTTAAGGAGAGGGGAGAGTGGACTTTGTGTTTACTTTCAGCAGCCCCATAACTTGTTTCCTCTATTTTGTCGTTTATCCCTCACATTTCTGACAAAGTAGGAAGAATTGCTGTTTTTGGGGTCAAATTCTATCCATCTAATACTAATTATCGGCTGATTTTTGACTGTGAAGCAGTATTTTTTATTTCTTAAACTCCATCATTCAAGTGGCTTAATACCTTGTCTGGAGCGATTTCTATGAAAAATAAATAAATAAAAATAATCCAAAAATCGATGGGTTGCCATTAAATAGACCAAATCAAACATATTTTTAAAAGTTTTTTTTTTTATATTCAATTGTCTATTTTTTATATTTAATTTTCTGTTTTCATTTGATTTATTTTTTCGGCTTTTGCTTTCATCCGTTCTGTATTTTCCTCTTTCCCTGGGATTGGTTTTATCTGTATTTTTTTTTTGTTGTTAAAGTATTGAATCTCTTGCAGAAAAAAAATCAGATAAGAAAAGAAAAAGAAAAAAACTCTTCACAATAAATAACAGTAGAGTTTATTAAGGAAAACAAATAATCACACAGAAAGACTTAGAATCGACATTTATCTTCAGGAATTTGATGGGCAAAACATAGGAACTCATCAGATAAGGATGCTAAGCACTTTTATGTTTTATTTATTGGCGGAAATATTGAACGCTCAATAAATAAACATGAATATGATAAAGAAATTATTAAGACAAGGCAATCCGGAAAAGTCAGTGGATTTCAGTTATCTTTACTATTATAGGAAAGGAACTTTGTGCATGTGTCTGTATATGTGTATATGTGTATGTGTGTGAGAGTTCGTTCGTTATGGACTAGAAAACGGCTGGGTCGATTTTTATGAAATTTTACATGGAGGTACTTTATGTGCCTGGCATTCTTTCTAAATAGGTTTTGTATCAGAATGTCTTTGATAAGTATCGATAATCGATAATCAAATAAAAGAAAGAACAGGCAATTTTTACCAAAGTGGACACCTTACACAGCCTAACATCACAAGTGCAATAATAAAAATTAGAAATTTTATTACCACACAAGCCGGAAGACTCACATATAAAATCAACGGTTAGTCCTTTGATATGACAGGGAGGTGTTCGAAATGAATGTTTCTGTTTAGAAATTAATTAAGCATGGTCAATTAAAGACTTTTGCATTCTAAACTTTAATTCAAGCCATTATATATACAAAGTACTTTTACAAAATCAACAGCTCTCTACAGTGCAATGTAGACTACAATGTATAGTGAACTAAATTACTGCGAGGAGGAATATCAAAAACTCCTTCACACTCCTTTCTTAACACTGTTCCAATTTTTACTGTGACGGTTCTCTTCAGTTTAGGAATTGCTTTTTTTGATTGCTTTGATGGAAATTATCTTTGCGATAACCTCTGAGATAAAATTATATTGGGTAGGTGAGGGGCTAAGTCTATTCTGGATCACACCTCCTTCTTATTAGGCGATCACCAAAATATCCCTGCATATCATAGAACCAGAATAAATCAAAGAAAGTGAAAGGGTTCAAAGAATCAGTTGATACGGATATTTATTTCATGAAAAGGATTCTAAGTGATACTCTTCTGGAGGTTGATGGTTCAATCCTCAGTACGGGCAATACTAAGAATACACTTGCGAATTGCTCAAGACTTTTATCCGGTAACGGTTGACAGAACAAGAGCATGCTACTCACATGGATTAAATAAAGGGTTTCATTTGCAACGCTGTGTAGATTATTGAGTTTGATATGATACACCAGAAGAAGGTCGGAGTTTACATCGATCGAAAATAATACAAAGAATCAATTCTCATCTCAAAAATTTAGAAACAGAAGGAAAGATGTCTAAAAAAGATATCTAAAAATAATAGGTAAGGTATTGTTTTTACTAAAGAAATTGTTACACCAGCCTTCCTGCCACAAGGAAACTTGCATCGGTTCTCACTGTATATAGTGCCAGTAATACCTACACTGATAGGAGAAGCGACAGTACTACCACCTGCGTGCAAGCCAGTTATACGCGTTTCCTACCTTTGTACCTGTGATGTCAAATACACTTGTTCCTTAAACCAACCTCGACTTGATTTTTTCTTTTTACTATTGTGCCACGACACAACAGAAATCATCACTTATCAAGGACATAAGTCACTCAATTGGGATGAAATAATTGCCATTTTTTTCACGTGAGACTTACCATTTATCAAGGCCCGAAAGACACTCCAGTATAAGAGTTAATAAGTGTACGGTGGTTTTGGAGATTATAGTGTATTCATAGTTAATGGTAGAAATGAAATATAAATGGATTATTTATGGGGGGAGGGTTCAACAAGAACTTGTTTACATTGGACTTGAAGACGGACATATTGTAGTCAGCTGGAAAGCAATTCACCAGAACAGAGTTCCACAGGCGGGCAGTTCTAGGAAAGAAGCTTTGTTCATGGAATTTGCATTTAGATTTAGACACAGATAGGGGGAAACTGTTGATCACCATTGTAGGTAGACGAGTGTGTTTTGTAACAGTTTGGCAAGAGGGGACCATAGATTGAAGCTCATACGATATAAAGTTGAGAGATGATGAACATTATAAGATGATTGGAAAAGATTCGTGGGATGGTTCATGATAGGAGTCTATTGACTTAGGGTATTTCCTTCTCCCCGAAGCCTTTGCCAATGATTTCTTGAGATGTCACTAAAGATTTCACATAATAACAATTCAATATCGGGAGAATCTTTGCCCCAAACGTTTCAAAAATTGAAAAACAATCATTTCAAAAGATCTTGCACAATCAATTACGAATAATTTCATTGGCTGAGAGCATTATGCAAATGATTGTCATAATCATGATACATTTCAATTAGACAGTGAACAAACACACGGAATGTTTATAAAAAAACAATCTTCGAGAATCCAACTTGGAAAAAAATGATTATGAACAAAACGATTCCGAGAAGACAGTCTTTTGCCGAAAGTGATAAACGCGTAATAATTATAGATAACGTGTTTGACGGAATATAAAAACCCAATTTACATTCTGTGTTAGCGAATAATAGAGATAATTATAAAAGAGAAGAAGAAAAAAATGAGATATTTGTATTTTTGTATTAATTTCTATTCTAAATTCATAGAAACTCTTGAAAGGTAATATAATTTATAATCCCCCCCTTCCTGCTTCTAAAACGGATTTTATCTTTGTTAATGAAACTGAAATTATATTCAATGATTTTTATCGTCTTTTTCATTACTTCTGAAACGTTAAAGAGAATTATTTTATTATTATTATTGGGTCACCACTTATCATATGACAAATAATGACCCAATAATAATAATTCTCTGTAATTGCACATTTATTGTCTTCGTCTGCATTCGGTGCTTGATTTCAACACTGACCATAGTGTCCACTACGTGGTCTCGGGCAATGCTTTTTTATTTGAAACAAGATCGCAACTCAAATTTAAAACAAGTAATAGCATTTTATTGGGAGAGATTACATTGGCACTTATTGCAATATTTTTGATACATAAAGTTGGAATTATTCCCGATAGAAGATTCTACTTATAGATACTGGCGATGGGAGCTGGCAAATCAAAGGGAGCCACGTTCTGCAAGCAACCAATCAGAAACCAGAAGTGTTCCACAAAAATATTGCATCTTTTAGCATCGCAGCACAGAATTTTTTCGCTCCAACACGAGAAAGATCTTTTGCTCTTTGCTTTCAAAATTATAAAGTCCGAGACTTATACAGAACAGTTACCCACCGAAAACTCTGGATCTCCAGAACTTATACAGAACAGCTCCCCACTGAAAACTCTTGATCTCCAGGACATGTGCAGAACAGCTACCTATTGTAAACTCTTCTGAAATTAAACATTGTTTTTTTTATCGGATGAAAGAATTTCAATAAGAATTCTGAGTCTGACTAAATCAAAACCAAAGACAAAAGGACCATCAGTCAAAGACCCAAATACCAATCTGTCTCTGACACACACACAGAGGTGATATTAGTCTCAGTCTTTTTTATAGATACTATTTTAGCATGCTTTCATCAGAATTGTCTGATCTATTCCCTGCTTTATTTGCCCCAGCTCGTTATTCTAGTGTTTTCAATATATCTTTGTGATAATCATCTTTTCTTCTTGTTAGCTCTATACATCAAGTAGTTTAACCCCTTGTCTGGGGCAATTTCCATAAGAAAAAATAGTGAGATATCATTTGGACCACAGTGTCAGACAACTCGAGAGTTATCAGCTGTTAATCTATTGGCATAAAACCTGACAAAGGGGCCCAGCGTCTGGTATAAACAAAACTTTGCAAAGTCTCAAGTGGCTTACAATCATAATATGGAATGTTGCTTTAAAGACAATATTATTTCAAAGATTGCAACCCATCTCTTGTGTGGTCTCCTCTCTTAAAGAAACATTCCCATTAAGTCTGTCGTTTGTAGTGTACATCATCGTAATTTTCATGTTTACAATCAAGGCCAATAGCTACTCGAAGCTAAATAGACAGAATTATTGTCAATCGACAGATGAGGAACACTATAAGAATGCAAACAGTGATCAATTGTACAAACTTCATCGAGTTTTTTTAAACGATTTATGGTAAGAATTTATTGACAAATCAAATTGTAATCAGCAGGGAAGCAGCTCAACAGCAATGTGCTTCACGGGCAGAAAATCATTGCAAAAATATTTTCATTCATGAATAGTCTACCTACTGTTAGGCCCAATTGATGGAGAAGCGAAAGTCTTTTATTTCCGTTCTAACAGGAAGACATGTTCTTGCTGTGAATGTCTTGCAATAGATTCCGTACCAAAGTGACACTCATTTTAGGCAGGTTGAACCAGCTTCCTTCAAAGAAGGAAGTTTCATAGGAATATCAAATTTACATACAGACTCTAGTAGCTTGCATATCACTGTTAGGGAAAATGCCGACATTAGGATTATGCGGTTCTTTCAAGGAGGTGTTGACGTCTTCATACAGGGTGTTCAAAATTTATCGTTACAGGATTCTTTTATTTTCTATATTTTACAAATTATCTATATTTTTAGGTGTTTCAGGTGTATAAATCTAAGCTATAACTGAAACTTTAGTTTTGATCAGAATGCCTCAGGATTTACAAAAAAGAACCACCATTGTAGAGCTATACAAATCTGGGAAGACAGCACCTGACATAGCAAAGACCTTTAATATCAACAGAATGTTGGTCTGGCGGAGACTTAAACGGTTCAAATTGACTGGTGACATTGTTAATCAACCTGATCAAGTTCTGCTAGGACCCCAAAACTGGTAAAATCCACAAGACAGAAGCTTAGGAGGAACCCAAGAAGATCCCTCAGAAATCTCGCTAAAGAGGGTAAAGTGTCAATCGGAACGATGTCTATGATTCTCCACACTGATCTCCAAACATCTGCGTACAAACACAAGAAGAAGCAACTGTTCTCTACAAGTTCTATTGAGAAGTGTGCGCAAAGAGCTGAGCTCATCTTATCTCGCATCACTGCTGGCACGCTTCCTAACTTGGTTTTCAGTGAGGAAAAGAAATTTAACGTCCAAGAGCACGTTAATATCCAAAATGATCGGATTTGGTCGCATAAAAGTGAAGTCGAGTCTCGGCTGGTTACTCGGAGGCAAGGTACCGCCTCAGTGATGGTCTAGGCAGCGGTAACAGTGACGGGAAGAAGTCCCCTCGTTTTTGTGGATGATGGCATCAAATTGAACCAGGAAAATTATCGCACATCCATTCTTGAGTCTGCATTGTTGCCCTGGGCGCAAAAGCATTTCAAAAACAGGCGTTGGTCATTCCATCAAGACTCTGCACCTGCTCATGTAGCGAAAAAGACGCAGGAATGTCTGACAAAGAATGTGCCTGCTTTCATCTCGAAGGAAGAATGGCCTCCATAATCTCCAGACCCGAACCCACTGGACTTTGCAATCTGATCAATATTGGAGAGCAAATTCTCAGCTACACACCACACCAGTTTGGACGCTCTGAAAAAGAAACTGACCAAGGAATGGAGAAAATACCCAAATGAGTCATTCATGACTCCTGTAGAGCATTCTCCAAACGTTTGCATCGAGTAAAAAGTTTATATTTTCATCGCCATATTATTATTTCATGCATTTGAATTAATGTAATTATAGTTTTTTTGTTTATTTATTAAATACAAGTAAAAACCTTTGTAACGGTTATTATTGAACACCCTGTACATAGAGACCCGGTATCTCAAATTGTCACCCATCTGGTACTGACCAGGGTCAACGTTGCTTTACTTTGGTGATCTAATGAGAATCGGTCTGTTAACGTGATTATATACACCAAAGATTGGAATTCAATCGAGCACCTTCCAGGAAAATAACATTACAGTGGAAAGAAAGAAAGGGGGAGAGAGACAGAGAGAGACAGAGAGAGAGATAGACAGACAGACAGAGAGAAGAGGAGAGAGAGAGAGACTAGCAACGTCTCTTCTTTGTAGAAGGGTAGTAGGTAAGAGAAGAGGTCATTCTCCACTAGATTTTTAAGTTCATTTTGTACTTTGCCAAAAGCAGGAACGTCTGGCCTGTATGACACCTCATGGGGGAGAAAGATGCAGATGACCCATTGAAAGTAAAGGCGTGGAGTTTTGATGAGAGGTAAAAGGGGCCACTGTTTGACTATGGCAGTAGGGTGGCTAGAAATAAACACCCAACATCGGTCGTAGGAAGAGTAACCTACACCCAAAAGAAATGGCATTGGACTAGAAAGGAGATTCTGTCAAAATGAAATAAGGCAGTGATCAATAGGTAAAGACTAACCACAGAAATATTAATAAGAAAGGGGTTAGACCTTTTGCTTAGACAAAGGGTGTGAAAAATTTATGGATCGTGCTAATAGGAAATAGGATGAGTGTGTAGAAAAATGTATGTCATACATTTTTGATAAAATAAAAGGAAGGAGAGTTATGTTGTTACACTAAAGAAAAAAGCTGGAAACTATTACAATGGTCGATTAGTATGATGAAATTATAATGGTCAATTATTATGCTGAAATTACAATGGTCGATTATTATGATGAAATTACAATGGTCAATTATTATGATGAAATTCTAATGGTCAATAATTATGATGAAATTCTAATGGTCAACAATTATGATGAAATTATAATGGTCGATTATTATAATGAAATTATAATGGCCGATTATTATGATGAAATTCTAATGGTCAATAATTATGCTGAAATTCTAATGGTCAATTATTATGATGAAATTATAATGGTCGATTATTATAATGAAATTATAATGGCCGATTATAATGATGAAATTATAATGGTTAATAATTATGCTGACATTCTAATGGTCAATTATTATGATGAAATTATAATGGTCGATTATTACTATGAAATTACAATGGTCGATTATTATGATGAAATTACAATGGTCAATAATTATGCTGAAATTCTAATGGTCAATTATTATGATGAAATTATAATGGTCGATTATTATAATGAAATTATAATGGCCGATTATTATGATGAAATTATAATGGTAGATTATTATGATAAAATTATAATGGTCGATTATTATGATGAAATTATAATGGTAGATTATTATGATGAAATTATAATGGTCGATTATTATGATGAAATTATAATGGTCAATAATGATGATGAAATTATAATGGCCGATTATTATGATGAAATTATAATGGTCGATTATTATGATGAAATTATAATGGTCAATTATTATGATGAAATTATAATGGTCGATTATTATGAGGAAATTACAATGGTCGATTATCATAATTAAATTACAATGGTCGATTATTATGATTGGTAAAAGGATATTGTTAGATGGTAATATTTTAAAGATGTGAAAAGTTATTTTAAATTGAAATATTTACTTTTAATAGTTGTCAAGAATGTTAATTTTATGTTAATTTGACGGATGGAATTTAAGCTAATCATAATATAAGCAAATATATGTGACAAAAACCAGTAAGGATCTGTAGGCTATGTGTAGTGATGACGTAATACAAATATAGATTTTGAGATGTAAAGTTGTAGTTACATGGGATATCAGTTCGATACGCAACGCATTAGCAGACAGATGGGTTTTTATGACTAAACGTTCATGGAAGTCAGAAGGGACGAATTAGAAAAATGTAATCTTATAAAAAGTTTTCTAACTTCTAACTTTGAAAAAGAACCCAGTAGAAACAAATTGTATATCAAAATATAATTCCCGTCTGAACGTTTTCACTTTCAGAGAGAAGCCGTTTTTATTTTAGGATGCATGGAAGGAAGATTTGAGGTATATTTCTGCTAGTGTTTCAACCAACAACGATATCTATAAACTATTAATATATGTATACACACATGAACACCCAATAGACGAATCATATAACAGAACGTTAACACTCATAAGTTAAAAGGGACTCATTATGGAAGCACACGTCTTGTAAATAGATACCCGTATATATATATATATATATATATATATATATATATATATATATATATATATATATATGTATATATATATGTATATATATATTAGTGTTGGGGCGATTATCAGAATCGGAATCAAGAATCGTAAAAATTGGAATGTTTAGGGGTATCGAAATCGGTATCAGAATCGGAAAAATGGATGCCTATTTTCGATGCCAAATCGATTCGTCTAATTCTCTTTTTTATCTGATTTTGTTTCAAGTAAAATCTTCCATTGCTGATAATAATGATAATAATAATGATATAGGAACGTCTGGTCTGTGTGACCACTCATGGGGAGAAAGAGTCAGATAACCTAGTGGAGGTAAAGTCGTCGAGCTTTGATGAGAGGCAAAAGGGGCCGCTGTTTGACTATGGCAGAAGGGTGGCTAGAAATAAACACCCGACATCGGTCGTAGGAAGAGTAACCTACACCCAAAAAGAAATGGCATTGGACAAGTCAGGATATTATGTCTAGATGAAATAATGCAGTGGTCAATAGGTAAAGACTAACCACAGAAAAATTAATAGGGAGGGGGTCAGACCTTTTTCTTAGAAATAGGGTGTGAAAAATCTATGGATTGTGCTAACAGGAAATAGGATGAGTGTTTAGAAAAATGTATGTCATACATTTTTGATAAAATAAAAGGGAAGGAGAGTTATGTTGTTACACTAAAGAAAAAAGCTGGAAACTATTACAACAATCGATTATTATGATGAAATTATAATGGTCGATTATTCTGATGAAATTATAATGGTCGATTATTATGATGAAATTATAATGGTCAATTATTATGATGAAATTACAATGGTCAATTATTATGATTAAATTATAATGGTCAATTATTATGATAAATTATAATGGTCAATTATTATGATGAAATTATAATGGTCGATTATTATGATAAATTATAATGGTCGATTATTATGATGAAATTATAATGGTAGATTATTATGATAAAATTATAATGGTCAATAATTATGATGAAATTATAATGGGCAATTATAATGATGAAATTATAATGGGCAAATATTATGAATAAATTATAAGGTCGATTATTATGATGAAATTATAAGGTAGATTATTATGATGAAATTATAATGGTTGATTATTATGATGAAATTATAAGGGTTAATTATTATGATGACATTATAATGTTCAATTATTATGATTAAATTATAAGGTCGATTATTATGATTAAATTATAATAGTCGATTATTATGATGAAATTATAATGGTCGGTTATTATGATGAAATTATAAAGGTCTATTATTATGATGAAATTATAATGGTCAATAATTATGATGAAATTATGATGGTCGATTTTTATGATGAAATTTTAATGGTCAATAATTATGATGAAATTATAATGGTCGATTATTGTGATGAAATTATAAAGGTCAACAATTATGATGAAATTATAATGGTCGATTATTATGATGAAATTATAATGGTCGAGTATTATGATGAAATTACAATGGACAATTATTATGATGAAATTATAATGGTCAGTTATTATGATTAAATTAAAATGGTCGATTATTATAATGAAATTACAATGGTCGATTATTATGATTGGTAAAAGGATATTGTTAGATGGTAATATTTTAAAGATGTGAAAAGTTATTTTAAATTTAAGTATTTACATTTAATAGTTGTCAGAAATGTTAATTTGATGTTAATTTGACGGATGGAATTTAAGCTAATCATAATATAAGCAAATATATGTGACAAAAACCAGTAAGGATCTGTAGGCTACGTGTAGTGATGACGTAATACAAATATAGATTTTGAGATGTAAAGTTGTAGTTACATGGGATATCAGTTCGATACGCAACCCATTAGCAGGCAGATGGGGTTTCATGACTAGACGTTCATGGAAGTCAGAAGGGGACGACTTAGAAAAATGTAATCTTATAGAAAGTTTTCTAACTTCTAACTTTGAAAAAGAACCCAGTAGAAACAAATTGTATATCTATATATATAAAAGGCAAAAATCGGTGTGTATGTATGTATGTATGTATGTATGTTTGTTTGTAACGCTAAAACTTTTGAAAGACGGAACCAGAGTTGACAAATTTGGTATCATATTGCACCTTGATCACCCGGATGACAAATATCGAAATTTCACGTCAAACGGACCAGTAGAAAGGGGTCAACTGATCGTTTTTCTCCTAGGGGGGCCCCCAAAAAAACCTGTCATTTTAACGTTATTCAATACGTGTCACGTGACGTGACGTCAGCTCAAACTTTTGACAGACACAACCAAAGTTGACAAATTATGTATCATATTGAACCTTGATCACCCGCATGACAAATATCGAAATTCCACACCAAACGGACCATTAAAAGGGGGTGAACTGATCATTTCTCTCCTAGGGGGGCCCCCCAAAAAACCTGTCATTTTAATGTTATTTTAATGTTAATATTACATAATCCAAAAACGCTTAGTCATGTCACGTGACGTGACGTCAACATCCAGTAATGGCGAACAAATGTAAACAAACACTTTGTTTTACCGATACTTTTGTAATTTCTCTTCTGCTTTGTTCTAGAGATTATTAAACTCCATGACAATGTCTCCAACGTATTTAACTGGTTAAAAATAGTATTTATACAAGAGTTTTAACGAAAAATATCAGGAAAAAATGTACAGGAATAAAAAAAAATTCAGCTTTCAAAATATTCGTCGATAAAAAAACCGATCTTTATATTTACGCTAGCCATTTTGTATATTACCACGTGACCTGCTATCTCTTAAACTGGAGGGGGGGGGGATCCACTTGAATCCAACAAAACCAGTAATTTTTTTTTTCTATTATATATACATCATTTTCTATAAAATTAAGTGTAGACTTTATAATTAAAACAAAAAATGTTATTCATACTAAAAAAAAAAAACGCTTAGTCATGTCACGTGACGTGACGTCAACATCCACTAATGGCGAACAATTGTACCTATTTATTATGCCTCCCCACGGGACAGTTAGACACCAGGGTCGTTTTTTTAACGTGGAGAAAAGGTACAAAAATAAAAATTGTCTCAGTCGTGGAGGATTTCTCCTCCACCGAAAGAGAACAAGAAATAGAAGTGCAGCATCTGAAGAACAGATACTACACTTTGATCTTGACCAAAAGGCCAAGAATGCGAACAATTGTAAATAACAACTTTTTTCACAAAACCAACACCGTCTTTCTTTTTTTTCTCTCTCTTTCTCTCTCTCACCCACTTACTCTTCCCTCTCTCTCACCCTCTTTCTCTTGACGTCACACCACTGTTAAACTGTGGGGGGGGGAACACATTCCCAGGCATTATCTCCTATAGATGCACATTTTATTAGAAATTCAGCTTTCAAAATATTAGACGATAATAAAAATATAAAACCAACACCCTCTTTCTCTTTTCTCTCTCTCTCACCAACTTACTCTTCTCTCTCTCTCACCCTCTTTCTCTTGACCTCCTACTACTGTTAAACTGTGTGTGTGTGTGTGGGGGGGGAAGAGGCAGCTTGAAAACCAACAAAAACAGTGCACAGTTTCCCAAGCATTTGGGGTGGGAAGGGGGGGAAGAAGCCGAGCGCACAGTTTCGTGTGAGAGAGAGAGAACAATTCTCAACCTATATACTCAACAAATTTTTTATCTACAGATTTGAAAGTTTGTATATAGGGTATTCAGACATATGGAAATATATCTAGCATAATCTATCTATTATATCTATAAAAGTGAAAATGTGTGTGTGTGTGTGTGAGGTAGCCAAAGAGAGAGAGAGAGAGAGAGAGAGACAACAATTCTCAACCTATATATTCAATACATTTTTTATCTACAGATTTGAAAATTTGTATATAGGGTATTCAGACATATGGAAATATATCTAGCATAATCTATCTATTATATCTATAAAAGTGAAAATGTGTGTGTGTGTGTGTGTGTATGCGTAAGAGAGAGAGAGAACAATTCTCAACCTATATACTCAACGTATTTTTATCTACGGATTTTAAACTTTGTATATAGGGTATTCAGACATATAGAAATATATCTAGCATAATCTATACATTATATCTATAAAAGTGAGAATGTGAGTGTGTGAGAGAGAGAGAACAATTCTCAACCTATATATTCAACAAATTTTTTACCTACAGATTTGAAAATTTGTATATTGGGTATTCAGACATATGGAAATATATCTAGCATAATCGATCTATTATATCTATAAAAGTCAGAATGTTTGCGTGTGGTTGTGTGTGTAAGGTTGCGAGAGAGAGAGAGAGAACAATTCTCAACCTATCTATTCAATAAATTTGTTATCTACAGATTTGACCATTTGTATATAGGGTATTCAGACATATGGAAATATATCCAGCATAATCTATCTATTATATCCATAAAAGTGAGAATGTGTGCGTGAGAGAGAGAGAGAGAGAGAGAGAGAGAGAGTAAGTACAATTCTCACCCTATATATTCAACAAATTTTTTATCTACCGATTATAAAATTTGTATATAGGGTATTCAGACATATGGAAATATATCTAGCATAATCTATCTATTATATCTAGAAAAGTGAGAATGTGTGTGAAAGAGAGAGAGAGAAGAGAGAGAGAGAGAACAATTCTCAACCTATATATTCAACTAATTTTTATGTACAGATCTGAAAATTTGTATACAGGGTATTCAGACATATGGAAATATATCTAGCATAATCTATTATATCTATAAAAGGTAGAATGTGTGTGTGTGTTTGTGAGTGAGTGAGTGAGTGAGTGAGTGAGAGAGAGAGAGAGAGAGAACAATTCTCAACCTATATACTCAACAAATTTTGTATCTACAGATTTGATAATTTGTATATAGGGTATTCAGACATAAGGAAATATATCTAGCATAATCTATCTATTATATCTATAAAAGTGAGAATGTGTGTGAAAGAGAGAGAGAGAGAACAATTCTCAACCTATATATTCAACAAATTCTATCTTTACAGATTTGAAAATTTGTATATAGGGTATTCAGACATTTGGAAATATATCTAGCATAATCTATTATATCTATAAAAGTGAGAATGTGTGTGTGAGAGAGAGAGAAAGAACAATTCTCAACCTATATACTCAACAAATTTTTTATCTACAGATTTAAAAATTTGTATATAGGGTATTCAGACATATAGAAATATATCTAGCATAACCTATCTATTATATCTATAAAATGACCATGTGTGTGTGTGTGAGAGAGAGAGAGAGAGAGTCAGAGAGAGAGAGAGAACAATTTTCAGCTTGTGTGTGTGTGAGAAAGAGAGAGAGAGAAAGAGAGGAAGGAAAATTCTCACCCTATATATTCAACAAATTTTTTATCTACATATTAGAAAATTTGGATATAGGGTATTCAGACGTATGGAAATATATCTAGCATAATCTATCTATTATATCTATAAAAGTGAGAATGTGTGTGTGAGAGAGAGAGAAAGAGAGAGAGAGAGAACAATTCTCAACCTATATATTCAACTAATTTTTTATCTACAGATTTGAAAATGTGTATATTGGGTATTCAGACATATGTAAATATATCTGGCATAATCTATGTATTATATCTATAAAAGTGTGAATGTGAGTGATGGAAAGAGCAAAAAATTCTCAACCTATATAACCTATAAAAGTGAGAATATGTGTGAGAGAGAGAGAGAGAGAGAACAATTCTCAACCTATATATTCCACACATTTTTGGGCACAGATTTGGAAATTTGTATATAGGGTAGGCAGACATATAGAAATATATCTAGCATAATCTATCTATTATATCTATAAAAGTGAGAACTTGTGTGTGTGTGTGTGTGTGAGAGAGAGAGAGAACAATTCTTAACCTACATACTCAACAAATTTTTTACCTACAGTTTAGAAAATTTGTATATAGGGTATTCAGACATATGGAAATATATCTAGCATAATCTATCTATTATAACTACAAAAGTTAGAATGTGTGTGTGAGAGAGAGAGAGAGAGAGAACAATTCTAAACCTATATATTCAACAAATTTT
This sequence comes from Euprymna scolopes, assembly GCF_053919585.1. NCBI lineage: Eukaryota > Metazoa > Mollusca > Cephalopoda > Sepiida > Sepiolidae > Euprymna > Euprymna scolopes. Next base: position 31,966,431 of record NC_136494.1, on the reverse strand, counting down.
TTATCTACAGATTTGAAACTTTGTATATAGGGTATTCAGACATATGGAAATATATCTAGCATAATCTATCTATTTTATCTATAAAAGTGAGAATGCGTGTGTGTGAGATAGCGAGAGAGAGAGAGAGAAAAAGAGAGAGATAAAAATTCTCAACCTATACATTCAACAAATTTTTTATCCACAGATTTGAACATTTGTATATAGGGTGTTCAGACATATAGAAATATATCTAGCATAATCTATCTATTATATGTATAAAAGTGAGAATGTGTGTGTGTGTGAGAGAGAGGACAATTGTCAACCTATGTATACAACAAATTTTTTATCTACAGATTTCAAAATTTGTATATTGGGCATTCAGACACATTTCAATATATCTGGCATAATCTGTCTATTATATCTATAAAAGTGAGAATGTGTGTGATAGAGAGAGAGAGAACAATTCTCAACCTAACTACTCAACAAATTTTTTATCTACAGATTTGAAAATTTGTATATAGGGTATTCAGACATATGGAAATATATCTAGCATAATCTATTATATCTATAAAAGTGAGAATGTGTGTGTGTGTGTGAGAGAGAGAGAGAGAGAGAGAACAATTCTCAACCCATATACTCAACAAATTCTTTATCTACAGATTTTAAAATTTGTATATAGAGTATTCATACAAATAGAAATATATCTAGGATAATCTTTCTATTATATCTATAAAAGTGAGAATGTGTGTGTGTGTGAGCGAGAGAGAGAGAGAGAGAGAGAGAGAGAGAGAGAACAGTTCTCAACCTATACATTCAACAAATTTTTATATATAGGGTATTCAGAAATATCGAAATATATCTAGCATAATCTATTATATCTTTAAAAGTTAGAATGTGTGTGTGTGAGAGATAGAGAGAACAATTCTCAACCTATGCACTCTACAAATTTTTTATCTACAAATTAGAAAATTTGGATATAGGGTATTCAGACGTATGGAAATATATCTAGCATAATCTATCTATTATATCTATAAAAGTGAGAATGTGTGTGTGAGAGAGAGAGAAAGAGAGAGAGAGAGAACAATTCTCAACCTATATATTCAACTAATTTTTTATCTACAGATTTGAAAATGTGTATATTGGGTATTCAGACATATGTAAATATATCTGGCATAATCTATGTATTATATCTATAAAAGTGTGAATGTGAGTGATGGAAAGAGCAAAAAATTCTCAACCTATATAACCTATAAAAGTGAGAATATGTGTGAGAGAGAGAGAGAGAGAACAATTCTCAACCTATATATTCCACACATTTTTGGGCACAGATTTGGAAATTTGTATATAGGGTAGGCAGACATATAGAAATATATCTAGCATAATCTATCTATTATATCTATAAAAGTGAGAACTTGTGTGTGTGTGTGTGTGTGAGAGAGAGAGAGAACAATTCTTAACCTACATACTCAACAAATTTTTTACCTACAGTTTAGAAAATTTGTATAAAGGGTATTCAGACATATGGAAATATATCTAGCATAATCTATCTATTATAACTACAAAAGTTAGAATGTGTGTGTGAGAGAGAGAGAGAGAACAATTCTAAACCTATATATTCAACAAATTTTTTATCTACAGATTTGAAACTTTGTATATAGGGTATTCAGACATATGGAAATATATCTAGCATAATCTATCTATTTTATCTATAAAAGTGAGAATGCGTGTGTGTGAGATAGCGAGAGAGAGAGAGAGAAAAAGAGAGAGATAAAAATTCTCAACCTATACATTCAACAAATTTTTTATCCACAGATTTGAACATTTGTATATAGGGTGTTCAGACATATAGAAATATATCTAGCATAATCTATCTATTATATGTATAAAAGTGAGAATGTGTGTGTGTGTGAGAGAGAGGACAATTGTCAACCTATGTATACAACAAATTTTTTATCTACAGATTTCAAAATTTGTATATTGGGCATTCAGACACATTTCAATATATCTGGCATAATCTGTCTATTATATCTATAAAAGTGAGAATGTGTGTGATAGAGAGAGAGAGAACAATTCTCAACCTATATACTCAACAAATTTTTTATCTACAGATTTGAAAATTTGTATATAGGGTATTCAGACATATGGAAATATATCTAGCATAATCTATTATATCTATAAAAGTGAGAATGTGTGTGTGTGTGTGAGAGAGAGAGAGAGAGAGAGAGAGAACAATTCTCAACCCATATACTCAACAAATTCTTTATCTACAGATTTTAAAATTTGTATATAGAGTATTCATACAAATAGAAATATATCTAGGATAATCTTTCTATTATATCTATAAAAGTGAGAATGTGTGTGTGTGTGAGCGAGAGAGAGAGAGAGAGAGAGAGAACAGTTCTCAACCTATACATTCAACAAATTTTTATATATAGGGTATTCAGAAATATCGAAATATATCTAGCATAATCTATTATATCTTTAAAAGTTAGAATGTGTGTGTGTGAGAGATAGAGAGAACAATTCTCAACCTATGCACTCTACAAATTTTTTATCTACAAATTAGAAAATTTGTATATAGGGTATTCACACATATGGAAATATATCTAGCATAATCTATCTATTATATCTATAAAAGTTAGAATGTGTGTGTGAGGTAGCCAGAGAGAGAGAGAGAGAGAGTAAGAACAATTTTCAACCTATATATTCAACAAATATTTGATCTACAGATTAGAAAATTTGTATATAGGGTATTCAGACATATGGAAATATATCTAGCATAATCTATCTATTATATCTCTAAAATTGAGAATGTGTGTGTGAGAGAGAGAGAGAGAACAATTTTCAACCTATATACTCAACAAATTTTTTTATCTACAGATTTGAAAATTTGTATATAGGGTATTCAGACATATGGAAATATATCTAGAGTAATCTATCTATTATATCTATAAAAGTGAGAATGCGTGTGTGTGTGAGAGAGAGCGACACAGAACAATTCTCAACCTATATATTCAACAAATTTTTTATGTACAGATCTGAAATATCACATTTGTATAGAAGTAGAAATCTTGATACCTACTCTGATACCTAATAAAAGAAAGGACACTCTTTAGGGCGGATTTTGATTATAACAAGTCACTAATTAGAAATTATAATAAACATTCTAATAATTTAAGAATTTTACCAAAATAAAATTGCATGGTAATCACCCAATTTCTGCCACAAAATTTTGATTGGCAGAACTCATAAACATAAAATATATATTTTCTAATTTCATCTTTTTTTTTTCTTTTTACATAATCTGGTTTGATGTTTTCCCAAATATTCAAATCACTATATTTTGCTGCTTAATATCAAATACAGCAACTGAGTTATTTTTATGCATCAAACAATTACATTTTCTCATTCATCCAAACTAATCACTGAACATCAATTTCATATTTTCTTCACTAAAATATTACTGTGCTTGATGTCATCAAGTGGAGCGGATCATTTTTTTTTCATTTGTTCACACATTTTTCCAATTTATATATATTTTAAAGATTCTTAGCCTATGTCATTGCATACCAATCTGTTTATTAAAAGTTAAGGTTCACTGTAAACACATATGTTACACCAAAATAAAAACGCTTCAGATAATGTCTTGATATTCAATTCAGTTTCTCACATGACATCTTATGAAGTTAGTAGAAATGTTACAGACTTTTGAATCTCAAACACTTTCAATACTGTGCACTGATATTTTCTTTTTTGCAATATAAGCACATTCATGATTTTTTTTACAAACGTTAAAAACTTTCACATTGTGTAGCAATATACTGAAACAATTATAAAAATATTTGTTTTTATTTTGAATGATGCAGGGCATCTGAAGAGAGATTTTTCTAACAAAATGAAAGTATAATTTTTAGCAATAGGTATCTAGGAAAAGGCCACTACATATGTTATAAGTTCCAAATTTCCACAACCTGGCAAATACTGGTACATGCTAGCAAATTTAGATTTGCAATTACAAAATATGATTCTAATTTTTTCCTTTGCTCTTTATTCTAACACTACACTATGTTTACTGTGTTATTTCGCTACAGTTGATATTGTGTAGAACAATAAGAAAATCATAGTGAACAATGCATTCAACAAAATTTCACACACATTTCTAGATACCTATATCTAATAAGTTCAAAAGAAAGGACACACTTAGGGAGGTATTTTGGTGGTCAAGTCACTAAAAAGAGATTAGCTGGTTTCCTGGCATAGCCCAGGATATAATAAAGATTGACTGAAATACATGTTCTAGCTGGTTTCTAGGCGTTGCCAGGGATGTAATATAGACACATTATGTTGTATATTACCTGTTCTCTTCTCCCTAAGGTAAAACAATTTCATATACATGCTGTAAATTACCTATGCTAGGGATAAAACATGAACAATATCAGTCCTAGGGTAGATAAAACAAATAATACATAGAGATGAAAGATTCCTCTCCCCTAAGAATCAAACATATGTTCAATATCTGCTTTTGTTTTTTCATTGTTTATACGGTCCCGAGCAACGCCGGGTAGCCCTGCTAGTCAAAATATAATTCCCGTCTGAACGTTTTCACTTTCAGAGAGAAGCCGCTTTAATTTCAGGATGCATGGAAGGAATATTTGAGGTATGTTTTTGCAAGTGATTTTCTCAAAATGACTGGATTTTGGCAATAACTAATGCGAAAAGGGTTGATATGCTGTAAAGCAAAGCCAACCAAACAAAACAAAACACCACGAAAAAACTTTTGTAAGATATAAAGCACTTGGAGCAAAAATCTTCTGGATTTAGCATTAAAGAGTCTGAAAAGAATTGATATGCTATATAAAATAATAAAAAAAGAAGCAATTATATCAGTCGAAACATCGTAATAATAACAACCATAGACCAAATAATATAAACTAATAATTTTAACACAAGGTTTAACAAGGAATAACTTAGAAAAATGTCTAGGGATACACATTGATTCATATCTGTGTTTCCAGACACATAGTCTTAAAAAAGCTGCTGCGAATAACAAGTTGGTTGACATATGTCATCGTTCATTCATATACATGGACCATTTCATGTTCCTGTCTCTTTATAAGAGGCTGATCCAGTTTGTTTATTAAATTATGAGATGAAAGTGCAAAATAATTACAAAACGCCCTCTCCTCTCTGTAATTGTTCCAGCAGATACTGCAAGCAAAGACCATATGTGGGGGTAACCCCACATATAAGACCTTGGTTAATGTAGGGGCAACCCTTCATACCAATTGTCACTATCCAGCTTCCCTACTCCCCGGCGACTTGGTCCCCATTTTCCCTTCACTCCTTACTTTAAAAATCGGCCTTGTGCCTAATCTGCTCGGTGGGGGAGCAAATAAATATCGCCCTCCCCTCTCTGTGATAAAAATAGGTTTATAAATACTGTTAGTATTTTAGCACGGTCTGTATTATGCATGAATATCAAAATTCTTAGTAAATCTCCATGGATTAAAATATTAAAATGTTTGTAAGCTATTTACACCCAAGAATTTTATATAGAAGTTAAACAATATTATCTTAACAAACCTATTTCTGGTTTTATAAACAGTTTGATTCAGTTAATGATTTACTTGAACCAAATTGTTATAAAACTAAACTGTTTTTCCTTAAGTTGAAAAGTTTAAAACAAATCATTATAACTATAAGGGTCTGATCCGTTCAAAACTAGAATATGCTACATCTGTATGATCATCGTGATATATGCATGACATTGGAACCATACAAGAGTGCAGAGGAGGGCTACGAAATTGATCCAAGATCTGCAAGATCTGTTCTACGAGGAGTGACTGAAAGAACTGGATTTTCCAACTTTGGCGTTCCATCGAATGGGAGGGGATGCCACCCATGTCTTCAAATATCTGCATGGGAAATACAACATGGATTGTCTCAAGATGCTTCCTTTGAAACAAGATTGTAGGACCCGTGGACATTTCTTGTGTTTGGATAAGCAGCTGCATCAAACGGGTGCAGGTATGTCTGTTCAGGAACATTTCTTCTCCCAACGTGTGGTGAATGTGTGGAACCAGCTGCCGATAGAAGTCAAATCTGCAAAGTCATTCAATACCTTCCAAACCAGACTAGACAAACATTGGAGGAATTATCCGCATCGGTTTGACTGCAAATCTAAAGATGATGTGTATTGAGAGACTGCAATATCGGGTGTATAGACATGTGTTCCTTCTCCTCGTATATCGTATCATCTTTTATTATATATCTTTCAGCTTTTTTTATTTTTTGATGCGGTCATATTTTTTATCCATCCAAAATGATCAGAAAGAAATCAATTACTTAAATACTTTTCTCTCTGAGTTTGCTTTTTTTATTTTCAGGAATCAGTAAAACTTTATTTCAAGCACATCTTTTATGAAGAATGTTTCTTTCTTTTGTTATTGGAATATGAAAGCATTTTTAAGATTGAATTATTTAACAAGAACTAAAAACGAATTCCATCCAGTTTCGCTTTGAAGATAAACAAAAGAATCGTTTTTTATGACTTTATCATCCAATTTTATTTTCTATATTTAATGTTATTGATAAAAGTGCTCACTTACCGATGACTTTTGGAAATTATTTATTGATTATTGATTATTGGAAAAGTCATCTTATTTACTTAATATTACATCAAACAAATTAAAGTTACTTTTTATGCATTATTTTTACAATCTGTTGCTAAGGTTGCTGGAAAAATTGGTAGATCTTTTTGATGATAATGCGAAAAGACCAAGGGATAAGCGGCCACGATTAGCATGCGTCTGCTGCAAGGAAACGAACCTAGAACCGTGTGATTATGTGGCAAAATTAATGATACAAAATATGCGCTATTGGATATATAAAATGACTTTTATCTGGATGGCAACGATATTGAGATTATCAAGAAGTTTTGTTCCCTAATAAAAGGCACAGATTTTTGCCCGAGAGTTAGTTTTGTTTTGGATACAACGTTGTTCACGGTCTTCTTGACCTGTGTTGTTTATCCCTTTTGTTACTTGTTGGTGAATAGACGAAAAGAATTACGATTACTTCTAATACCAAGAGCGACCAACTCATGCTGCCGGTTAATAGAAAGCCAAAAGACTACTGCTACAGCTGACATTAGAAGTGAACTTTGTCACTGTTGTTGGTGAGAGGAATAACTGAACTAAACATATCTAAAGGTTCCTGGTTCATTCCTGGATTTTTTGCACCATAACAAAAGCATATTTACCAATCATTCCACAATTCTAGGAAGAACCTCACTCCTGACACAATAATTTAATTGTCTACTAAGCGGATATGTCTTAAGATGTAGTACTGCTGCCATATCTGGGAAGTGCCACATAGAACACTCTTTCATGCATTGATAGAGTATCAAATCTACTTTGTAATCTAGTGGTGGATTATCTCTTCTTTTCCATACAACTCCTTTCTAATGCAAAAGACATTACTAGCCTCTGTTTCTACTCTAGCATGATGGTCATAATATGGTTCTCGACTGAGCTCCAATCTCTAGTTTCTTCCTATAAACCATTCACAACGTGACCTCATCATACTACAAACACAGAAAAATCTTTTCTATTTCTCTCCTTCTCTGTTTTTAACACAAAATGGACCTTCCATGGACAAAGTTTCTTTCCTAGAACATCCCATCTATGGAACTTGGTAACTGACTGCAATATAGCCGTCTGTCTGGTTCAGAATATGATATTCACTTTGCAGCTAAATTGGAGAATCAGACATTTTGCTTTTTTTCTAATGATTTATCTTCCAGTTACATTTGCTGCATTTAATATAATTGAAAAGGATTTTCTATTTGCCAATGACGTTTGGAAGTTATCGATTGATTATTGATTATTTAAAAAGCAATCTTACTTAGTTTAATTTTATTGGTGCATACCATAAGTTAAAGTAACCTTTTATATGTTATTTTTTACAGTCTCGCTCAGAATACATTCTTTTTTTTTTTAAAGTTTATTTTCTTTTTGTGTTTGCTAGGAGTAGGGTATCCTACAAAATGTCAAATAATTTATTTCATACACTCCACCTAACCGAGAGATCTTTATAGGATTGTAACCACCCCGTCAAGCGCAATGGTTTGTATATCTCGTGCACTTGGTTCAACGAGTATATTGCTAGGTAAATTGTCAAATTCTTTATCATGAGTCCGGTTGCACCTATAATTACTGGAATGATGGGAATCTTCCTAAGATTCCAGTTTCTTTTCATGTCGAACATTAGACATAGCTATTTCGTTATCTTCTCTCTCTCAGTACTGTTTAAGATAGCATCATTAGAGACACTGACTCAGTGGCGTACCTATGTAAAATGGCGCCCATGGCAAAGTTTGAATGTGCCCCCTTCTTAATAATAATGTTCAAATTTTAATTTTTGTCAAGCAATTTCTGCGCCCATGTCAGAGTGGCGCTCATGGCATGGACCATGCCTGCCATACCCTAGATACGCCACTGCACTGACTATAATTAAGATTACTACTTTCTCCTCTTGCTAGGTTTAACAAGTCCGTTTTTCTGATCTGATCTGATCTGGTGCCTCTGTTCAGTCTCGAAAGACAAAGGATACCCAGATTAGGGGCAGCTACGCATATAATTGTGTGGCAAGGGTTGCGCAAGCCACAACCACACCTCTCCAGAATCGGCACTGCTTGAGTCCAGTGGCAAGGAGAAGTCCAGAATGACTGGAAACAATGCCGAGATAAGTGGAGAGCACATACAGCACTTGGAAGCCCCAAATGGTCACCCATCTGGTACTGGCCAGGCCCATCATTGCTTAACTTCGGTGATCTAATGGGAACTGGTGTGTCAAACATGATTGTGCCATACTAAGACCGTCTAAGCTGTAGGAGTTGCATAGTCGTAGTGGATTATGTATGACTTATTTGCAATTGTTCTTACAGGTATATGCTCCTTAGACTTGTAGCTACACTGGATATTCAACTTTTTACAGATGGTCCAATGGAGATATTTACACAAGATGTTTACACCTTTGTACAGTCTGAACCTTTGTCCAAGGTTTTAAACCTAAGAGAAATACATCTGGATGGCAACGCTATTGAGATTATCAACAAGTTTTGTTCCCTTAGTGATACTATTAGCATACAAGGAATAAATGGTGCAAGAATTAGGAGTAGGTGGAGTAAGTTCAGAGAACTTCTGCTGTTACTAACTGCTGTCGACAAAGGCAATAGTATATTGCGTGTGTGTCTGCAGATTGATGATGTATGAAAGTGAACCTGGCCAGTGAGAGTTGAAGACATGCGTCTCATGGAAAGAAATGATATGAGAACGATACGATGCATGATTGATATGAATCTTAATGATAGGCTTAGATCTGATGACAGCAGAGGAAGATGAAATGATAAATGGTATATGAAAATTTAATGATATCGTAAAATATGTGAAAAACAGGAGACTTCCTTTGTATGGTCACATCGACTGATTGGGTAATAATTTTTGAGTTAGAAGATATAGAACAATTGAGACAGAAGGTTCAATTTACAAGGGAAGACCAGAGAAATATTAGAGGAAGTGATAAGTATGGGCTTGAGAAAAATAGGGTATATGAAGACCTTGCCAGAAATTGGTTAGTTAATTTCTAAAAGTTGTCTAATGCATGCCAAACCGGACATTAAACCAATGATGATGATGCTGACGATTGGAATTGTATTTGATAAAAAAATTTTTCTAAAACTAATCGATATTTTGCAAGCTTCATAATTCACCATGAGATTGTTTTAATTACTTAATGGGTCATCACTTATCAAGGCCAACAATGACTCGACAATAAGGTTTAACAAAGATTGTCAATTGGACGATGCTCGCCACCACAAAAGCATCGCAAACAATGAGTGGAATGGGCAGACGGTTACTTATAAGAAATTGGTTTTCCAAGAAAGAAGCTCAACAAGTATTTGTTTATGTTTGACTTGTAAACAGCCATGTTGTTATCGGCTAAGTATTTTTTTTTCACAGGAAGGATGTTCTAGAAAAGAAACTTTGTTCATAGAAGTTTCGTTTGGTTTTTGGTATAAGGCAAGGAGACTGAGATATAGATAGATAGATAGATAGATAGATAGATAGATGAATGGATAGAAAGATAGATGGATGGAGAGAATGAGAGAAAAGGAGAAATATGACATGACTTCTTTTGGTGGAAACACCTAATTTTATTTGTAAAATGCATACACACAGGAATATGCACTTATTAAATGCCATTAACTCTTCATAAATTAATGCGTATTAGGTAATGGTTAAGGTGATAGTAAAAATAGTAAAGAGAAGTGGGTAGTTGGATTAAAAATTTCCAGTAGTTGTAGCAAAAAAAGATTTTAAATTGACTCTAGAGTCGGATTTTCTTTTCAGCTGACGGAGGTTGAGAACAGGAGTTAAAGTCGGGTTTTTAAAGCTGATTCTTAATGTTTAACATCTGAGTCTTAAAGACAGGCTTAGTTTTGATGATTTCAGAGGAAGATGAAATCTGGACATTATCAAAGCAAGCAATCGTATATAAAACGACACACACTTCACGTAAAAGGTTTAAACCTGGTGATCAGGTATATTTTAAATGTTTTTAAAATAATATGTCATATTGGGAGTCGGGTACGATAGATAAACGTATCGGCGACTTGGTCTACATGATAAAAGGTCCAAAAGGGATATACAAAAGACACCAAAATCAATTGAGAAAACGTCATAGGAAGGACAACGAACAGGACAAACCTGAGGAACAGGAAGATCCAATTGATATAGTATACAAAACTTTTAATATTGAACCACCAGAGACCATGTCCGAACCAAGGAGATCGGGAAGGAAAAGAAAGGCTATAGACCCAATGATAATGAACCACAAAAGGAAAAGATATTGAAATCTACACGACATCAAATCTTGGGAGGAGGGTGTTGTGGAGACGCCCACTAATTAGCATACGTGGGTGAAAAGATATAGATAAAGGTATCAAGTCAGCAAGACCGAGGAGTGTGTTCGAACGCCGGATAGGCAAGACGCATGTGCCGGTTGCTCCATGAAAGACTTTAACACGCTCTCTGCCGGACAATCTTCCAACCGCAGTACAACTGCACCTTTGTAAATATGTATTATCTTTTCGTCTTAATATATTTCTGCGTTCGTGTTGTTATTGATATAGACACAACACATACATACATGCATTTAAACAGACAGGTGAGATTAATAATATATACCAGCCTGAGTGCTCGGCGTTGCCGGGTGTTTGGAGGTGTGTGTTGAGCAAAAAAAAAAGTGGTAGTAGGCAGGCAGGCTCGAATCCGTGCTGTGAAAAGAAATCTGGGGTCTTAGCTGATAGCTCTATGACGCGACCGGAAGTCAAAAACCTTGAAATTAACCGAATACAATCCAACGGTGGCGATGACTTGCTAAAATGGCGGCAGAAAAAATAGACCAACCCTTCTATAAAATGGCCGAATTTAGGATGAAGTAATTAATGTTTTGGGCCAATTTTTCCATGTTTGTCGTCCAAAATGTCGAGCTTAAAAATGACACCGATCTTGTCAAGATCCATTTCCTCTGTCGAAAGTTTTTGCAAGACATACATACATACATACATACATACATACATACATACAGGCGAGATTTATAAAATAGATGATCTCTTATAAACTTTCGTATTTCTCATTTTTCATGCATACAACTCTGTTTATGTTTTAGGTAGCCGTTGATTTCTAGTGACCATTCTACCATTTCAATATTCCATCTTATTTCATTTAATCATGCATGCATAAAATATCCTTCAAGTTCATCCTTCACTAAAACAATAACTTTTTACCCCAACTCATATTAAATATCAATGTGGTTCTTTGCTATACGCAAATATACTCCAAGATGTCCTCTACCAAAGCTAGGGACCATTCCAAAATTGTACCCTATTCCACAGATCCAGCAGGCACTCTGGTATGAAGAGAACACTGCACTTTGTGAAATTGACAAATTCAGGGATAACTAAGGTCATTGTTAAGGATTGCAAAGAATGCAAGTCAAGTGATCCAGCCCCGGTGCATTGAAAGTAAACGCACACAGTGCCAGTTGAAATAAGCATGTCTACTCAATTTCTTTATAAAGACAAACAACTTCTGTTCATTTGGAACGTTCTATTCTACTAACTCTTTATCTATCATTGTCTTAAGAAGTTGTGAATAAAAATTATGTTTCTTTGGATAGACTTTTTTTTGTCATTCTTGTTTTCTGTTATTGCCTTTCTGCCAGCATTAAACAATGGCAGAACAGATACTGTCGACTTCGTGTGTTGTGTTTGAGTGTTTGAGTCGTGATGTAAATAGCATAGATATACTAAATGCGCATGTATATTGGCATGCTTGTTTTGTTAGTGTGTGTGTGTGTGTGTGAGAGAGAGAGAGAGAGAGGGAGAAAGAGAGTGTATGAATTATGTACATGAGCTCGGTTAGCAATGTGTATGAGTTGTTGCTATATTTGGTAGATTGTGTATGTCTCTCATTGCATCTGTCAAAGGTGTTCGGACCAAAAAGATCTAGGCAGAGCGTGTCGTATACATATGCGTTTTCTCTGAAATATACTAGGAAAAAAAGGAGGTAAGCGATGCGTTTTTCTTTTTATAGCATACAAATCTCTGGCAGCAAATGATGTGGGGGGGTCCAAAAAACTGCTTATTGGAGATTTTGTCCAATCCAATCTAGAAATAATATGTAAAAACAACATTCGCCGCTGCGGCTACTTCCAGCGGGTTTTGGAAAGACCCAAGACTAGCAATACAAAGAATGAGAAAGTGACTTCATAGAAAGATAATTTATTGTTGAAAACTTGTAAAGATTTTTATTTTTTTATTTTTTTTTTTTTTACATAGGCATCACTCAAGGATAAGGGTTAAAGAGCGTACAGTAGAAATTGGACATTATAGTAATCATTAGTAATGAAAAGTTGGTAAAGTTGATAACTTATATGGAACGGCTCATCAAGAATTTATTTACGTTAGACTTGAAGACAACCATATTGTAGTCAGCCGGAAAGCAGGAAAACGGAAGACAATTCCACAGGCGTGCAGTTCTAAGAAAGAAGCTTTGTTCATGGAATCTACGTTTAGGTTTAGGCACAGATAAAGAGTGGGGGGGAATTATTGATAGCGTTTACAGCTAGACGAGTGTTTCTTGTGAAAGTTTGACGAGGGGGGACCATAGATTGAAGCTCAGTCGAACACTTTCCATGAAAATAACGATACATCAGAGACAAACTCGCAACATCTCTTCTGTGAGATAGAGGTTGCAAGGAAGAGAAAAGGACATCTCCTATGAGGCTACGAAGTCTATTTTGAACTCTATAAAGATAATGAAAGATAAAAGGTTGGTAAAATTCGAAAGCTCATAAAGTTTTAAATATTTCAAGTGAAAATGTTGTTTTGTCTGGAATGTGAATATATATGTTTATTTCGGCTGGAATCGTGTGCCTTCACCTGTGTGTAATATCAGCTGGCATTGAATATGTGTTTTTCAGTGCACACGCTTTACCAAAGAGAGAAAGAGATAGAGAAAGATAAATAGATAGATAGATAGATAGATAGAGAGAGAGAGAGAGAGAGAGAGAGAGAGAGAGAGAGAGAGAGAGAGAGCTAAAGTTCTATAAACTGTGTACATAAGTTCCTATATGCTAGGAAAATTTCAGTAGACATGTTTATTTCAGCTCGAATCGTGTGCGTGTAATATAAGCTGGCATTGAATATGTGTTTGTTAGTGTGCACGCTTTACCAAGAGATAGATAGATAGATAGATAGATAGAAAGAAAGAAAGAAAGAGAAAGAGAGCGAGAGAGATAGAGAGGGGGAAGTTCTATGAACTGTGTATATAAGCTCCTATATGCTATATATATGCTGTCGCCATGCTTAGTAGTTTGGATATGTCTCTTATTGCATGCGTCAAAAGCTTTCGAGCCAAAAAGCATCAGCAAGATCTGATGTAAACATGCTGTTATCTTTAGAGAAAGAGAAACGTCGAAAAACATTGTGTTTGAGTTTTTATAGTACGTATAAATTTTCTAAAGTCTATATTTCTTATATTATGATTGGTTGAGATAAAATGTTTATTTGAGTTTTTCTTCCAATCGAGAGTCGATACTTAAAATCAACATTTGTTGACTTTTGTTTCTTCCAACAATCATCTACAAGCACAATTACCACGTCATTTTGTTTAAACTCAAAAGAAAAAGTATAAATGCATGTTACGTTTCTGAACTTTTGAGATGAGGATTGATTATTCGTATTATTTGGATTATTCTAACTACTGTTCTCATCTTGAGTGTTATTTTCACACCGTTTCGCTTGATGTCACCTTTGGCCATCTTCAAGTGTATCTTATCGAAATTGGAAATCTTTCTCTCAAACTCGATTCCTGAGTTCGATAAAGTATTTAGTAAAATTCAATTGCAAGTTGCACTTTTCTGGAAGTTGAAGGTTCAATCATAAGTACAGGCGATACTCAAAATGCAATTACAAATTTCCTAACACTGCTACTCTGTTATGCGTGACGAAATCAGAGCATGCTACCTTCGTTAATTAAATAAAGGCTTCTGTTCAGAGTTTTGTGCCGATTCTCTAGTTCGACAGAAGGATTCCCAAGTTTGAGAGACAGATTTCAGCAGGTTACACCGACCGAAACGTTGTGAAAATAACACTCGAGATGAGAACAACAATCTGAAGAATTTAAATAATGTGTAAATGAATGATTTGCAAAAAAAAAAAAATAAATAAATAAATAAATAAATAAACTTCATCGTTGAAATTGCAGATTTCCGTTTGCCTCCAAATCCTTGATTTCACATTTATCGAACTTGTAAGTTTCCGTAACTTTTTATCACTTACTGACAAACGCAAGGTGAAAAAAAAATCTATTGAATGTTCAACTATAGAATAATGGTTTTCAATATATCGATCATGATCCATCTCGAATTCCATAATTTTCAATTTTGGAAAATTTCCTAAGGTTTCAATTTATTTCATTTTCTGGAGATAATTTGAACAATCTTAGAGATACAATGCCATGAACGATTTGAGCTTTTAGAATAAAAATATAATCGATGTCAGCGAAAAATGTTTTCCTCTAGAGTAAGTACATCTCTAACATCGAGGACAATTCTTTGCTACATAAACAGATAGCTTTTGCATATTATTCTTGTATCAGTACAATGCAATTTGCAGTGGCAGCGATTGTAGAGTTGGTTCTCACTCTCTTTCCCTTTATTGGTATAAGATATTGATTGGACAATAGATGCATTAATATAGTTGCCAATATTTACTTGAGAATACAGAACCCCGGGATACGGCATTAAAAATTAGTAACAAAATACAATACAGGATATAATACAGATGTTAATAATGAAATAACATTATAAATAACATCGTAAGGCGGGGCAAATACTATAACCAGAGGCAAAAAAAACATTGTATTCCGCATCGTGATCTGAAAAAATATCCCAAGACCACCGTATTCCGGGGTCCTACTGTATCAGGAAATTAAACTTTAGTCAGGGTCAACTTGATGAACACGAGATGAGTATTGTTAGACTGTTGAAATTAATAGAAACGGATATGACGTTATATGACCCAAATAGACAGTCTAATGGAAAAAAGGGCAGTCTGTTTGGGAGTACACAGCAGCATGGGTGTGAAAAACAATATGGACTGATAACATATGATTAAACAGTAATTATCAATCTGTCTCCCTCTCCCTTTCTCTGTGTCTCTTTGTCTCATCTTACCAGTCAGTGATTTAGAACGAAGATTAAGTTAAATAAACATCCTCTTTGTTCCATCAGCTTTGTTTCAACATGGTCCTTTTTTTTTCTTTTTTTTTTACACGGTGGTCACCACTTATCAAGGCCCGGAAGCCACTCAGGGATAATGGTTATTGCCAGTACAGTACGTTAGTGTGGAGATTTGATGAAGTGTTTACTTAAGGGGGCGGTTCATTAGGAATTTTTTAACGTTGGACTTGAACACATCCAAGTTGTAGTCAGGTGAGAAGCAGGCAGACGGAACAGAGTTCCACAGGCGTGCAGTTCTAAGAAAGAAGCTTTGTTCATGGAATCCACGTTTTGATTTAGGCACAGATATAGAGTGGGGGAAATTTTTCACAGTGGATTCGGCTAGACGGGTGTTTTTCGTGAAAGATTGAAGAGGGGGGACCAGAGATTGGAGTTCAGACGAGCATCTGCCATGGAAATAACGATAAAACAAGGATAGGCTCGCAACGTCTCTTCTGTGGGAGAGAGGTTGCAAGGTAGAGAAAAGGGCATCCCCCACTAAGCCACGAAGTCTATTTTGTACTCTGTCAAGGCAGGATAGGCTGTTTTTAGCAGCTCCTGCCCAGACATGGCAGCAGTATTCCATCCTTGGACGTATTTGGCTTTTATATAGATAGAGAATTGCATCAGTAGTGAGATATCTTCTGGAGCGGTAGAAGGATCCCACCATCTTTCCAGCGACCTTGGCAACAGACTTGATGTACGTGTTCCATTTCCGATCAGGAGTAAAGGAAAAACCCAGAAGCTTGTCAAAACATGGGGCTTCTCCTAGACGAGAAACATCCATTTCAATTGATGCCAGATGGGGATCAGAGCGTTTATGATATAAAGATAGGAGTTTGGTTTTAGATGCATTAAAGGTAACCAGCCACGTCTTCCTCCACTGAACCACACGCTCGAGATCTGAGGAAAGAAAATCAGAGAGAACTTTGTCATTTACAGCCTTTGATGTGTTGCCGTAGATGGTGGTGTCATCAGCATAGATGTCAACGAATGATTTAAGTATGTGTTTAGGGAGATCATTGATGTAGATCAGGAAGAGAGTTGGGCCCAGGATTGACCCTTGAGGGACTCCAGCATTAATACTGCAGGCCTCTGATTTTTGTCCATCGACAACTACTCTTATAAACCTATCAGAGAGAAATGATTTAATGATTGAGAAAACATTTCCAGTTATACCGTAGCTGGAAATCTTGTGAAGTAGGCCCTTATGCCATACCTTGTCGAAGGCCTTTGATATGTCAAGAGCAATTGCCCTAGAAAGGAAGCCTTTGTCAAGAGATTCATTAATCCTGTGAGATATAACCGTTAGCACATCTGCGGTAGATCTTGCAGGACGGAAACCATATTGTGTGTCACTAAGAAGATTGTTTCTGCTGAGGTGGTTGACTATTTCTCTATTTAATATGGATTTCAGCAACTTACTCATAACACACAGGAGACTTATTGGTCTGTACTGAGAGAGAGATGACTTATCACCTGAATTCTTAAATACAGGGAATACTGATGAGGTTTTCTAGGGAGTCGGAAAGCACTTCTCCTTTAGGCAACGCTTAAACAGTTTCGTAAGTATGGGAGCAAGTTCTGGTTGAAGCTTTTTCATACTATAATTGGGATGCCGTCAGGGCCAGTTGCTTTACTGGAATCAAGGTTCTTGATTAGTTTGGCGATCTCATGCACAGATATTTGTATGTTACCTAGCGTGTTCTGTGTTATAGGAGGAAATATGGGGAGTTGATGGCCTTCGTCGCATAGGGTAGAATTAGTTGCAAAGTTCTTTGGCCTTGTCTGATGCTGATGAGATGACTTCTGGTCCATTGATAATGGTTGGGATAGAACGCACACTTCTGTTCAGGATCCTATTTGTCATTTGTCGAAACTAGTGGGAACCAAGCCGCTGATCAGCTACTTTGGATTTAACAGACTGAGCATATAGCTCTCTTGCATTTTTTATTACTCTTTTACTGTGGTTGCTGGCGTTCCTGAAAGCAGCTTTAGTCTCAGTGCATCTATTACGTTGGTAGTTATGGAGAAAGTGATTTCTGTGCACGATATCAGCAGCACACTCTGGGGAGAACGATGGCTGGCTGTTAGGTTTTTGTTGGAATTTTTTAGATGGTATGAATTGGTCTATGCTTACAATTAACCATTCGGTCAGATCTGATATTATAGAGGACACATCCTTTTTAAACATAGAATGCAGAGGTAAATCAGATATGAATGTACGGCCATAGAGTATCAATATACAGTACGGTGAGGGGTACGTCTGGGGGCTTATTATATTTCATTTTTATCTTAACTGATACGACGGAGTGGTCGGAGGATCCTAGAGGAGATAGAATGGAACATGAACATAGCTCAGGGGAAGCTGAGAGAAAACGATCTAGGAGGCTTGCATATTGACCAGTAGTATCGGGCACATGGGTGGGTTCGCGAACAATCTGAGTAAGGTCATAAGCAATGGCAAAATCATGACCCCCCCCCTCATCGTCTGTCTTATTTGAATAGGTCAGCCATTCCATGTTATGGACGTTGAAGTCACCACAGATGTGGATGTTAGCAGAGAATGTGGTCTATTTTCTCAGATATACTCTTAAAGATAGTAACTCCGCTGTTATGGGGCCGATAGAGGGCAAATATAAATGCAGTGGTGTAAGCAAGTGCAACCCGGAAGCACATATAGGGTAAGTTAGGATCTTCTCTAGAGATATGCCTGCCACACGGGAAGCCATCTTTTATGTAGGCACATATCCCATGCCCATGGCGATCTTGGGGGTCAGATTTAGCTGTTAAGTTAGTGTATCCGTTAATTATGAACTCATCTAGGGAAGTGGTCGACCCTATTCCAGTTTCACTTAGAAAGAATATGTCCGGTTTCGTCTCCTGTAATTGGGTTTCAACCTCTGGAAGGTTGGAACGTAGACCCCTGATGTTGGAGAAGGAGATCTGGTAGTAGGGGTCTATGTTGGAAGATGGGTTCTAGGTTTATTCGAGTTTTTTTTTCTGGAGATATTTCATGTTGAGGTTTTGGGATTTGTGGAACAGGTGGGCATACTTGGTTAGAGCAGTACAGAGAGGGAAAGTAAGAGAGAAAAAGACAGGAAAAATGTTTTTGTTTTTTTGTAGCATATGAAAAGGTAAAGCCTTTTGAAAGTAAAAAAAGAGGAGCTTAATCTAAGGAGAGCAAACAATGATTTTATACAGATCACATAAAAGCGTGTGCAAGAACATGCAGTTATTAATACAATTTGTTAAGTTTAATGTTTCTGTAACGATTTTGGCACTTGGTTTTTGGTATATATGACAATGTTGTAATACAATGTTAATAGGAGACGTTGTAATCAATCTTTCGTATACAGAATGATAATGAGCATATAGTTCTCATATTGCTCCAGTTGAAATGAATGACTATCTCCTTGAGGAAGTCCTATGATAAGCTTCAAGAACTGGGTTTCATTCTTAACCTGAAGTTGAAGGCTTACATCAAATATGTTGGTAAGGTGGATAGAAAAATTGTTAGATCACTGTTCTGCTGTAGAAAGTATCTTATTTCTGACACAATTCTCTACCTGTATAAGTTAAACGCGCCCCCAAACATCAACCTGGAAATTTCTATGATTCTGCGTGGTACATACAGCACCTAGCTTTCCAAAGTGTTCACCCATTTGGCACTAGTCAGGCTCATCGTTGCTTAACTTCGGTGATCTGTCTACAGGGTGGTCAAAAAGTCAGGTAACATGTTAAAGGTAGAAAAAACAATATGATCCATTATAATCTTATATAGGGATCTTACCCCTCCTGATTTCTGGCTTTGGGGCTATGTAAAGGATAGCGTTTATGGCAAGAAGCCTGATACAATAGCGTCTTTAAAGTTATTTATTGAAGAGGAGATTGCGATGTTACCTGACTTTTTGACCACCCTGTAGAACAGTTGTGTCGAGGTGATTGTGCCGTATATGTGTATGCACAGTTGCATTTAAAATTACCATACAACCAATTAACATTTCGAATAACACTTATCAAGCCATTGCTTTGCTTGCACATTATTTCTCAACAGAAACAATGATTTGATAATTTACGACAATAGCTTCACTTAAATAACCGTAATTTAAAAACTAATAATTCAAATGGGCACACATTTTAACACTTGCAATTTGAAGGTTAATACTTCATAAAAATTTTATGGATTTCTTATTAATAGCGCCATCTATATGTTAGGTCCAGAATTTATTGCTGGTGTTTTTTAACATGTATTAAAATATATAGTAAAAATCTTAGGGCAACAAACGTTTATTAATTCAGCTTTGATATAATAACATGTGGTTTCCAGTATATAGTTCTTGCCATAATGATTTGAATAAGTTTGAAGAACTGAAGAAAGTGGCCTGTTTTAACCTTCATTTATATTCTTTATTCGTTCTGAAAGTTTCATAAACAAAAAGATATAATTTATAAATAGTTGCACACGTGTTGTGACTATTTTATCCTCCGCACGTGTGTTTTATTGTATTATTGATATGCTACACAAAGAATAACGGCAATTGAAACACTATTTAACAATAAGATTAAATGTTTATAAATAAGTGTCCGTGTTAAAAAGTTGAGAGTGACAAGACATAAGAATCATATACATAAATTATAAACCATATACATAAATTATAAATCTAAAAATGTGTAGTCCTTATTCAATATTAGCAAGTCTACCTGCAGGAAATCAAAGAGAATGTGCGAAAGTTCTAAAGGCTCACACAAAAAAAAAAAAATACGTAGACATTGTCCATCACATTTAATGAGATATAGTTAAAAATGTGTCTAGTTATGCACACATACGTAACTTTATACATATATATATATATATATATATATATATATATATATATATATATATATATATATATATATAACGTCTCGTCACTATTGCAAGGGACATCCTCAGGATATTAAAAGGAAAAATGCAGAAAAAGATGTTCCCTACAATAGGGACGAAACGTTGATCATCATTTTATAAATTCATTCGGTTTTTCTTGTTTTAAACAACAACAACACACACACACACACACACATATATATATATATATATATATATATATATATACATATACATATATTACACATTTGAAAATAATTTCTGACGAGGACGCATCAGACCGTCTGAAACGTACGTAAACGATTTCAATGACTTAAAAACATTATTACAATGATCCAAACATAATTCTCAATGAAAAACCAAGACACGGAATCATAAAATAATGTTAAAAAATACACATTGTTGGTAACTACTCCCTTATTTAAATTTACATATACATATATATATATATATACATATATATACATATATATACATATATACATATATACATATACACATACATATATATACATATACATATATATACACCTACATATATATATATACATGCATATATACACATATATACATACATATATATGCATATATATATATATATATATATATATATATATATATATATATATATATATATACGTTTGTGAATTACCAATAATCTAAAAAAAAAAAAACTACTGAACCGATGTTTTGCGATAGGGTTTTTCTCTAATCCAGGCGTGATTTAATATATTAAGATGAAAAAATATTAAAATATTAAAAAAAAAAAAACTTTTAATTTTTCCAATCTGTTTTTTCTCGGCAGAAGTCGATCATTTTGAACGCGACAACAATTCATTTTTTTCATCATTTTTTCTTAGAGATTGTTTTACTATGTTGCTTTTACATTAATACAGTTTATTTTGGTATATTTACTAACAAATAATAAATATATTTCTTATGTCTCGACGAATGTTGAAAAAATATTGATTACTGTTAGAATTAGTCACGTGCGTAAAAAACATTTCTACAGATCGCATACATCCAAAGATATTCGTTGCTTTCGTGGGCAGTATATTATTTTTATCGTTAAACTAACAAATATATATTCCTATATACATTGCGATATAAAAAAAAACATCCGTTTTCTCTCGTCAAAATACAGTATGCAGTTAGAACCCGACAAATTATTGTTTCTTTAAAATATTTTTTTTGTAAGTCGATCCTTTCAGTAAACTTTTTTTTTGTAAGTCGATCCTTTCAGTAAACTTTTAACTAAGCAATACAGTACACCGGCGTGGATTATTTCCTGCTCTTTTTTTAGTAATCGCTATTCTTACAAAAAATTTCGTTTATATAAGTTCTTCTCGATTGCACTTGTTTTTTTGTGTGTGTGTGTGGGGGGGGTATTTTTTGGTATTTTTTTTTACCTTAAGTTAAACTCACCGTTCATATTCGAAATGTCAAGTTCTCGGATATGCTGACAACGAATATCATATTTAAATTTGGGACTGATAAGTCGTTTACCAAATATGAAATATCTACTATTCAAAGTAAAAACTAATGTAATCCCTGACGGCCATTTTTTTAATTCATAACCGAGCAGTTAGTAATGCGATTGCGTGCAACTGAAACAAACGACAAAGTAAATATTTTTTTCACCCTTCCAAATGGAGTGTTTATTCCGAAAGCTGTTCTTAACATGGAAAGGTTCGAGGAGTTTATTCTGAAAGCCGTTCTTAACATGGAGAGGTTGGGGGTGTCTATTGGGAAAGTGGTTCTTAACATGGGGAGGTTGGGGTGTTTATTCCCTAAGCCGTTCTTAACATGGGGAGGTTGGGGGAGTTTATTTCGAAAGCCGTTCTTAACATGGAGAGGTTGGGGGTGTTTATTCCGAAAGCTGTTCTTGACATGAAATTACTCAAGAAAGTGAAAAAAAAATCTGAATTGTTTTGTTTGAAACGCATACTCATTACTAATTTCTTGGTTATGAAAAAAATGGCTGCCAAGAATTACATTAGCTTTTTTATGTTTGATAACAAATGTTTTCATATCTGGTAAACTACTTATCAGTTCCAAATTTAACTGTGATATTCGTTGTCAGCATACCCGAAAACTTATTAACGTCGACATTTGTGAGTCGACGGTAAGTTGGTTGTAATGTGAAAAAAATACCTTTTTTTATTACATATATTTCATGGTCGGACATTTAAGAGCTTGCCCCCGTCTAAAATAACAAATATACTCGTTTATACACGTTTATACAAATATGCTCATTTTATACACTGCAATAAAAAAAAAAGTTCTTTACAATTCGTTTTCCCTCGCCAAAATACACACTGTAATTAGAACCCGACAAATTATTGTTGGTGTTTCCTTAAAATAATTTTTTCGTAAGCCGTTTTTTCGTTTTTCAGTAAACTTTCCACTAAACGATACACGAGCGTGGATTATTTCCTGTTCTTTTTTTTCAGTAACCGTTATTCTTACAAAAATTTTGTTCATATTATTTCTTCTCAATTACACCTGTGTTTTTGTTTGATTTTTTGTATTTTTGTTTTCTTTTATTGTGTGTATTTCATGTGCGGACCTTAAGGAGCGTGCACCTGTATGTAATGTTTTTCTTTTATTCTCAAAATTGTCTTTAATTTTATTCCCTCCACATTTTTCAATTTTATTCCCCAAAGTATTTTGAAAGCCGGAGAGAAATTTATTTTGCCTTTGGTAACATTTATTTGTCAGGCGACATATAAATCAACGATGGCTGAGGATATTCTTTATCAAAAACGCAATAATAGTGCAAATACCTACATGGACTTTAAACAGAAATCTATAATGAAGCATTAGTACTGATTGAAGATTTGTGCTTAGAAATCGCAAAGTTCTCACTCAATTGGGATTGACGTCACCAATTCGCTCTGCTACAACTTTGATATAGAATTGCTCGTGAATAGAATTATAACACAAGTGATCTTTTGTTGTATGTGCAATCAAATATGTATAAACTAACAATTGAGCAAAGAGCAATTTACAACCAAACAATGCAGACTATTAATAACATGGTTGGAGAAATTATTTTCCTGAGTGCATTGGAAGGAACTGGTAAAACCTTCCTAATTAAATTGATTTTGGCAGCCATCAGATCACAAAATGACATAGTCTTAGCTCTTGCTTCATCCGGAGTAGCTTCGACCTTACTACCAGGTGAAATGATTGCTCATTCTGCGTTGATAAACAATCAAATTATCAAAACTGCCATGTGCAATATCTCCAAAACATCCAGCATGAAAAAAATATTGCAGAAATGCAAACTTATTGTTATTTGTTTGATGGCCCACAAAAAAGTCGCTTGAGGTTCTTGATCGATCATTGCAATGTTTGCCTAGCAATGTCAGATCATTCGGGAATGCAGTAATATCGCTTGTAGGAGATTTCAGACAAACAATCCATATAATTCTTCGATAAACACCATCAGATTAAATAAATGCTTGCCTCAAATACTCTACTTTTTAACGCCATGTGAAGGCATTAAACTTAACTCAAAATATGTGTGTCCAGCTGTAGAATGATCGATCTGCAGAGGTGTGTTCGCATCAATTGCTGGAAATTGGGAACGGAAAAATGCAGGCTGATTCGAGTTCAGGGTGAATTTTGTTGCCTCATAACTTCTGTAATTTAGTTACATTAAAATAAGAGTTGGTAAAAAAAATGATTTTTCTAGATATTCAAATTAATTATGAAAATTCCAGTTGGCTGAGTGAACGAGCTATTCTTCCAGCTCAAAACTAAGACGTCCATAGACTTAACGATATTATTCAGTTTAAAATTTCCAAGTGAGGTAGTCAAATACAAGTCCGTCAACACTGTTGTGGAAGCAGACGAAGCGTTTAATTATCAAACAGAGTTTTTTATTTCACTAGATTTGCCAGGAATACTACCGCATGTACTGCAATTGAAAATTGGTGTACCAATTACCATGTTGCGAAATATCATACAACCCAAGCTTTGTAATGGCACACGACTTGCAGTAAAAAAAACATAAATAAAGAACAACATCATAAAGGCAACGATCTTGACAGAACCTTTCAAAGGTGAAGATGTTATCATTTCACGCATGCCATTACTCTATATTGGTGCCTAAAACTAAATGAAAATTCCACGAGTAAAGGTTTTCTTCCTATAACTTTCCGCCTGTTAAAAAATTACAGTGGAGCTACTTTCTGACTGATGATAACATAATTGTTTTCAAGTGCAGAGTTAACAAGTCCTTGTTGAACCGTTATCTTAAATAATCAAATTCTACCCAATTTGTACCGTCATCGATCATCACGATGTTGTCTCACCGGTCACATGATACTCATAAATCCATATATTTGAGTGACCTTTAGACCTATAATATAGAAAATAATATATATATATATATATATATATATATATATATATATATATATATATATATATATATATATATATATATATATGCAAGCAAAGCAAGGAGGCAATATGTTATAATAACAAAAGAAAATTATAATCTAGTCTATATATCTATAAAATCGAGAATTTTGGTTAAGACACTTCTAAACCTATATACTCAACGAATATTTGATCTGCAGATTTAAAATTTTACATATAGGATATTCAGACACGTGGAAAACTTTTTTATCTGTTTTCATCAGGAAAAAGTCTGCTAAGGAGTAAAAATTTAAAAAAATTTTTAGGAAGAGGCCGTCGGTTTTTTATCTGCTTGTTTACTGTTTCACGGCAGCGTTTGCGCTAATTGTTCATATTATGTTAAGAGTAAGAAGGTTGTAAAAGGTGTTTTAGGTATCGTGTTTAGTTGTGGAAATGGTTATCGTACTTTACTTTACGTCTTTAGATTTTGGTTTCGATCTCAGTTCGAGTATTATTTTTTTTACTTACAAGAAACTCGACAGGCAGCTAAATCCCACCCCCACACAGTAGAGATCCCTAGATGTAAAATATCTTTCTACACCAGTAGTTTCTTCCCCAGAACCGCTAGACTCTGGAATTCCATTCCAGGTCCATGCTTCCATAACTGTATTGGTATGCAGAAGTTCAAGGGTAACGTGAACCGACATCTTGCTGCCAAATGCCAACATAGTGCCCCAGTAGTTACTGCCCCTGATAGTAGCCCTCTACACCAAAGTGGCAATGTGCCTTGTTTGGGGTGAAAATGTAATTTTAAAAAAAGTGAACTGTTTAGAAAAAAACATAATACGCGCATGCACATGTCTAAGTTATTTTCTATTTTTTTACATAATTTTTCAAGGTATGTAACGCTACGTTTAACACCGAGCAATGCCGGGTATATCTTCTAGGATATCTCTAAAAGTGAGAATGTGCGTGTGTAAGGACACTTCTCAACCTATATACTCAATGAAATTTTCATCTACAGACGTGAAATTTGGAATATATGATATTCAGACATGTGGAAAACGTTTTATTCGTTTTTAATCCGGAAAAAGGGCTGCTAAAGACACAAAACTGAAAAATTGGTACGTGGGAGTCATCAGATTTTTTTTCTGTTTGTCAACTGTTTCACGAATGCACATGCGTGAATAGTTCACATTACAGATTACACTTTATCACGCTGGTCCGATGGTTATCGTACTTGATTTATCGTCTCTAGGTTTTGGTTTCGATCTCAGCTCGAGTATTTTTCTTTTTTTACTTACAAGAAAAAACATATTACTCTCATGCACACGTCTCAGTTTCTTTCCGTCTTTTTATTTCATTTTTCAAAGGATTTTGACGTTACCGGGGAAAGAACCTTGTTTACCGGAGTGTTTTGACACTACTACGTTGCCACCGCCCCTACCATGAGAAGAAAGAGTTGGACTTTTGGAAAGTGGGGCCCTTAAAAACGATTCTTTTTTCCCTCAAGAACATATAAAAATCTTTTTATTATCAGGATTAACTCCTTTCATCAAGTGAATTCATAACTTGTCTGGAGCGACTTTCATGAAAACAATCTGGCGGAAAAAAACATTTGTTGCTGAAACCATCCTTCACGACACCTTTCTTTGCAATCTCTGAGTATTACGCATTTTTTTGTTTCTTTGGTTCTCATGGTGAATATTTTTGCACAACCTTTAACAATGTAACCTCTGACCTTCTTCAGACTCAGGAATCTGCATGAAATTTTAAATGGCACCATTTATTCAATCCATGGGAATAGAATGATCTCATTCCGTCAGCCATGACCGCGTGGGCGTACTAAGTAATTCACAATTGTATTTTGAATGTCGCCCATACCTAGGATTGAATTTTTTGACAGAAAGGTTCCTTAATTAAATAAGATATACCTGATGAAGATGGGAGGTTACACCAACCAAAACGTTGTTAAAATAATACGCAAGATGAGAATAGTAGTCCAAAGAACCTAAATACGAATGATCACCCATCATCTAAAAAATTCAGAAACGAAGCATTGTATTTGATTGATAATTTTAAAGTGTTAGCTGTCAAGTTCGGTGGTTGATTGATTTTTAGATTCTAGTAATTGATGTTAAGGGCTTAATACACAATATCTTCAGGGTTGAGTTCACGGTTAGACTTATTTTGAAAGTGGCATAGAGGGCAAGGCTGATAATTTGAAATCCCAAGATAAAGTGTTATTCAGTTTGGATCTTTTGACAAAAGGAGAGAGAGAGAAAGAGAGAGAGAGAAAGAGAAAGAGAAAGAGAGAGTGTGTGTGTGAGCGAGAGAGGGAGGGCAAGAGAGAGAGAGTGAGAGAGAGAGAGAGAGAGAGAGAGAAAGTAATCTACTCTTGGGCCATGTTCCTGTTTATTAAGTACATCAAGATACAATTTCCACGTTCACTCAAGCTGTAAAGCTAGGAGACAATATAAATCCTAGTTTGTCTTTCCAGTGAACCGGATAATCTGTGGTTGATCGTTTCTTTGGGGTCTCAAGAAACAGACACAGCACATTACTTGTTAAAATTGCTTTGGCCTTCTTCTGTTTCGACACAATATTTATGGCATCCAATTTTGCTATGCACATTCTAAAGGAAACTTACGAACGCTTAAATTGTTAAACACGTCGACAATCACCTTTCTCTACCATGGACGCTGCCATATTAGATGAGCATTGTGGAGGTTATAAAAAAGGTCAGAAATAAATGGGGGAAAACAATGAGAAAGAAAAGAGTAATGATGAAAAACTGATTACTTTTACATATCTAAACAAACTTGAATGCCTATTAGACAGGAGAGAACTTAAATGCCTACTAGACACTATATTCGAGTGTTTAAGGTCTGTTTGTAAAGGGACTTGTCAAGGCAAATTGGTGTAAGGATATTTACACTACAAGTAAACCCTGACTAAATATTCAAAATCAAACAGTATTCGTGGACCAAATAAGATCTCGGTATGGATTATTGACAGTGGTTTATATTAGGAATGTTGGATTTTTTTCCAGTGATGTTTACTATAAGAACAGCACAAAGCTAGATACTCTATCAGACTAGGTGAATTGTGGTCCAGCAATCTATTACGATCAAAGGACCACAAGAGAGATATAACATTTTTAACTGGCTATCTGGGGAGAGGAAAATTATATGATCAACTTCTTTACTAACGAAGTGTTTGAGAGGTAAAGGGGAACATTTATGGAACATTCGAATATCTGTGCATCTCATATATAGGTCAAGTGTTATCCTCAAATAGAGGAGTCCATGATTTCTGAAAACTTCGACTGAAGTAAAATAAAACAGAGAGAGAAATACATCGTTCTGTGACACATCATCATCACCATCATCATCAGTCATCATCATCGTCATCATCATTTTGAATGGTTCTATCGTTGGCATTGGTTTCCCCGATATTTTTCTTGGCAGAATTCTGTCTAGAACGGCATCGGGGCGGGACCGTGTAACGGGTGCTAACATCTTAAGTGAAAATGATTTTTGTGGAACGAACTGGATTCGAACTTGAAACACTCATGTTGTGAGTTCGTGTTGTTAACCACTTGATCACCGTCACCTCCCACATCATCAGCAAATGTTTTCAAAGTTCATTGATGGTATCTATCGTTCGAAATATCATACCATCTCCTTGGGGTGACCCAACTGTAATAAAAATTATCCCTCCCGCAAACGATCTCGTGTTTGCTTAACCTTTAAAATGCCAGCAGAAGAGATAAGCGTAATTTTATAGGTCGCTTATTGGAGAACACGTACCATTAATTTGCATATGTACACAATTGATAACTGTTAAATGGGACAAATTCTAAAACATATGTGTTGAGTGGAGTTTTTTGTTTGACAGCTTAGAACGAGAACGGACGGTGGAAAATAATATCGAGTACACGAGGATTTGTTGTGAGTTGACTAAAAGAAAGGAATAAAGACATTTGTGCGGTTTATCGACAAGAGAACGGTTTAACACTGCCAGTTTTTTTTATTTATTTTTATGATTGTTTTGCTCCCTTTCCATTTTATACCAGCTATGGTCAATCATGCTGCAACTTATGTCTAAGTTTTTATATGGATGGACTTCCCTGATAGCACAGAAAATAACACGAGGTAAAAAAAATAAATAAATGACACTCAAAGTTGTATGAAAAATAATGTAACATAGTGCATATGAGCGCGTGGAAAAGTATCAGCATCAGCAAAAGATAGCTGGCTGCAAAGAAATTAGCAGCAGCAATAGCCGAAAAAAGGCGCACGCAAATTAGGAAGCGTGCGCGAGAAGAAAAAGGAAAAAAGGAGAAAAATGTACATCGTACTATGTCAGAAACATAGTCGTCGCCACAGGAGACAGACGTGAAAAACGAAGATGAGAATGGGCTGGCTTTGCCCAGCGTGCTATCAGAATAAAGAGAAATGCGTGTAAGGCTGAAATGGACAGGTGGCAGCGAGAGACTTTTCAAGTGATGCTGAAAGTATCGGTAATAAATGCTTTTGTTCACAAAAGAAATAATGTCAACCCGGATTTTTCTTTATTTCTCTCCTTTGTTTGTAAATGCAACGTTACAACAGTCTTGGGTTGAGCACTATCGTAAATAATCTTACTCGCTACTTAATTTAGCTGAAAAAATGCGAAGCTCGCGGTTTGTTTACAAACAACGTTTGAGCACTTTACGAGTGGCGGACGGATGTTTATTTAAATAGACATTCGGACAGATTAATTACGGACACCGCTTCCGTAGTCAGGGGGTAGAACTGCCGACTGTCATCACGACGGTTCTAGATTCGATCCTCGGCTTGGGATAGGTGTTAGTCTAGCGGCACTAATGAGTTGTGAAACAACGAAACAGGACTGTATGTCGATGACTAAAATATATTTTATATATATATATATATATATATATATATATATATACATATATATATGTGTGTGTGTGTGTTTCCACATGCTTTATTTGCTTTAAGAGAAATGTCTTTACATAATGTTCAATTGTTAAAGTGTTTTTTATTCAATAAGTCTGAAGAAAGGCTATGTATGTGAAAGTTTTCAAACGCCATAATGTTTGAATTTGTCCAATTAGTCTTGAAACAATTGTAACTAACAATGAATTACACTTTTTGTTATCAATTCTTTTTTTGAAGTCTTCTTTTTTGTTAATACAGTATATATATATATATATATATATATATATATATCTGTGTGTGTGTCTGTGTGTATATACATACATTTCTGTAAAATATATTTTCTTATAATATATATCAATCCTTATTTAAGAAGCTCAATTACAGAGCAATATAGAGAATAAATGACAAAATGTTATATTCCAAAATTCATGATGTTCACCATCTTATAATTCATTCCTTTAATTCAGTTGACTTATACAATTCTTGACAGTATCTGTCTCGTAGCACAAAATCAATCACTTAATTATTATATCAATCAGTGAATCTATTATTTCTTAATTCATCAGAAGAAATAGCAACAATCAATCCGTCAAAAGGAATTAAAGTGTGACTTAACATGATTAAAATCCGAATATTGGAAGAGAGACTGTAAGTACCTTTTTATTTTTCTATTACGCCATATTGGATTTATATCAAACAAAGTCATTAAGCCCAACTATCCGTAATAACAGTTTTAATTAATGTATGAATCTTCTACCAAAATCTGAATATGAATCATCTACCACTGATTGATATAATAATTGATTGATTTTGCGCTATGAAACAGATACTGCCAAGAATTATATAAGTTAACTGAATTAAAGGAATAAATTATAAGATGGAATGTTGAAATTATAAGATGGAATTTTGGAATATAACATTTTGTCATTTATTCTCTCTCCCCCCCTCTCTCTCTCTCTCTCTCTCTCTATATATATATATATATATATATATATATATATATATATATATATATGTGTGTGTGTGTGTGTGTGTGCGCGCGTGTGTATGTATGTGTTTGTATATACATATATATACATGTGTGCATATGTACATATATACATGCATATATAGTACAAAATTGTGTTGAAATTCAAAGACTTTTTTTTTTTTTCATTTCATCTTGGATCTCTTCATTACAGCCGTTTCGTTAATGGGGTGACAATTTTATATTTTATGTTTTCATAAAAGTTTTCTTTCTCACCAACTCGTCAGATATGATTTCCATCTTTTGTTACCAACAAAAAGTTAATTTTGTACATGATAAACGTGGTGCGTTCGTTTGGGGAAAAGAAATTCCATCCTCACGTTGTTAAAGGTCGGCCATCTTGGGTACCGTATATATATATATATATGTATAGAAAGAGAGAGAGAGATACAGACAAACAGGCAGAGAGAAAGAGAGAGAGAAAGAGAGAGAATAAGTTTAAATAAATATCTAACGAGTAATGGTAGGATCTGATAACAAATATAACCTGTATAAGAATACTAAAACATTACATAAAATCGTCGTGATGTGGGCGAGTCTATTATGTGATATCCTAAAGGGACAGCAAAGGTATATAGTATTAATGAATTCGTCTTGAAACTTAAAAAAAAGAACTAGACAAACTGTAAAAATGATGTTTAAACAAATAGTTCATTACTTTTTCGTTCAATCTGGAGTTTTTACTGTGGGCATAAAGCAATTCAATAGAATAAAAATACTATTAAAAATGAAAAAAACTGCAGATACTATAAAGAAGTTAGAATCATATATATATAAAATATAGGTATAAAAAATTACTGAAGATGCTTCTTTCTCCTTCTTGTTTCATATCACGATATCAGGTTTAATTAGATCCCAACCTATGCTCCAATCTTTTGTTACGAATTTGTAGCAGTATAATATGTTCTGGTTGCACGGAAAATAATGCATGACAAAAAAGCGAAAAAAATTGTGTATAAAAAAGTATCGTGTCATAGTGGTCGTCTATATCGTTCGTGTCATGATAATAGTATATATAGAATAAGTTAAATAAATGGTAGGATCAGATAAAAATATACCGTGTAAAAGAATACTAAAATAAATGCATAAAATCATTGTGATATGGACGAGTCAATTACGTGATATGTCTCAAAGAACAGCAAAAGGATATACCTATTAATGAACTCATTCCAAACA
This sequence comes from Euprymna scolopes, assembly GCF_053919585.1. Taxonomy (NCBI): domain Eukaryota; kingdom Metazoa; phylum Mollusca; class Cephalopoda; order Sepiida; family Sepiolidae; genus Euprymna; species Euprymna scolopes. The sequence continues at coordinate 31,934,213 of NC_136494.1, read as the reverse complement.
CAAAGATCATATATTTTCTCTCAGAAAGTTTGCTGAAGGCATCCAATATAGAAATAATACATTATATAAAAAAGGAAGCACATTAATAAATGTAATTTCTACATATTACAAATTCTAAAACAAAAACGTAATAACCATGTATTGCCAGGGCAAATATGGAGAATGCTTAGGCTTGTAAAACAAAATACAACTCACTTAGCATTTTATCTCTCGGTTTAAAGTGACAATTTGATTTAGGGCTGATTATTAGGGATGTCAAGATATAATTCGTTTTTAATCTTTCGACAAAAGTAGAAAAAGCAAGAAAGTCTTATATATTTGAGACCCTACGCCAGTAAGTAGCGATTAAGTTAGCTAGTGTGAATTTTGATAAGAGTCGCATTAATATATGCCAGGATGACCCAGATTTGTAGAGCAGACAGTTCTCACAGTTGAGCCGAAGGGGGGGGTGACAAGGAAGATATAGCGAACAAATGTGCTAGAAAAACAGGTGTTAAACGATATGAGGATATGCTCTGTCACGTTTTCAAGCAAGAGAAACAACGTTTCTGAATTTGCGAGATGAGAAGTGTTTATTCGTATTATTTGGATTCATCGGACTACTGTTCTCATCTTGAGTATCGCTAGTACGTAACCTAGCACACGGCTCGGTTATTTGCATATGTTGGTTGTTGCTGCTGCTGCTGCTGCCATATGCATGCCTGCGCTCTATTACAAATCAACTCTGACATATAGTGTGAGATGATCTCTACACTGTCTTTTTTTTTACATAGGCGTCACCACTTATCAAGGCCGATAGGCCACTCAAGGATAAGGGTTTAAGAGTGTACAGCAGTCAAAAGGACAATATAGTAATCGATAGTAATGGAAGTTCGGTAAATTTGTTAACTTAAGTGGAACGGCTCATCAGAAACTTGTTCACATTGGACTTGAAGACAACCATATTATAGACAGCTGGAAAGCAGGAAAACGAAAGACAATTCCACAGGCGTGCAGTTCTAAGAAAGAAGCTTTGATCATGGAATATATGTTTAGGTTTAGGAACAGATAAAGAGTGGGGGAAATTATTGATAGTGTTTACAGCTAGACGAGTTTTTCTTGTGAAAGTTTGGCGAGGGGGGACCATAGATTCAAGCTCATTCTGCATGTTGCTTCTATTTACAGCAAGAATGGATCCAAGGAAACAGCAAGGCTGTTACAGTTTGGCACCAATCCCACTGCAGGAGCTTGTAGAACGGTGTTGTAGGCAACATGAAGCTGTAATAAGGGTTCACACCGAATTTTTCCTCAGATTTTTCCCCACACCGAATTTTTCCTCATTTTGTTTTCATTTGGGTAAGTATTCTACTAAACAACATACGTTTTAATATATTACTTCCTCTAAGGGAATGGGTTAGGGTTAGGGTTAGGGAAGCTCCATTCTAAAGTTGATGAGCTTTACTTATCTGAAGCAATTGGTTATTGCTCTAGTAACCTGCCTTCACCATTTCTCCTATTAGTGGAAGCAGATCTGCCATAACTATATCTAAACCAAGTGTTATGATATTGAGATAAATCTATATTGTATTAATAAAATTAAATAAATTTACTGGTTAAAATTTCAAACGCGAAGGAGTTAGAATGACCACATGAACCGTTACCATAACAACAATGAAAGCGACAGCAAAGAGAAAAATAAAAAAAGAAAGAAAAAAAGAAAACAATGATATATTCAAAATTTAAAAAAATACGTCCAGCATCTTTTTCAAAGAAAGTTGACCATTAAGAATTTGAAATGCAAGCCAGTGGCAGAACTATAGACATCTATTCGCCTCTGCTGGTAAAAGGAAGACAACACCACGAGAAATATGAAAAGGAAAAACATATTTGTTGTCGACCAGCGTAAAACTAAAGGTTGGTTTATCTTTTACTCTTCTCATTTGTTAGTCATGATATATCGAATCAAGGTGAGAAAAACTATAAAATGTCAAAATCAGAAGTCTCGTTAGAGCTTGATTAAAAAAAATATCACCCGAAAGAAAGAAAAACGAACAAAGTGAATAAATGGGAAAATCAACCGGGATAACTTCCCTTGGTCTATTATAGAAAGACATAATATGAATCAATAACGAAAGGGACACAACTCTGTAAATTATCTTTATCGTAAACGTTTTCTTTTTTTTTTTGGCTGAGAGTTTGGTATGCGAGACATATCTATACATATACAAAAAAAGAAAGAGGAAAAAGAGAAGAAAGACTTATGAACTTAAATCTGTTCGTTAAAAATAAAAAAGTAATATATATATATATATATATATATATATATATATATATATATATATATATATATATATATATATATATATACATGTTGAATTGATTATCTTTTCATGTTAAAATACATGCTGAAACTTCTCTAATCTACCATCTCTTACAGCGACAGACATCCGATTGCTAAATAAATCTATATATTCATCTGATATATATTTTATACAACACAAGCCTATAGACCGTGTTTAAGTCAAAGAAGGGTAAATAATTAATGTCCCCATTTAAAATGCTCTTTTTTTGATAGAGGAAGTCAATTAAATATGGACTGGCACATAGCACTCCAGCAGTCTTCTACACGAACTGAGGAGATTATTTTTTTTAATTAATTCATCATGACCGGATAATAAAACTAACCTCAGAAAGGACACGTCACATGAGGAAGCAAGCCAAGAGCTGAACTTATTGTCATAGAATATCCATGATGCACACTATATGGGAGTAGCTTATAAACAGTAGAAGTTTACCTTTACCCCGACTGTGACAATCTACTAACTAACCTACTATTTTACAAATAACTAGGGGAGAAGAGAAATAGTTACATACTTTCCCCAAAGATTTTTAGAAAAAGTGACATTATAACCCCTCCACATCTATAGCCTGTAGTATTCCAAAAGGTAACCAATTTAAGTATTTGCCAAGTGTAATGTTGCTTAACTTCCACAGACAACAAGAATTTATATTTCAACTGGATATGGCTATCAAAATCCCATGATTCAACTGTTTATTTAATTGTGGCCTCTTTGCAAGAAAATCTTCCCTATTTCATACATAGCTTGGGATTGAATTAATTAGACATAATCGCGTACCTTCATCATCAATGATTTATCAGCCGCTTCTATTTCGAAAATTATGTGCATATTATTTCTCAGATGGTCACCCATCCAAGTATTTTGAGGTGTACTATTGTTTAACTTTCCATGGCAAGTGCTCGTCCAAGCCTCAATCTATGGTCCCCTCACCAAAATTTCACGAAAAAAACCCATCTAGCTGAAACTACCGTCAATAATTTTCTCCACTCTTTATCTGTGCCTAAACGGAAACATAAATTCCATGAACAAAGCTTCTTTCTTATAACTGACTGCCTGTGGAACTTTCTTCCGCTAGTCTGTTTTCCAGTTGACTACAATTTAGTTGTCTTCAAGTCCAACATAAACAAATTCTTGATGGACCGTCACCTTAAATAATCCAATTTACCAAATTTCTCCTACTATTGATTACTAAGAAATTATCCCATTGACACGCAATAACCCTTATCCTCAAGTGGCCTCCAGGCCTTGCTAAGTGGTGATCTCTTTGTAAAAAAAAACCCCAAAAAAACCCATTGTTTGAACAAGGTATAACCAGAAAAATAATCAGTAAAATGGCAATAATTCATTTTTATATGATTCAGCCGTTTGTTTAATTATGTTGGCTTCAATGTTTCAATTGCTTTGTTTTTCCATAAATTATTCCCCTTTTCTGCCATTATATGGCCATTATGGACCTTTGAGACTTGAATGATTATAAAACAAAGTATTTTATGGAAACTAAAAACACATGTAAAAAACTTATAATCTAAAAGGTAAAAAAAAAAAAACAAGACTGTTTTATATAAAAGCAAACAAAAAAAATGAACAATTTATTCAAAGAATGTAAAACAGTGTTCAATTATTCGTGTTAGAAAATTCTTTCTAAAAAGAAATCTATATCTAATGATCTTGTAAAGAGTGGGTTGGTTGGTTGGTTGTTTTTGTTTTACGGCATATCAACCCTCTCCGGGTTATTTAATGCCGAATCCACCGATTTTGAAGAAAATTTTTTTTTAATAGAATATATTTGTTTTCACATCGGTTTCTATTTAACCCATAGTTGGGACCCTAACAGGTACTACCACACCGAGTCAGAGTGGACCTGAGAGCAATGGTAATTAAAGGGTGGCTCCACACTCCCCAAAGCCCACAAGCTGGGGCCTCATCACTGGATTTAGTTTAAGGTCATATCCAGGACCCCCATTGAGGGACTTTTACTCTCTGCAGGGGGGGGGGCAGTCGGCGTATTCTAATGCCCCACCGACAGGGCCTGTAAAGAGTGGGAGTTGGTGAACACAAGATGCTTGCAGGAGATGAGGGAAAGCCATTTTGCCGCGTTTGTCGCGCGTGTCTGTATTTATCTGACTGAGCTGGCTTGAAATGATTATGAAAATATGGTCAATAAGTTTTAAATAATAAACCAACATGTTCTGTACAGTTAAAACAAACTTTACGTTGTAGTCCTCGTAAGGGTCTGGAAGAAAAACACAACACGGTAATTAATACAAACAAAATATATTGAACAGAAAATCAAATACAACACATGAAGAGAGTGGGTATACGTCATTCCGACTATCACAAGTGCAAAACTTATACATAGCCATAAGACAAGCGGTCCAAAGTTGCATGCATATCCCGGTTAGGGAAGATGACGACATTAGTGTTTTGTAAGTTTGTTTTCACAAGGATCGTGTCGTCGTTCAATATACACCACCTGATATGACCAAGTGCTCACCCATGTGGTACTGAGCAGACTCAACATAACTAAATTTTGCTGATCTAATGAGAACCAGTTTACTAACTTGATTATGCCATATATTTTTGGAGGGGTAGGGCTTTGGTTTTAATTTACAATATGACAAACAAATGAAATAACTGACTTCTGAACGAATGAACCGAAATGCATTATGGTGGAACTTAATTTTGTAATGAAATGAATTTTGGAGATGGGAGAGATAATACGTGACGTTTCTGCTTGGTGGAAGTGTGTTTAGGATGGGGTTTTTATTTCTAATTTACAATTTAACAGAAAAATAAAATGGATGATGTGTTTATGAATGAACAGAAATGCGTTATGGATGAATTTAATTTAATGTAGGAGAAGGTCCATCTCAATCTCTATTATTATATAAAAGTCACTTTGTGTGTGTGTGTGTGTGTGTATGTGTGTGCGTGTTACTTCCACATAGATTCCGAAACGGCTGAGCATATGTTTTGCAAATTTTACACAGATCTAATTTAAATATTTGGCAGAGTTCTTAGATATGTTTTGTACCGAAATTCATCTGATAAGTATCGAAAATACAAAAAAATCCGATTTAAAAAATAGTCTTTTTTCTCTTATAGATACAAAAGAAGATTTTTTTTACAGGCGAATATTTTACGTTACACCGACCAAGGGAAATAATAAAAACTCAGCAAATAATTTCTTCTTAAAAAAAGATTTATTGTCATCTGGAAATATAGCTTACTTGTGGAGCGACTACAGATCAAATGACCCCCTGTTCAAGCCCGGGGGTACCGCACCATTTTATTGTAATTTTTTCTTATTAGTGAGTTCAATTTCTGATAAAAGAAGAGGTTAACATTTAAAATCGCTGCAAATCATTTCTTCGTTTGCATATTTTAAAAATATATTTTTTTGTTTTTCCATGGGGATCACCACTTATCAAGGCCCGGAAGCCACTCGGGGATAAGGGTTATTTTGTGTACAATATTCAATGGGATAATATTGTAGTAATAGTTGGTATTGGAGATTTAATAAAGTGTCTTACTAAAGGGGGCGATTAATCAGGAATTTGTTTATGTTGGACTTGAAGATATCCAAGTTGTAGTCAGGTGGGAAACAGGCAAACGGAAGAGAATTCCACAGGCGTGCACTTCTCAGAAAAAAGCTATGTTCATGGAATCTACGTTTTGATTTAGGCACAGATAAAGAGTGGGGGAAATTACTGACAGTGGTTTTAGCTAGATGGGTGTTTATCATGAAGGATTGGCGAGGGAGACCAGATATTGGAGCTCGGATGAGCACTTGCCATGGAAATAACGATAAAACAAAGACAGGCTCGCAACATCTTTTCTGTGGAAGAGAGGTTGCAGGGAAGAGAAGAGAGCGTCCCCCCTAAGCCACAAAGTCTATTTTGTACTTTGTCAAGGCAGGATAGGCTGTTTTTTGAAGCTCCAGCCCAGATGTGGCAGCAGTACTCCATCTTTGGACATACTTGGCTTTTATAAAGATAGAGAATTGCATCAGTAGTGAGATATCTTCTGGAGAGGTAGAAGGATCCCACCATCTTTCCTAGTGGCCCGGGCAACAGACTTGATATACATGTTTCATTTCAGATCAGGAGTAAAGACCAAACCCAGAAGCTTGTCAAAACATGGAGCCTCTCCAAGACGAGAGCCATCCATTTCAATTGATGCTAGATGAGGAACAGAGTGTTGATGATGTAAAGTTAGGAGCTTGTTTTTAGATGCATTAAAAGTAACCAGCCATCTCTTCCCCCACTGAACGATGCGCTCAAGAACAGAGGAGAGGGAATCAGAGATAGCTTTGTCATTTACGGCCTTTGATGTGTTGCCATAGATGGTCGTGTCATCAGCATAGATGTCAGCGAATGATTTAAGTATGTGTTTAGGGAGATCATTGATGTAGATCAGGAAGAAAGTTGGGCCCAGGATGGACCCCTGGGGGACTCCAGCATTAATACTGTGGGCCTCTGATTGCTGCCCATCAACCACTACTCTTATGAACCTATCAGAGAGAAATGATTTAATTATTGAGAAAACATTTCCAGTTATACCATACCTGGAAATCTTGTGAAGTAGGCTCTTATGCCATACTTTATCAAAAGCCTTGATATGTCAAGAGCAATTGCCCTAGAAAGGAAGCCTTTATCGAATGATTCACTAATCCTATGGGATATAACTGTTAGCATATCAGCTGCAGATCTAGCAGAATGGAAACCATATTGCATGTCACTAAGGAGGTTATTTCTGCTGAGGTGGTTGACTACTTCTTTATTTTATATGGATTCCAGTAACTTACTCATGACACACAAGAGACTTATTGGTCTGTACTGAGAGGGGGATGACTTATCACCTGAGTTCTTAAATACAGGGCATACTGACGAGGTTTTCCAGGGTGTCAGAAAGCACTTCTCAAGGCAATGCTTAAACAGTTTCGTAAGTATGGGGGCAAGTTCTGGTCGAAGCTTTTTCAACACTATAATTGGAATACCGTCTGGGCCAGTTTCTTTACTGGAATCAAGGTTCTTGATAAGTTTGGCTACCTCGTGCACAGATATTTGTATGTTGGATAGTGTGTTGTCTGTTGTAGGAGGAAATACAGGGAGTTGATGACCTTCATTGCAGAGGGTAGAGTTAGCTCCAAAGTTCTTGGCAAATAGTTTAGCCTTGTCTGATGCTGATGAGATGACCTCAGGTCCATTGATGATGGTTGGGATAGAACGCACGCATCTATTCAGGATCCTGTTTGTTATTTGCCAAAACTGGTGGGAACCAAACCGTTGCTCAGCTACTTTGGATTAAACTGACTGAGCATATAGCTCTCTTGCATTTTTTATTACTCTTTTACAGTGGTTGCTGGCAGTCATGAAGGCAGCTTTAGTCTCAGTACATCTATTACGTTGGTAGCTATGGAAAAATGATTTCTGTGCGTAATGGCAGCAGCACATTCTGGGGAGAACCATGGCTAGCTGTTAGGTTTTTGTTGGAATTTTTTGGATGGTATGAATCGGTCTATGCCTACAATAAACCATTCGGTCAGGTCTGATACTATAAAGGATACATCCTTTTTAAACATGGAATGCAGAGGTAGATCAGATATGAATGTACGGAAGCTATCCCAGTCAGCCATTGAGTATTATATACAGTATGGTGGAGAGGTACGTCTCAAGACTTATTACATTTCATTTTTATCTTAACTGATACAATAGAGTGATCGGAGGATCCCAGGGGAGATAGAATGGAACATGAACATAGCTCAGGGAAAGTTGTGAGAAAAAGGTCTAGAAGGCTTGCATACCGACCAGTAGTATCGGGCACACGGATGGGTTCGTGAACAATTTGAGTAAGGTCATAGGCAATGGCAAAATCATGGCAGAACCTCCCCTCATCACTTATTTGAGTAGGTCAGCCATTCCATATTATGGACATTGAAGTCACCACAAATGTGAATGGTAGCCGAAGAATGAGCAGACAGGATGAGGTCAATTTTCTCAGATATACTCTTAAGGACAGTAACCTCGCTGTTGTGGGGGCGATAGAGGGCAAATATGAATGCAGTGGTGTAAGCAAGTGCAACCCGGAAGCATATATAAGGTAAATTAGGGTCTTCTCTGGAGATATCTCTACCACACGGGAAGCCATCTTTAATGTAGGCCCATGTTTCATGGGGGTCAGATTTAGATGCTAAGTTAGAGTATCCTTTTATTATGAACTCATCTAGGGAAATAGTCGGCCCTATGCCAGTTTTGCTTAGGAAGAGTAAGTCCGGTTTCGTCTCCTGTAATTGTGTTTCAACCTCTGGAAAGTTGGAACGTAGACCCCTGATGTTGGAGAAGGATACATGGTAGTAGTGGTCTACGTTGGAGGATGGGGTTCTAGGTTTATTCGTGTTTTTTTTTTTAGTTTTTTTTTTTAGATATTTCAATTAAAAATTGAGATAACCGAGTTAAATTAGTGAAGAAGAAAAATATAAGGCAATACACTGAGATAACCAAGGAAACAAAACAAAGGTAAAATAAAACGTAAAAACAAAACTGCAGTGTCTAGTGGAGAGGTAAGGGGAGGAGGAAAAGAGAGTGGGGAAGGAGGAGACATGAATGTTTATGTAAAATTGAATAAAAGTTAATCTTCCTCTAACTTGGTATTAAACAAGCTTGTAAAAACTTCGTTTAATTCATTGGATGTTTTACATCCGAATTTTATTGACCTGGAATAAGAAATGAAGTGATCCATCATCAGCAATTACATATATACTGGGTATATATATATATATATATATATATATATATATATATATATATATATATATATATATATATATATATATTACTGATGGGACGATTTCAGTATCTTTCATTTTTCTGATTTAATTCCTGATTCTGATACAATTACAGACTTCGATTCTTTCAAAATTAGGTAGTTATAGAGTTGCTTTTTTAATCTTTTCTCTTAAGTTTACCAAAAAAAGTCCCTTGTAATTTATACATATATTTTTGCAAACATGAAAAATACACCTTTGAAGTGATCTATATATTTTAATTTTACTGACATTTTACAATCACTAAATGTTTGTCACTAACGGAAAATAAACTTGTAAATAAAATAACACCCACAAATAAACAATACAAGGAATCGCATATGGCATTGGGAAATAGACACGCATTTTTTTCCGATTCTGATGCTGATTACGATACTTCAAAAACTTTCCGATTTTATGATTCCCGATTCCGATTAATGGTTATAACACTAATATATATATATATATATATATATATATATATATATATATATATATATATTAGTGCTATGAAGATTAATTGGGAATCATAAAATCGAAATTGAATATATATATATGTGTGTATGTATATATATATATATATATATATATATATATATATATTGCTGAAAGATTTCTCTATCTTTCTGATATATATATAATATAAAGCTGAATGTGTGTGTGTGTGTGTGTGGTCACGAATAGGCTCCTATATGGTTGACTATTTTAAAAAAAAACTGATTGCATATAATGATAGAAGATGTATCGAGACACAGGAATGGGTATGTTTGATCTTGCAGAACAGTAGTTCATTAAAATTGTGGGGTCTGCGTTTGCGCCTGGTCCACACAGTATGGAAATTAAAAATGTAAAAATTAAAAAAAAAAAACGTTTACAAGTGTTTCTTATATAGATGTATATAAGAATACTTTGATACGTATGTTTTAACTTAAAGTAGAGATGGTATAATAAAAATGTGGGGTCTGCGTTCGCGCCTGGCCTCCATAGAATGGACATGGGCACAAACTTTAATAAAGACTTTTCATATCTATCTGCGTAAGTATACTTTGATAATTATGTTTCAGTGTGAAGAAATATGGTATAATAAAATTATGGGGTGTTCGTTCGTGCCTGACCTCCATAGAATGGAAATATGTCACAAAGTTTAACTAGGTTTTTTAATATAGATCCACAGAATATTGTGATAAGTGTTTCAGTGTGAACAGGTATGGTATAATAAATTATGGGGTTTATCTATTTTATTTTTACTTTCATCATATTTTGCTTTGGTTTTGATACCCCCAAATTCGAAGCTATCTCTTTACAACCCTTCTTTTTCATAACCTATCATACTTTCATAAATCAGAGTCCATTTTCTGTAGGCTGTTTTTGAACCCAGTCAACGACGGGTACTTTTGCTAGTATATATATATATATATATATATATATATATATATATATATATATACTAGCAAAAGTACCCGTCGTTGACTGGGTTCAATATATATATATATATATATATATATATATATATGTATATATATGTCAGGAAGTTATAGACGTTTCTCAGCAATACAAAAATAATATACCATAAATCGAATGCCAAGAATTTAAAATAATTGGAGCTATATACATTAAAATGCAAAAACCTGTCATTAATCGAATCACATTCTAATCCAGTGAAAACACACTCATGTCTGCTGTAACGCCCCTTCACCTCCCCCACCTAACTTAGCCTTTATCACAGAACTGAGCACCCCTCTATCCCACACTGAACACTCACAACTCGCATGCATTTACCATTGCTGCTATATAAAAACCTCCTACCTCTCCTCGCAATAATATTCACACAGGCCTCCTGACGATTTTTTTTTTTTGAAGACGAAAAGCAAAATCGCGGCCAACATTACACGTACAACTTGTATTAATTTCTTCAATCTACACACCAAAAAGATCATCAGAATAATTGAAAAAAAAATGTTCTAATCAAACGGAAGTTCTCTGTTGTCTTTAAAATGTTTGTTTAAATGAAAGAATGCTGCCTAAATACGCCCAATATATCGAATAATAGATTTTTATCAAAACAGGAAGAAGGATTTTAAGCATAAGTTATAATAGAATTATATCTTGAGTTAAATCTTTGTAAGGAGATTTAAAAATGATGCAACACTGTTTTGTTTGAAAATTTAATTTTCCCATTCTTGGGACGGGTATTATTCAATTTGTTTATAAAAATGCATGCATAACCAACTAAACTGTGAAAATAACATGTTTTATATTCAAATTAGATTTGCAACTCGAAATAACAAAAGAATTACGTAAAACATGCAAATAAAATAACATTGAGACAATTCAATTTTTTCCAAATTTTATTTTGGGTAAATTTGGCCCTAAAAAAGAAACAAAAAATTATTTGATGAATTACACATGATTTGTTTTGAATTCAATCGTCAGCACACAGACCTTTTAAAAAAATCACATCATCTCAAGTAGATAAAAAACTAATAAAACACTTTCTGACCTTGAGAATTGCCATGCTGGGGAATTTATTTAAAGAAAACAATTCCAATGAAAGACGTGAATAAGAATTGGATAAAAAGAGAAAGAAAGAATTGATATTCTTAACGTGTGTCCATTCAAACAGTATAACAGATCAAAGAAAATGCTATGTTAAACTTAAAAAAATAACTCTGTTCTGCTGGTCTGCTTTTCACCTGGCTAAAATATCGTTGTCTTCAAGTCCAATGTAAACAAGTCCTTATTGAACTGTCCTCGTGAATAATCTAATTACACCAAATTTTCACCACAAACGATTACTACACTACTGTTTCAATAACAATAATACAGGCATTAACCCCTATCCACGAGTGGCCTTCAAAATAAAAAGCATTACAAACCAAAGAAAAATGCAGTTTAAATTTAAAGTCTCAAAATATAATCTGCATGCTGATTTGGAATTTTTGAAATGAGGATTGATGAATCGTGTTTGGATTTTTTGAAGTACAGCTCTCATCTTGATTGTTATTTTCCAAATGTTTCGGTCGCTTTAACCTCCGACCTTCTTCAGGTGTACCTTGTTAAACTTAGAAATTATTCTATCGAACCTAGAACACTTTATTTAATCCATGGGAGTAGCATGCTCTCGTTCCGACAGCAAATAGAAATACTAAGTAATTTGCAATAGTATTTAAAGTGTCGCCTGCGCTGAAAATTTAACCTTCAACCTCCAGTGTAACTTACTTAGGAGTTCGTTGCAGTCACGCCTGAAAGAACGAGAGTATGGATTACATAAAGGATTACATTCAAAGATTCCTGGGTTCAACAGAAAGATTCCCAAGTTCAAAAAGTTACATGTAAGAAGGTCGAAGAAAATAGCACTCAAGATGAGAATAGTAGTCCGAAGTATATAATTAATAGGAACCTCCTTCAGTATAAGCAGATCAAGGCCAGTGTTGTTAAAAATTGAATTGAAACAAAATGGCAAAAATTAACCCAATTCAAATACAATTTCAAACTTAAATCTAAAAGTACATGCTAAATGCTATTTTAAACTTAAGCATAAAATACATCCTATATATTATTTCCAACTGCGGCGTAACAAATCAAAGAAAGTCCTAGTAAAATTAAAAATCTAGCAAACCAAGAAAATGCAAGTTCATGTCTAACAGTGCACTATAAATGTTATTTCAAACTTGAGGCTAAGAAAACTACTCTTAATCTTTAGCATAAAAGACCAAGAAAAAAAGAAATCTTATTTTCAACTGAAGTCTGACAGAATGATGAAAATGCTAATCAAACTCTAAATATCACATAATCTCAAATCGGCAAATAAAAACAAAACATTTGATCATGAGAATTTCAATGCTGAGTATTTAAGAATTCAAAAGGATTTAATTTAGAGGAAACAATTCCAATAAAAGATACGAATAGAAATTGGCTAAAACAGAACACACTAACAGAACAAAGAAAGTGCTATTGAAAACTAAAATGTGACAGAGAATGCAATTTCAAATTTAAATTTTGGAGTACAACATAAATGCTATTACAAACTTGAAACTAGCAGACCAAGAAGAATAATTTTTATAAGTGAACTGCGACAGACCAAGAAAATGCTGTCCGAAATTAAAAATTAAAAGTCTACCATCAGATCATATATAGAGTACTATTGTCACATTTGTACCAGTGAATCTGTCCTATTTGAGGGTTCTTGATTAGGTGCAAAAACGTATCTGTAATTGGATCGGTGCCACCTTTTCTTCTTCTCTGCAACTTCTCTCTCACAGACGTGATGTTGCTAGTCTCAATATTTTCTATAAATTATTATAGCATGTTTTGTACAGACATGTTCAGCTGGTTTATCTAGTGGATTTCATCAATTCACTGTTTTATTACCTCATTGTAATATAGCTTACTATTCCAGTAGCTTCTTTCTAAGAACTGCTCCCTTGTGGGGCTCCTTTTCTGCCGACTGTTTTCCTTCTTTGGTATGTTCTTTGGTATTTTCCTACTTTAGTATATTCTTTGGTATTTTCAAGACTAAAATCATTAGGTGTCTCCTGCCTTTGCGATAAACACCTTTCGTCCTTATTATCTCCTTATATCAAGTGGCTTCATCCGTTTTTTGAAGCGATTTTTATGAAACTAAAACCTAAAAAGAACAATCTAAATGCTACTGCATAATTAAGCATGACAGACCAATTAAAATGCTCTTCAAAAGTTAAAAATAACAAAGAATTGATGTCCAAAGTTTCTTTTAAAGATTCTTGGACGCATCTTACATTCATTTTTTCAATGTGTGCATTTAGTAATAACATCAAGTATCAAGTATCGGATACAAAGAAAAAAGTTAGATACTTTTTGAACCTTAGATATGACATTTATGTACTCACCAAGTGAATGCATAATTATATATAATTTTTGATACGAGATTTGTAATTATCATACCAAATATATTAGAATAGCACTTTGTTATTGTTTTTGTTTTTGTGTAATAAAAATATACGTTTCGCTGTGTATCGGATACTGATTGCGCCCACTGTATAATAGTTCTCTTTGTCTTTCTGTCCGTTCCACTTTTTCTACTGGCCTGATCTGGCTTACACTTTATATGAACCTTTGATATCTTACGGTGCAGCAAACAAAGTATTATGATATCCGTCCGATGCATAGCAAGGGATTAATAAGGATTAATTACCACAATACCAAATATATTCTCTGCCACCAATAGCAATGGCCAGTGACTCCTTGTCTGAGAGTACATCTTTCAAACTGCTTGGCTTAACGTTCACAGGAAACATGAGTTGGAGCAATTATATTGAAAACATTGCCAGGGCCGCTGCGAAAAAGGTAGGCTCTCTCTAATGTGCTAGAAAACTACTGACACCTGAAAGTATCCTGTACCTCTACAAGGACACCATTTGCCCATGTATGGAGTATTGTTGTCACATTTGGGCTGGTGCATCTGCTGCTAGTCTCTCGCTCCTAGACAAGGTTCAAAAGAGAGTCGCCAATCTTATAGGCCCTGAACTGGCATCTAAGCTTCAGTCTCTGTCCCATCGACGAAACGTTGCATCCCTCTGCCTGTTCTACAAGTATTTTAATGGTGAATGCTCTGACGAACTGCAGACACTTGTGCCCCCACGATGTAGACACTCTCGACAAACCCAAAAGGCAGCTAAATCCCACCCCCATACAGTAGAGATCCCTAGATGTAAAAGATCTTTCTACTCCAGTAGTTTCTTCCCCAGAACCGCTAAACTCTGGAATTCCGTTCCAGGTCCCTGCTTCCCTAACTGTACTGACATGCAGAAGTTCAAGTGTAACGTGAGCAGACATCTTGCTGCCCAAGTCCCAACATAGTACCCCAGTAGTTGTTGCCCCTGATAGTAGCCCCCTACACCAAAGTGGCAATGTGTCTTGTTTGGGGTGAAAATTTAATTTAAAAAAAAAAAAAAAATCTAGAAGTTTTATCAGAAAGTACTGGGCCAATCTGGCTGAAATTTTGTCTCGATTTTTATTATGATAAGGTGCAGCGAACTAAGTATTATGGTATCTGTTCGATGCACACTTAGGACTTAATAGGGATTAGTCATTAAAATAGCATATTTACTACAGAAGTTTTCATTAAAACTACTGAGCCGCTAGGTCTAAAATTTTGTATGAACCTTTGTTATGATAAAGTGCAGCAAGCAATGTATTATGGTATCCGTCCGATGCACATCTAGGGATTAATAGGAATAAGCATTTAATGTAAAAATGAGCACAAATTTAAGCACACTAAACCATGAATTTAGCATAAAGTACCCATTTAAACAAACGGTCTATAACTTTTACTCGTAAAAAACGAGCAAAACATTTTAGTTTCAAACTTAATTTTGACTAGCCAACAAAAATGCTATTTCATATTTAAACATGAGAGAACAGCGAAGAAGCTATTTTTAACTTTAAGCGTGACAGACCATCGAACTGACATAGTTAGTTATAAAGATGGTTGAGCACATCGAACATAACTGGTGTTTCTTTAATCTGCGCGTTTAGTGCTGAGAATGCGATTCTGAACAAAAGCATGACAGACCGACAAAGCTTCTGCTGGAGACGCATGACTGCAGCATAAAATAAAAACGACTTGCTGTAAAATTGTATAAAGTCTTAAATAGATTTGATAAAGTTATTCCTTTTTTTGCCACTTTTAGAGAAAGCCTCGTTTAATTCTTTTCGGAATCAATCTGAAAGCAGAAAATAAAAATAGTTTAAAAGATAGAATGAAAGAAATCACTTGAGAAATGATAAATTGCTGAAAATTGTAAAGAATATTCCAAACGCGCTCCGAAAATGGACACATCTGAGAAAGCACAATTCCTTATTTCGTTTCTGAAATGCATATTTGCCTCGTCACGGTTGCAGCAAGAACAGCTGGAAGTTTAAATTTCTTTATTGATTACACGAATTATAAGTCACATTTCATAGCATTCCGCTAAAAGCTTAATTTCTCCCAGGATGCCTTTTTTTCTAAATATTTTATTTTGCAAATGCAACCTTGACATTCTTTAACTGAATCATTTTCCGACAATAGCATATTCCGTTTATGACATTTTCCAATAGTGACCTGTTGAGGGTATGACATCTTACAACATTTTAAGAGTAGCTTTATAATATAAGTCTATGTGATATGAACAAACATAAAAGGTTACTAACTTATAAAAGCTACTCTATCTCATGGTACTTTCGATCAGCTTACTTATTCTTTTCTTTCACTTCTTTGTATTTGTTGCGTAGGAGGAAAGGGTGTCCGTTTATACTGTCTATGTTCACTTTACGGCACATCAACCCTTTTGAGGGGGTTTATAAAAGCGAAACAGAACGTACCTTTCATATCTTCTTTGCATCTCTTGTGTCCGCGGGTGGTTTATATCCCGACGTCGGCACACCTAGAACAAAAGCTTCTTCATGCATAACAGGTGTCGCAAGTCTCATTTCTCTGGATAATTGGAACTTTATTCGGTTTCACGGTAAAAGTCGCGCCCCTGTTTCTGTGTCATCCTTAGAAGAAGGGTGGAAATTTCTCCATCAATTTATCTGCCACCCATTCCCATCTCTCGCCATCCACAAGAAGTATTTCATCTTCTCGGTATTGCGACAGACTCTAGACTGTCGAACTGGAGACTCGAACTCTAAACTCTAAACTGTCTAGCCAACGCATGTGCGTCCCTTATTTATTTTAAGGTGTAGTTGTGGGGCGGTAAACCCCGTTAACTGGCTTTCATTCCAAACACACTGACCTGCATAGTAACTTTTAAGTGTTGAGATATTATGTTGAACAAAGATGGCGGTGAAGAATCAGTGCAGTTTCCGAATCCTTAGATACCACAGAAATTTTACCTGTCACAATTCGAATTTAGATTCCGAACTCTCAAAGAAAAGACGAAGGCTGGGTGCATACCCTGTTAAGTGTTGAGACCTTATGTTGAACGAAGATGGTGGTGAAGAAGCAGTGCAGTTTCGATCGTCTATTAATTTTATTTTGGTCTCTATATTCTTATTTATATCCGTCTCAACGGGAGTTGTATGCGGTTTGCAATCTTGCATTCCGAACTTGAGCAGAATTTTTTCAATATACCGTGAGTGGTTCAATGTTATAGCTTCATTTTCACAGGTAAATTTTATACCGAGGAACCATGACAATTGTCCAAGATCGGACATTTGAACTTTTTTATTTAATTTATTTTTGACATCTTTTAAAGTTTTATTTTATTTATTTATTTTTTTTATTTGACTTTTCTCAAGTCAAACCAAATTGAATCCGAAAGGATTTTCCCATTATATCAAAAAAGGGTGTGTGTTAAATGTTTTTGACTCCTAATGGAGGTGGGGGTATGACATCAATGATTTCGACGATCGTTTTTATAACCACAACTTATGAAAAGCTTCCAAAGTTCAAGATCGAAACTGCACTGATTCTTCATCGCCATCTTTGTTCAGCATAATATCTCAACACTTAACTACGCTCTACTACCATGTTAAGTGTTGAGATATTATGTTGAACAAAGATGGCAGTGAAGAATCAGTGCAGTTTCGATCTTGAGTGTTAAGTAATTCTCAGAAACAAAGATGGCGGCGAAGATTCAGTGCAGTTTCGATCTTGAGTGTTAATTAATTCTCAGTAACAAAGATGGCGGCGAAGAATCAACTGCAGGTTCGTGACAGAGACAATGGCGAACTGATTGAATCCAAAATTCGACAATTGTATAGTAACTTAGGAAGCTTTTCATCGGTTGGTTATTATAACTTGTGGTTATAAAAAAGATCGTCCAAATCATTGGTGCCAGACCCCCCATTAGGAATCAAAAATATTTAACAGTGACCCTTTGCTGCATGCATGCGTATGAGTTGTCAATGAGTTTTAAATCTGTCAGTGTTGACCCCACGACCTCTGTGCACTCAACTTGACACAAGCAAGCTAGGCTCGAACCAGTTAGCGTTATTGATGTAAAACACCTGTTCTGAGTAGAAATGTAATGTTTTCATTAATGAGCAACCAATAATCCAAATAAAGGAATTTGTACATACATGTGCGGGTTTTTATGCATAGATTCACATGTTTATACATACATTTACTTATTTATTCTGTATTTTTTTATATAGGTGTTATTCTAAAGAAACACAAAAATTATTTGATGAATTTACATGATTTTTGGAAAATGGTACATGTGACGTACATAAAACTAAGTAAAACAGAAAATTACGTAAAATCATTGTGTAGCGTGACTTTTAAATAAGAAATAAGGTACTTGTACAGTATTGCGCCCATATAAAAAACAAACGAACTCTTATCGTGACGTACGGGAAAGTTAGTACAACAGAAAATTACGTTAAATCATCAAGTAGTTCATTTTTAAATAAGACATTATTTATCATCACATTTTGTGAATGACCATCGACGGTCTTACTTGTTTACCTAAGATAACTGAAACTATTTTAGCATAAAAAACACAAGGAGAAGTTCGCTGAGTTTTCGTCAAGGTTCTATTTAAAGATAATAACTTTAGTAGAGAAAGACTAATGTAATCTTATCTGGAATGGAACACTTACATCAAATCCATTGTCAAGATCGCTTCAAATATGGTAGGATAATTCAATCCTCTAGCTATATAAGAAACAAAGTTGTCCTAGGATCTAGGACTTTTATCACATCTATACAGAAACTGCCTTGCCTTAACAGAGTTCAAAATCTCTTTCGAAACCTTAAGTGATGCCCTTTTCTCTTCCCAGCAACCTCTTTCCCAAAGTATAGACGTTGATAGTCTGTCTTTGCTCTATCGTTATTTTCATAGCAAGTACTCTTGTGAGCTTCAATCTTTGGTCTCCCCTGTCCAAACTTTAACAAAAAACACTCGTCTATCTAAAACCACTATCAACAATTTTCGCCTACTCTCTGTGCCTGAATCTAAACTCAGATTCCATGAACAAAGCTACTTTTGTAGAACTACCCGCCTGTGGCACTCTGCACTAGTTTAAAGTCAAAGAATGAAACACTGGTTGTTGATTTTAGATATTATTCGTCTGCGACAACACCGATCAAGAAAATACTAACTCTGTGAGCGTTTTTTTTTGTTTTTTTTTCAGTTTTGGATTTTTATTTGGACAGGCATACATACATCTACCATTGATACAAGCCGGCAGGTTGTTCGTATCACCCACTCAGCAACGGAAACTTTAATAATTATGCAGCATGTGTGTAGCTTATAATTACTTTTTGTTTGTAGACATGTAAAATTATTCAAAGTTTGTTTCTTGTGCATGTTTTTGTCTTTTGCATTTAAATGAAAATGGAAAACAGATAAAGATTCATTTTGTTCCTGAATATGCCATCTGCTATTTTGAAATGAATGAAAAGAATTGATTTTTAAGACCTATTTGCTAGCAGGTGCTTTACGTAAGCGGTGTTCTCATGTCTGTAAATTAATTAATAATATTGAGTGAAATATTATCGATTCTGTCGGATTTTTGTGCAGGGAGGCTCATTATCGATTTTCTATCAATACTAATTTCATTGATTAAGCAAACCAAACGTAGAAATAGTTGTTTTTTTTCCTTTGGGTGCTTTTTTTTTTAATTATTAATTAGATATTTGCAACAATTTTGAACAATGCATAGGACTGACAGATGTGAAAATGGACATAAACAGTTGATTGCGTCTTTAGTGGTTTCTTTTTATCAATTTTTTGTATAAAGATAAGAATATTTCAATGTATACCAAAAAATTTACTAAATTTTATGAATGGAATTGATAGATAAATTTAATGATCAATTTTGTTTTAATTATTCTTATAAGAAAAATGCCAATTTTCTTGAAAATGATAAAAAATTGATGCAGTTCAGAATTGCAGAAAATGCATAAATTATTATTCTTTTAAACATTATTTATTTCATGCAAATAACATCGAGTAACAACACAGTTCCGATATAAGTAAATTATACATCTGAAACATTATTCATTTCATGCAAATAATACCGAGTAACATATTAGGAAAGTACACATCTGAAACAGTTAAATCAATTTCCAATTTTTGCGAATCTGTTCCATGTATAATAAAATCTGCCATGCACGTTTGAAAGTCGAAAACACGCCTGACAAAGAGAAGACATCCCGAAACATAGCATCACGGACACACCACCTGACCGCCTTACGCAAGTAAGAAGATTCTATATGTAAAACATTGTATATAAAAAAATATGTATATGCATATATGTCTGATTATACTGTTATATACTTGTGTAATACAAGAAATTATCTGTTATTTATCTGTCTGTCGAGCTATCTATATATCCATGTGTATCTATCGATGTAGCTATCTATCTATCTACCTTGATCTAGCTATCTATCTAACTAGCGAGGTAAACGAGAGACAAGCTATGATAAAAGTTGTCAAAATATATTGTTGTGTAAAATGGACAAGTTGCACAGGAAGCTATAAAAATGGCTGACCGGAAGGACGTGTTTGTTATTACATGTTCAAGTTTGTTGGACATAGAGTCAATTTGGACGGTGAAAAGAGTGGATAGGTTAACGAATGTCTCCCCCCCCTCTTGGAAGGGAGTTGATCTGTCTCAAAATTGGAGACTAGAATTAATCACCCAAGCAAAGATACTCACTTTCCATTCTTCTGTGATGGACACCTGGAAAAAAATAAGAACTATATGAAACCAACCATCGTCTTGGAGTTGGAATGCATTCGTCCAACAGTTGTCAGCTTCAATTTAAGAACAGATGAATTCCAGGTGACCACAAGATCCATGACGCAGTTGAAAAGTTGATAAGGTTAGTCGAAATACATATATGCATAATTTATATATTTATATATGTATAATTATATAATTATATATGTATAATTTATATACATATATATGTATCATTATATAATTATATATGTATAATTTATATATGTATTTGTGTATAATTATATAATTATATATGTATAATTTATATATGTATATATGTATAATTATATAATTATATATGTATAATTTATATATGTATATATGTATAATTATATAATTATATATATATGTATAATTTATATATGTATATATGTATAATTATATAATTATATATGTAAAATTTATATATGTATATATGTATAATTATATAATTATATATGTATAATTTATATATGTATATATGCATAATTATATAATTATATATGTATAATTTATATATGTATATATGTATAATTATATAATTATATATGTATAATTTATATATGTATATATGTATAATTATATAATAATATATGTATAATTTATATATGTATATATGTATAATTATGTAATTATATATGTATAATTTACATACATTAATGCATGTTTATGTTATGTCTGACACACACATTTAGATGATCACGGAGCATAAATAGACTGCAACACGATAACTTAGGGTTCAGATAGTGAAGAAGCCCACAATAGACATTTAGTAACACAACACACAATAACAACGTATATAAAACTGAGCTTCAGTCTACGGTCCCCTCATGCCAAACTTTCACAAGAAACACTCGTCTAGCTGAAAACACTATCAATAATTCCCCCCACTCTTTATTTGTGCCTAAACCTAAACGTAGATTCTATGAACAAAGCTTCTTTCTTAGAACTGCACGCCTGTGGAATTGTCTTCCGTTTTTCTGCCTTTTCCGGCTGACTACAATACGGTTGTTTTCAAGTCTAACGTAAATAAGTTCTTGATGAGCCGTTCCATATAAGCTAAGAAATTTACCGAATTTTCATTACTAATGATTACTATATTGTCCAATTTCTACTGTACACTCTTTAACCCTTATTCTCGAGTGGGTTCTTGGCCTTGATAATGTGGTGATGCCTGTGTAAAAAAATGAACCACCTCCCTAACAATACATATACACATAGCATCACGGACACACAATTGCATCAATAAAAGTGAGACTGCATACCTGGTTTCACCAGTATACCATAAGATGCATAAGTTTGTGTCTATTCGTCACACCTTTGCATTGTTCTGCCTTTTATAAACTTAATTTTCTACTTATATATTATTCATCTTGTTTGAAATATGAATAGAATAGTAATGGAAAAATATTTTAGCCTAATTTGATTAAAGTTTTCGGGACAAAACTGCTTTAAACTGTTTAATAGAACTGTTTTATATAGTTTTTGGTACAAACATGCTTTAATTAACAACCTACTTACCTGTGCTAACTTAATTTCCTCTTCATCAACTATTTAAGAACATGAATCCAACAATATTAAAGAAACGTTCATAAATAATGGATATACCAACAATGCTATTGATGAAAAAATTAGGAAATTTAAAAATAATAATAATAATAATAATAATAATAATAATAATAATAATAACAACAATAATAATAATAATAATAATAATAATAATAATAAACCACACATATAAAACTATTCCATAAATAAAAAACTAAATGCATTATAATTATATAATAGATGAAAAAGTATTAAAAATATGTTTAATAAAAATGTGCAACTTATAGACATTAACAAAAAATGAAATAATTATTTACTAACCTGATTATAACTCCCCCCCCATTCACTGTGTTTATGAATTCAAATGCCCTTTAGGAAACTGTGTCTCTGACAGTAAAGGTGAAAACATATACGTAGCTTTGACTACCATGACTTTAGCGAGAAGATTAATCATGCATCCCTCTGAAAATAGTGCTATATTTAACCGTTTGACTAATCAACATTCCTGTCCCCTGTTCCAATTATTGAAGATTTCAGTTGACAACACATTTATACTTGAACAGACAACTAATAAACAATAAACTAAAATACAAGAAGCATTACTAATAAAAACTTAAAATAAAACTACTTTACCACTAGATGTCTGTAGAGTTGTTAAAATAATTGACTAACGAAAAAATATGCACGTTATAAAATAAATTATAAATTGTTAAAAACCAGTTAGATTAATCTCTCCTTGACGATGAATCCTGGAGGATTGCAAAGTACACGGACTAAACTAAATTGGGTCACCTGGTCAGTTGATAAAAATTTGATGTCTCTTAGTGCAGTTTTTTTTTTATTTATATAATTTTATTTATTTATTTATTTATTTTATATATTTTGTGATTTATTTTATTTTTCTTATTTCTGTGTATTGTTTTGGAATTAACTTTGAAGTTTTTCTACTTTTAACAAGTTGGATGTTTAAGCTATATATTTATGTTTTGGTGTTAAAGCTTATTGAATAGTGGTAATATTGTCTTTTTTATTTATTTTTCCTTATGCGCATATACATACATTAACAAATACACGAAAACGAGTAATAGATACTATAAGCCCATATATTCGCAGATAGACATATACACTTACGTAAATGTATATGGAGGAAACCCAAATATCGTCTTCAGGGCATTTTATCTTCTTAGTAGGGTTATGGATCTACCATATATATTTACTAATGAAAAGGTATACACGTTAAAAAACAATATATAAATTGTTCCAAACCAGTTATATTAATCTATCCATGACGATGGATCCTGAAGGATTGCAAAGTATACGGACTTACGATAAATATGGCGATTACAGCAGCCAGTTCCTGCTAGAAGTAAAATGTTATTCGAAAGTTGGAAAGGATAAAAAATGGTACCTTCAGTACGGAACAAACAAACAACGGAAATAAATAGATAGGAAATCCGACTTAACTTTTTTTCTGTTTTAACACAAGTCGTTTATGATCATTATTTTCCAAACAAAGCCCGCTTCTTGTTTTTCTTTACTGTTCATTTCGTCTGCCATGAGATTAACAAAACCCTGCCGTCTCGAAACCAGCTTAAGTTTCTTGCCACCAACACAGAGTATCACGTTCTTTCTGCCCAGCCTACAGTTTTCTTCTTGGAGTCATCTTTTTCTTTTTTGTGTCACGTGGACACTTGCTCAAATGCTGCTGCTGCTGCTGCTGCAACTAATAGGTTCACCAGTCATCTCTCCTTTAGCAGCTACTGCTACTTTCACACGTGATCATACGTGTTCTGTTACACTAACAGTCAAATTTCTACCATCGACCTCTTAGTCGGGCACTTCCTATGGTGAAAATGAGTTCATCCAAGGACTATAAAAAGCTGATGGGATCATGTCAGGTCATTTCAACAGAGGTTTTCAGGATCGTATAAACGGAGTTTTCAGAATCGTGTTGGGTCGTATCAACGAACTTGTTCGGGACCGTGCCTGATCGTGTGGATGGAATTGTTTGGGACCATGTCGGGTCGTGTCAACAGAAGTGTTTGGTACGATTATTTTCCGTGTTGACTCGTGTAGTTTGGTTGACGTTTATTGTCGAATTGCCTTGATGGTTGTTTACGTTTATTTTGCGTTTATTTTATTTTGTTGTTTACGTTTATTTTACGTTTATTTTATTTTGTTTACGTTTGTTTTACATTTATTGTCGAATTGACTTGATGGTTGTTGCAGTCATTCTGACGTGTGTGCGTGATAACAATTCTCTCCTGTGGAAACTTTCTCCGCTGAAAGGTAGAGGTTAACAAGGATTTTGCAACAATGGTTTGTTGCGACCTGTGACTAGATACAAATTGTAGAACCTTGTCGGTCTGGTAATAAGGGTAACGACTCATTTTCCTTCTACTCCAATCCCAAACTGAAATCACAACCAAAATTCAGTTCACTCCATCCTTCTTATAATCCAGTTAGCCAATACAATAAGTTAAACGTAACAACTACCAATATAAAAAGAGTCATCACCCACGCAAAAGGTTTCTGCTGCCACTCTTCCTGAGAGTCGCAGGTAAGTGCTTCAAGTTTTCTCAATATTCTCATCTGTTTTGTCTCGTGAAGCCACAGTTGTTTGTGAATTTTATTAAATGTTAATAAGAATCAGGAATTGAGATTCTAAACATTAAATTTGTAACTAAAGTCGCTTGAAAATCATTCTATCACTTCAGTTCCTGACTTTTGACACAATCCTTCATTTGTACAAAACACAGATACATCTTAAGATTTATTATTGCTGCCACATCTGAGACGGTATCTTACATTGACAAAATAGACTTCACAATCTCATGAGGAATCGTTTCTCTCTCTCTCTCTCTCTCTTTCTCTATCTCTCTCTCTCCTTCTGTAGTTTCTTCTCTTCTTTGTAGTTGCTTTCTCATAAAACATATATCGCTGTTCTTTCTCTACTTTATCATTATTTTGATGGTAGATGATATATATTTAATTTTTAATTCTAATTTGAATTTTAAATTATCAATCACATTACTAAATATTAAAGTAGCTCTAGGATATTTGCCTATTAAGCTTATTATATATCTGAATTACAACGAGCACTGTTCTTTTCTTGTATTTTAATTAAATTAGTAATTTTACTATCACATTAAAATACACTCTGCTCTTTAGACTACTGTTCTAATCCCCTTTAAATTAATAAGTCCTTATAACCGGTCGAGTTTCTATACGTAATTGCAGATATGTTTCATAAGGGGGACTTACAATTATCAACCAAATGTATCCCCATACCTTCTAAAGACACCTTTATAACCAGCTGAATTGCAAGCATGAATATATTTATAAAGAACTTGAGATGGAAAGCCTACCATTTTGATAAACACCGGAATGAAACCCCTGAACCAGTATATCACCAACCTGAAGAAATGGAAAGACCAACTTCAGAGAAGACGAAGAACAGAGAAAAGCAGTCAAATACTACAGACTAAAACATATAAAACCCCTAAAAAGAACAAGGACACTGAGAAATTTGAAAATGATTTTATTAACCTGATTAAAAATATTAAATTAAAAAAAAAAAAAAATATTTCACTCCAACAAATCAATTTTCACTCCAAGAAATAAATTTTCGAAATCTATTTCAAAAAGCCACCAAAATAAACTGATAGTACCGGCAGATAAAACTAGAAATTTTGACACAATGGACTACATACAGTATAAAAATCTAATATTAAGGAACTTAATAAAATTACAAAACAACAAATAAATCAGCATTAAATGGAATAAATAACGACGCTAAAAACATTTTAACTAAACTTAAAATAGATAAATACACGGAAATAACCGTACCAGGTACCCCGAGATTTACTTTAAAAGACCACAAACAAGGCTTTAATATAAACCCTACTATTAGACTCATCTGCCCCTCAAAATCAGATATAGGATTAGTTAGTAAAAAC